>NC_140170.1:116878795-117428614 GCF_963971535.1 Notolepis coatsorum
TGCACCTTTTAAGCTTTCAGCATATGCAGATGACTTGGTTATTTTTGTAAATAAACAAGAGGACATCAATGTGTTAGTTGAAAATGTGGGACGTTTTGCTTTGATTTCCTCGGCTAAGGTCAATTGGGGGAAGAGCGAAGCACTCATGGTGGGTACGTTGTGCAGCAGACTCACTTTACCAGGGGGCCTGCATTGGAAAAAGGGAGGTTTCAAATATCTGGGAGTGTTTTTAGGGGATGAGACTTTTAAAAGGAAAAACTGGGAAAACGTACTGGAAATAGCTCATGGCCGTTTAAAGAAATGGAAGTGGATTGTGCCAAACATGTCGTATAGGGGCCGTGTTCTGGTAATCAATAACCTAGTGTCTTCTAAACTGTGGCATCGTTTGATGTGTGTTGATCCCCCAATAGACCTTCTTCCTAAACTTCAAGCTTGTTTTTTAGATTTTTTCTGGGACAAGCTGCACTGGGTGCCCCAGAGTGTTTTGTACCTGCCCAAGGAGGAGGGTGGGCAGGGTCTTGTGCATCTGTGCAGTAGGGGTGCAACTTTTCGACTCCAGTTCATTCAGAGACTTTCTTATGGACCAAAAGACTTGGTGTGGAGGCCGGTGGCTTGTGCCATACTGCAACAGCTTGGAGGACTGGGACTGTCGAATTCTCTGTTTTTGATGGATTTTAGCGGTGCTCGGTTAAATGTTCTGCCTGTTTTTTTACCGTGTACTTTTTAAAACATGGAGTTTGTTCGATAAAGGACCGCTGGATTACTCAAAATCACTGTTCTGGCTTTTGAAGGAGCCAGTTGTGCTGGGAGCACGTTTGGACGTAGCTGGTGGGCCAGGTCTGACACTTTCCGGGCAGCTCTGCAGGTCAAAGATCACCACACTGGGCCATGTTGTGGAATTGACAGGAGCGAACATGGACAATGCTGCTGCTCTTGCTTCACGCTTGGGAGTGAAATCCATCAGGACGATCAGCATGATGCTGGGAAAATGGAGGCAGGGGCTCAGTGAGATAGAACGTTGCATGTTGACACAGTTTAAAAACGGGTCTCTTCGTCCTAGTGATGAGGATATGTTTCCTACGTTTAAGCTGCAGCCTGATTTAAAAAATTGCACAGGGCCTCTTTTAGCAATGGGAGATGTTTCTGGTGTGTTTTTTGATGAGGGTGATGGAAAATGTTTGTACAGACTGTTAGTCAAGGTTCTCAACAAGGAGAAGCTCAACGGGAGAGGTGACACTCCCTGGAGAGCGCACCTTGGTCTCAGTGATGAGGTGAAACCAGAGTGGCGAGTACTGTACAAACCACCGTTATTCAAAATAATTGGCGATCTGCAGTGGAGGGTTTTACATGGCATAGTGGCTGTCAATTCTTTTATTTCCATATTGAACCCTAATGTCTCACATGACTGTCCTTTTTGTGCGCAAAGGGAAACAGTTTTCCACTGTTTTCTGGACTGTTCCAGGCTGCTGCCTCTGCTAGGGTTACTAGAGAGACTTTTCCAGTCCGGTGAAGAAGTGTTCTCGAAAGAGAGGTACATTTTAGGTTTTAAATACTGTAGAAGGGAAAAAAGCAAGTGTCATCTTTTTAATTTCATTTTAGGGAGAGCAAAGATGGCTGTGTATCTCAGTAGGAGGAATAAGATAGGACAGATCTTGGATCATGATGCTGTACGTCTGTTCAGAAAAAATGATCAAAGCCAGACTGAGCATAGATTTGAATTATTATAGAGCATTGAACGACCTAGATCAGTTCACTGATATATGGGCACATAAAGGAGTGTTGTGCTCTGTAATGGAAGATGAGTTGGTGTTGGCAATTGACCTGATTTGAGTTTTTTCTTTGTTGTGGTTGATTTTTTCTGTTGTTGGTGGTGTTTTCTGTTGTTGTTTTGTTGTTGTTGTGCTTTTAAAAATGTATTGTCAGATTGTTTGTAGGTGTTATTGAAAGAAAGACGAGTGTTATACAGTTGACTGTAATACTTTTTGTTGTAATGCTGAATGATTTATAAATAAAGTGTTGTTAAAATTCAAAAAAAAAACTCTCTCTCTCTCTCTCTCTCTCTCTCTCTCTCTCTCTCTCTCTCTCTCTCTCTCTCTCTCTCTCTCTCTCTCTCTCTCTCTCTCTCTCTCTCTCTCTCTCTCTCTCTCTCTCTCTCTCTCTCTCTCCTCTCTCTCACTCTCTCTCTCTCCTCTCTCTCTCTCTCTCTCTCTCTCTCTCTCTCTCTCTCTCTCTCTCTCTCTCTCTCTCTCTCTCTCTCTCTCTCTCTCTCTCTCTCTCTCTCTCTCTCTCTCTCTCTCTCTCTCTCTCTCTCTCTCTCTCTCTCTCTCTCTCTCTCTCTCTCTCCTCTCTCTCTCTCTCTCTCTCTCTCTCTCGCTCTCTCTCTCTCTCTCTCTCTCTCTCTCTCTCTCTCTCTCTCTCACACACTGAATAGAGGACTAGACATCAAGCAAGTATTGGTAACAATATATCACAGTGCTCTACAATTGAATTAATTAAGTTTGTACTTAGTTTTTGTAATTACATACTCATTGTTACACAGTGTACTTACCGCATTACACTTCCTTAACATTAACAATAACCCTAACTATATTCCTAATCCTAACCCTGACCTTATTCCTGGGTATTGAGTCAATCATCAATGCAGTAAGTACATTGCAACAATGACTAAGTACAATACTTGTTATACTGTCATTACACAAATAGCTACACAGGAACAGAGAATGTAAAGTGTGACTGTCTGGGTGGGTGGGGGTGTTCGGGTGGGGACAGATGTTATTTGATTAGATGTTATTTTATCACACACCACACTACTGACACTTTTTGGGTGGGGGCACGAGTGTGGGGATTTTTGGCTGGTGAAAATGCTGAGTGGCTAGTGACTTTGGAAAACCACTAGCCACAGTGGCTAGTGAGCCAAAAAGTTAAATGTCAAGCCCTGTGTGAGTGAGTGAAGACATGTTTTGGAAGGCTCAACCTACAACCAACACCTTCATCTAAAATATTCTTCCATTAGTCAGGTTTGCTCTCTGGGTTACACAATTACCCGATAGATTTACTCTATGCTCAATTTGTTTATTTCTTGTTATTCTGTCGCTTAGCTGGCCGGTTAGCTTCCGGTGCGCCAGCTGAAGCTCTGTTTGGCCAGTAAGTTCTGTGTTTCGTAGCTCATTAGCAGTGGTGCAGTGCCAAATTGACAGTAGGTCAAACGCTCCACGCGCATGCACAGGTTTTTTTGGCACATTTCTTTTTTATTTTTTTTGTCTTGAAATAGAGAAGCTGAAAAAGGTAGCAGCGTATGAAACTTTTGTATCACAAACAGTACTGTATTTGCAAATCTGGTATATGTCATAAATGTATAGATGTAGCAGTACTGTCTATCTGTATGTCGTGTATGTCATATATGTTATGATGAATTGAAAATGGGGGACCCTGATGTAAACAAGACGAAAGTCTTTCTCTGGTCTGCATCCCCTTAACAATTGTATGTATTTAGCTGTACTGTACCCATTCTGCAATCTGTTAATAAAGTTTTCAATCAATCAATCAATCAATCAATCAATCAATCAATCAATTCAGCCATTGGGTGGGACGGTCATGTGACCCAAATCAGCCAATGGAAGCGAGGGTCCTTAAAGTGTGGGTCCTTAAAGTGTTGCGGTCCTGAGAGTGTTGGTGCTCTCGTCCTGCAGCTGGATACTATTGCCTCACAGCGCGGCCGTCAGCGCGCGGCCCAGAGAGCGCCGCTGGCTCTGCGGCTCTGCAGCTGCATGCTTCTCCGGGAGTCCGGTTGGATAATGCCATGTAAAAAGTCGCATGCCTGACATATCGGCATGTAACTCGAGAACCGAGGCACGGATTTTGGCGATCCAGATGGCATTCGAACGGCAACGAATAGCGCTTTATTCGGTAATTTATATGTTCGGCGAAAAATGCAGCCCCGAGCCTTCAGATGCTCGCAAAGGCCCGTGAAACTGAAACTGAAACTGAAAAACAGTGAAACCCCGGACATTTCGATGAATTAATAAACCCCCCCCCGGACTCCCCGGACAGGGCGTGAAAAGAGGACATGTCCGGGCAAAAGAGGACGTTTGGTCAGCCTACTCTACCTGTGCTTTTGTTATGTAAAAACGGTGGCCGCGGGCCGAGCCGATACTTAGTTACAACGAATGGGAACAGCGGATTTTTGTGTGCGTGACTGCGCGTACACGCGGGAACATTTCCGTGCGCGATTGCGCGTACTTCAGCCTCAGTGAGCGAGGTATAACGCCGTTATACCGAGTTATACCAGCACTGCAACACTGCTCATTAGCCAGGTTTGCTCTCTGGGTTACATATTTATCCGATAGATTTGGTTTTAGCTAAATCTGTGATTGTGTGAAGCTTGTTTAGTCTGTAGGTTGGCTCATCGGTTAGCTTCCCGGTGCACTAGCTTACTCGTTTTGTGATTCATAGCTCCTGAGCTAATCTCCGGTGCGCTAGCTGAGGTCCTGTCTGGCTTGTGCGTTCCGTGATAAACTAAGCTAATCTCCGGTTCGATATTCACTGTGACCTTCGGGAGCATATCTATGTTCCCCGGGTCCTATGTTCCCCGCTTGCGATAAAAAGGGTCCTATCTTCCCCGGGTCCTATGTTCCCCGCTCCCGCTACCCACTCCCGAAAAAGCGACGAGTTGTGTGAGGGCCGACCATGTCAGCTTGCTTAATTTCTCTGTCATTACGGTTTAAGTTTAAGTTTATTTGGATCCCCATTAGCCACAGCAGTGCTGGGGCTATTCTTCCTGGGGTCCATAACACATAAAATACAGACTTATACACTCACAACATTTACATGTCATACAGACAATTAAAACAACAATAAAAACCCTTATACACTCATAACATTTACATGTCATACAGACAATTAAAACAACAATAAAAACCCTTATACACTCACAACATTTACATGTCATACAGACAATTAAAACAACAATAAAAACCCTAATCAAATTCATAATACAATATAAAAATATATACTCATAATTAATTCATAATACAATACAGCATAATATACTATTTAGCTTTTACATACATTATCTATGTTCATATCAGCCAATTATACAATATTTTAATAATATATCCCTATCAGACACATGCCTTTTCATCCATATATACCTATCTCTTTATCAGACACATACATTTTCATTTACGTACACACTATCTATTAGGGAATGTCAATTTCTTTGGTTGAAAATGTTGTTTTACCACGATTTTGAAATGACATTTACTATTCTCCTGCTTAACATGTCTGGGAAGAGAGTTCCATTCCTGCATACCACGGAACATGACAGTTCGCTTCATTGCATTCGACCTCACTTTTGGAAGTGTAAAACCTCGTGCAGAAGCATGTCTGGTGGAATGGTTGTGTCTGTCAAGACTTATTGATAAATTGTTATATAAAATTGAGGGGATCTTTGTAACAAGAATATTCCTAGTGAATACAAGGAGTGAGCAGAGTAATTTATGTTTGACAAGTAACCAAGTTCTGTATCGTATAGCTCTCGCTCGGCGTCACTCTCTGCACTGTCCTCGCACACGTGCACACGCACTGAATAAAGACCACAATGTACCTTTAATCCCAATATTTGTCTGACCACACCCCTATCAGCTTACCCATATAAGCAGGGGTGGGGCCACCCACTCGCCTCCTTCTCGCTTTCACCACAAGGAAGTGCCTCGGTAGATCCCCACACTTGAAGTGATGTGATGGTAGGAGAAGAGTTGGAAAGCAAGGATACGTTGACATCATATCTTTATTTTCTCTCTCACTATTTTCGAGAAAATACGGCGATATTGTCTTCGTACTGGAGTGTCTGGAAGATGATGATCATTCTAAAAATCCTCCACCGGTTTTCGTATTGGGAGTTCGCACCGCTACATACTTTTCCAACTGCAGTCCTTGCTGTGTGCTGGTTGCGGTAAAGACACAGCCGGGCTGTAGGACGCGCCGCTGTTGTGAGAAGCGGTGGGTTCCAGGTTTGGTGAGTTATGTTTAGCTGGCAGGCTCCACTTGTCCGTTAGTGCTATGGGGGCTAATTGACAATGTTTATGAAAACCGGCCCCAGGCTAGGGTCCTTTGTTCAGCCTCTTAGGCGACAGAAGACCTTGGTCTGAAGCCCATTATAGTTTTAACTAGTGGGCCACGACCATTAACACTGGTGATCCCTGTGTTTTCTGGACGAGTGGATATCTCTCTGTCACCGTGTTAAGGCCCCATCTTTCATATCCAAATGAGAGTATTCCCTCACGAGGAGATATGGGCATAGATGTTCGATAGCGGAAGATCTGTGTTCAAGTCAGCTACACAAGCCAGTTGGGTATTGTGCTGGCTCCGTCGGGTGTTGGTAAAATCACCGTTGTAAAACTGTGTTAACATCTTGTTTCTCTTTTCTCTTAAAAAGTGAGGAGGGTTTCAGAACGGCGGCCTGTCTGGGTGAGTGTTATATCATTGTGTACAAGTTCAGGTGATAGCTGCTTAGCTTACTGTTAGCCAGTCAGCTGTTAGCTGCGGCGCTAGCCTGCTGTGATCACTAGGAAACGTTAGCTTGCTGCTATCGGCCAAGGCCCAGCGCGGGGTAGCTCCGGCTCCTCGCGCGCCGCCGCGAGCTCCCCTCTGATCGCGTGCGCCGTTCGCTCGGCGTCTCACGGGCAGGGGCAGTAGCGACCGACGGTTGGAGCGGCCGTTAGCTTAATGCTACTCTGTTGAACGTGCTTTGATTATAACATGTTTTAAACACTCTTGACTACGACGTCATCTTTGACAGAGGATGTTCGTCGAACCTGCCCTGGGCCAGGACGGCAAAGCCTGCGTCAACAAAGGGGACCGTAGTGACGGGTTGGAGCGGCGACGCTGCCCAGATCGAACAACACAGGACGGCTGTGTTTTCTACGGTGTCTTGAGACTGCACTTCGTTGATCTACGCTCCGGGTAGGCCAGGTCTGACCAGACCTTGTACACTTCTTCTGGCTTTCCCTTCTAAATGTTTTGTAAATAACGATGTTTTCCAAAACGAGTGTTACTGCACTACATTTAGGATACGACGCGAGTTGTGTGTGAATTGTCTTGTCACTAGGTATTTAGCTTCTCCGTGCAAATCGGGTTGTTGTTTCAGATGTGAAAATGATCTGGTTTGTTGTGTTGAGAAACATCATGTGTGTTTATATGTACCGTGTACTCACAACTAAGGGGGTTAACTAACCTATAAAGCTATGCTTAGTGACAAATGAGTAAAGAATATTCTTTTCTCAGCCTGTAATGACAATGAACAGTGTGTTCACATATTAACAGGTTTTCCTGTTTTAACTGGCCGTATTAAGGGTAAAGTAGGAGGATTGTGTTTCCCCCCGGTTCCCTGGGGACTTCATCCTCCTATCAGACATGTTGTTGCACTACATTGTGTCTTTGTGTGGTAGGGATGCGATGTAACCCTTAGCTTGATTGCTGAGGTTGTGCTAAGACTGCTGGAGAAACTTTATTTTCCTAAAAGAAAAGATTGTTTGGTCGCTTTCGTGTGTGCTTAGCAAGGCCTGTGGCCGATACTAATCGAGAATTATGTATTCTCTCATTATGAAAAACGGCGTTCCTCTGTAGAGTGTTTTTGCCATTTTTTGTAGGTGATGATGGGTTGTGTGTGTCATGTGACCTACAACTGGGTTGGACTGGCCACAGAAGCACATGTGTAAGTTTGGACCGGGGCTCTTAGACAGCCCTCTCTATTCTGTGTTTTTTCCATAGTAAAAATCAGATAGCAGGTTAGCTCATGCGCTGTGTGAAGCTGTCAGACGCTTCATAGAGCTGACTATGACTGTGTCATACTCTCTTTTTGTCATTACATCGTATCATGGGTGTGGGGTCGTAAAGGGGTGAACTGGTAACCTTTCCTCTCCCCCTTTTTTCTGTTGGTCAGGGGTACACCCCCTGTCCTTCAAGGTTCCTGTCACGTTGCGGTCCTGCACGTTACGGGGTGAGGGGGGGGGTTTCATGGTCCCACGGCCTGGAATATTGGGCGTGTGCACCGCAGAAATTCCCCCGCCATAGAGTACGTCACCGTGCGCGTCTCTGTTGGTAGGACTTCCGTGTGCTGTTCAGGTCCATGTGATGGATCTGTTTCGGGGGGTGGTCAGGGCTCCTCCTCACCAAGCTCCTATTCTGGCCTTCTGTGAGTCGGGACTCCTCCTTCCATGTGAGGGAGCCTCCTTCAGAGTACAGAGCCTCCTCCTCAGATTGTCAAGGTGAGTGGACCCTCTAGAAGGAGTCCTGCTCTATTGTGTATGTATTCGATTCAATTCGATTATTGAGTGTGTATGGGTTCAGTGCCTCCTCCCCGGAGAGCCCTAAATCCAATTTTTTACATGGCTCAAGGTGCAATATATTCTTTTCAATCTGTACAGCTTGCGTGGGAAGTCTCTCTGGGGATTCCCGTCTCCTTCCTATGGGAGGGTGGTGGGATGTAAAAATGTGAAATTTTTTTACCCCCGGCTGTGTAGACTGGGATACATACTGTTGGTGCTTCCTTCTTTTCTACTAAAAAGAGTTGGAGTTAGGAAGTGTCACACCCCTCTTGTCGTTCCCCATGGCGCCTTGGGGATTCAATGACAGGTCTAAATAGCCTGTTCATTGATGTGGGTGTGTCCCGACGCACGTATAGTGCTAGCTCGGGGTGTTCTGTAAACAGGCGACTGACTGGCACGCCTTGGTTGCTTGAGGTTAAAACGGCGTTTTTATAAAGCAACTGGGATGGAGGTTTTTCCTCTTCCGACGACCAAATCCAACGACCTGGTTTTTTGTCATCGACGGATTCTCGTTCATGTCTGGGGGATGATGACGGAATGGATCTGAACATATGTAGAGTGGTCTCACGCCCTGGGGGTGGGCCACCGGGCGCGGTTCGCCCGAACGTCTGGGTGGCGCCTTCTTTTCATGTTTAAGATCAACACGCATATCTGCCCCTTCTCCTGGAGTAGGCATGTCGGCGTGGTTAGGGCACGGGACTGGTTCTGGTCACGCTGGTCCGGATCAGTTGAACCCGTTGTCCGCCGGGGATGCAGATCTGCTGTTCTGGTACCCTGAGGGACTTGGGCTTTTTTCAGGGGGAAAAATGCCAGGTTGGTCCGGGTGTCACAGGGTTAAGCACTATGGAGACCCTGGTTGGGTACGTTTTTTACTCAGCACTGTCGTAATGGCTTACGGCCATGCCAACCTGTACACGCTTGATCTCGTCAGATCTCGGCCGCTACACAGGTTGGTCCTGGTTAGTACTTGGTTGGAAGACCGCCTGGGAATACCAAGTACGGTGTGCTTAGGGGCTGGTTCTCCATTCTTTTTCGCTCCTCTCTCACGCATGGCGAAGAGGGGCCTGTTGGGGTGGTCTTTGACCTCCTCTGGTGACCCTGTGCTTCCCGTATCGCCGGGCCCGGTTCCGAAGTAATGTTTCGTCGACCCGTAGGCCTGGGTTAACCCTTTTTTGAAAAACTGAAACACCTGTACTGCGGTATAGCCGGTGTATACCCGCAGGTGTGTTTGAGTTTTTTCTTGAGGGGTTATAGGAACAACCACCGCATTGGGTAACACCAAGGTGGTTGATTCCCTGGTGTGTTGGAGCAGTGTCAACTCCCGGGTTCACCGTTTGAGGGTGCCCCTGCACGTTCATGACGTCTGCCAATCGTGTCAGCCTTCTCTGCCTCAACCCCTCTGGGTGGGTTTTTTTTTAAATGGAGGCTTGGTCATGCAACACCGCCAGCTTACGCTCCTTCCGCCGGGGCGGCTGTGTTCAGCTGTCCCCTCTGGCGCCTGTCTCGTCCGCAGTCTCCAGGCTAGGGTTAATAGCCTGTTGCCTGGTTTTTTCCCTGGTGCGCTGCCTGCTTCCGTTGGTTAACCTTTTTTGTGTGCTTACGGCCATGCTTACTGCCTGTTCTGCAGGGTCAGTGTGCCAGGCGGTGTACTATTGGGGGGACAGGGCCCGCTCGGCTGAGGGGCCTTTGTCCGAATACGCTGGCGATGTGGGGGGCGGGGTCACTAAGTGCCCACCTGGTGGGGTCTTGATGCTGGCATCATGGACTTCTCCGGGCCCCCGTTCCAGGGGGTCCAGTCCCTTTGGTGGGTCTGGGTCTTCCTTCGCGCTCCGCTGCTACGGCCTTGCCACGGGGTTGGGTTTGCCCTTGACCCCGTGATTCTGGGGGCAGTAACGAGGTTGTTTCCTCCGTTCGTTCCCGGGTGGCATGCGGGTTGTGCGTGTGTGTAGTCGTGGGGTCAAGCCACGGCTGCTCACCCTGTGCATTGAGTTGCTTGAGTGCCTATTCGCACGGTCGGGTCCGTCGCCCTCCCGTGAAGCCCCCAATAGGGGGGGTGCCCTCCATTAGGGTGGGTCGGGGGGGCTCGGCCCTCCCTGTTCTGATGGTTGTGGGGGGCTTTCAGCGGGGTGTATTTGTCGGCCGATGGCTCTCGCTCGGCCTCCCTTGTGCAGAGAGTGACGCAGAGCGAGAGCTATACGATACAGAACGTTAGGTTATGACTATAACCAAGTTCTGTTAGTATAGCGACGCTCGGCGTCCGACGCCGCTGCAGCCCTTGATCTCGCCTTGTGGTGAAGGCTTGGGAAGGAGGCGAGTGGGTGGCCCCACCCCTGCTTATATGGGTAAGCTGATAGGGGTGTGGTCAGACAAATATTGGGATTAAAGGTACATTGTGGTCTTTATTCAGTGCGTGTGCACGTGTGCGAGGACAGTGCAGAGAGTGACGCCGAGCATCGCTATACTAACAGAACTTGGTTATAGTCATAACCTAACGTTAAACAACTGTGCATCGCTGCACCATTAGTTCTGTACTCACATCGAAGCGCTATACGTGCTGCTTTGTTTTGTACCATTTGTAATCTTTTCAGTTTATTCGTCGTTACATTCGACCATACTGCAGGACAATAGTCAAGATTTTGTGAGGATTGGTTCTTTCCCCACCACAGGCTTCTTAAAGTACTGTGATGATTGGTCCGCTCCCCGCCACACGCTTCGTTCCTTTGAGGTACTTTGTTGATTAATTGCATTCCCCGCCACACGCTCCGTTCCTGTAAGGTACCGTGTTGATTGGTGCTTTCCCCGCCGCACGCTTCTGGAGCAAGTATCAATTTCATCCCGCAGCTGTCACAGCTTGTAATCAGCGCCCTGTGGCTTTATATACTCTGATCCCCCTACTATCGATGTTGGATCGTTCTGAATTACTCCTGCATTTGCCTGCCTTCCCCGTCGCTGTCTTTGCTCTCCAGGACTTTCGTGGAGAATCCCTGTGGAGAATCTGGTTCCCCGTCCGGAGCTGCGCCTCGTATTCTGCCCGCTTTACGCGTTGCGCTCTGGTGAGTTTTTGGAAACAGTTCTTTTTGGATCATCAGTTTTTTGTGTGTTTGTGAAACACCGAAGAGATCCCGTTTTTGTTTGTACTGTTCTCACCTATTTTTGTGTTGGATTTACACCTTGGATTACCTTATTGTTTTTTCTCTGGACTCAGCTAATTTGTGTTGTGGTACACCGAAGATCAAGTCACTTGGATATATACTGGATCATTCACTTCTCTGCTAATTTGTGTTGTGGTACACCGATGATCAAGTCACTTGGATACAGGGAGCGAAATTAACTTTTTGACTCACCGGCCAGTGGCGGGTAGATGGGAAGAGTCTACCCGCCAAGCATATTTCTTACCTGCCAAATTTTTTTTGATTAAAAAAAAATATATATATATTTTATATACATTTTTTTTTTTTTATAAAAATATATATTATATAATCATACTTGTAGTTGTATTATCTGCGAGACATCGCCACCACGCAATAAGTCAAAATGCTTGCTATCTGCAAACAGCTCCACTGTACTTGAGTAGCCTCCAGCTCCAGCAAGGATTCTCCGGCCCTGCAGCTAGACCCTATATTCAGCTAGACCCTACATTCAGCATGCAAGGATTCTCCGGCGATGCAGCTGGAACCTATTTATAACGTTACGGTCCTTTTGTCAAATCACATTCAACATGCCCTCAGCTAGAATACGCATTCAATCAATGTTATAAGACATTGATATCAGGAGCTATCTGTAGCTACTGCTAGCCCGGTAGATAACGTTAAGACAATTTAGTTTACTGGGACAGATCGATCATCTAACGTGAGCTAGCTAACGCGAGCTAACGAGGGAACGGAGGTATTTATGCACTCGAGTCGACTATTGCTGGAGCATTTGTTGATATCAGCAGCTATCAGTAGCTAGCCAGCTAGATACCGTTAGACAATGCCTCGTCATGTATTAAACTAAAAGTGAATAGTTGACTGGGTCATAGTTTAAACAGTAACGGTAGCTCGTGGAGGTCCGCTCTTCTAGAGCAGACTGCCTGTGTTGACATGAGCACTGCGAGCAGAAGCCCTTAGCCAATAGTATCCCGCTGCAGGGCTGGGCGGATATGACTCGTTGCCACGGTTACACACGCCACACGGCGTGCAGCCCTCTAAGTGTCAAGCGCCAAAGGTAAAAACTGAGCGCCCCTGGCGGGCGGCGGGCTTTAGTTTCGGTCCCTGCTTGGATATATACTGGATCATTCACCTCTCTGCTAATTTGTGTTGTGGTACACCGAAGATCAAGTCACTTGGATATATACTGGATCATTCACCTCTCTGCTTCTGTTGTGCGCTGGGCTAACTCTGATTTCCCTCTCTCTCCGTTTCCACCGGGAGTGAAAGCTGGGAGGATCTGCAGAGCCGCTTCAGACGTCACAAGCCAATTCCTCACCACCACCTACTGGGAGTATCTGCAGAGCCGCAACAATCTTCACATGCCAGATTCCCTGTTTGTTCGGTTGCTCAACTTCATTCCATCTTGTAACTCTGAAAATAAACACGCCCTTGCTTTGGCTAACTCTGAACAACTCTCTCTGTGCCGTTGCGTTTGAGGTCGGTTACAAACCCTAACATTACGATCCAACCATGACGACCTCAGCCGACACAGAGAGGGTCAGAACAGCGTTGGCAGTCCAGATAGAGTTAACCAACGACCACAGCCTACAGCTAGATGCGGCTGCGGCTGCTGTACAGGAGCTCCGAGAGCAGGTCCTGCCTATTCAGGGGTCCCTTGGCTCTCTGGCTAGCCAGCAGTCTAATATTCTCCTCCACTTACAAGCGCTGAGTGAAACCGTTAACACCTTGCTTGTAACCCCACTTCCTTCAGGAGCCTCGGACGGAGCATCACCCGCAGCCCTGGCAGGCCCGTCGCCTCCCGTCGCCTGGTCCTCCGGCACCATCAGGGGGTGGGGCCCCTCCTGTCGTGCCCAGTGTCTTCAGGTGCCGTCCAGCCCCCTCACCGGGTCCCAGTCCCCGTCTCCGGCCTCCCTCGCCGGTCCTCTGTCCCCGTGCCCGGCCTCCGCTGTCGGGCCCCAGTCCCCGTCTCCGGCCTCCCTCGCCGGTCCTCTGTCCCGTCTCCGGTCCCCCTCTCCGGGCCTCTGTCTTTGTCCCCCTCTCCAGTGCCCCTGATCGCCGGCTTCCTTCGGTCCCGTCCGGGCAGGCCGGGGCCGAGTGGGTCGCCGGGTGGCTCCCGTGGAGGGGGGGGTACTGTGAGGATTGGTTCTTTCCCCACCACAGGCTTCTTAAAGTACTGTGATGATTGGTCCGCTCCCCGCCACACGCTTCGTTCCTTTGAGGTACTTTGTTGATTAATTGCATTCCCCGCCACACGCTCCGTTCCTGTAAGGTACCGTGTTGATTGGTGCTTTCCCCGCCGCACGCTTCTGGAGCAAGTATCAATTTCATCCCGCAGCTGTCACAGCTTGTAATCAGCGCCCTGTGGCTTTATATACTCTGATCCCCCTACTATCGATGTTGGATCGTTCTGAATTACTCCTGCATTTGCCTGCCTTCCCCGTCGCTGTCTTTGCTCTCCAGGGCCCTCATTCATCAACGTGTTCTACGCACAGATCTGTGCTTACCCTGTGCGTACGATCATTTCTAAGCAAAGAGTGGGATTCATCAATTTCAACTTGAACTTGACTCCGTGCTTACGTCTACGCACAGGTCAGAGCACACTTACCTGACGCCCAGTGGTAGAATATCGTTACTACGCATAAGCACTCCTCAGTTCTGCATTAGTTTCAAGGCGGAAATAAGCTTCCGTGCATTAGTGTTCAACTTCTGTATGACCCGTAATTCATTATAGTTCATTGTAAAATAGCGACAGTAGTGTAATTATAACGGGCTCACACGCGAACAAGAGGTTGGCCTGCTTGTTTGGCACGGGGGGGGCAGACGCAAAACACCAACCTCCAAACGCGATTAGATATTGTTTCAAATAAAAAGCTAATTATTTTGTGTGTCATGTTTCCAAATAAGATTGGTCACGAAATGCTTTCTACTTCAATTTGTTGGTTAGAATAGATGACCTCCGTTGAAACTTCACTGAGACTAACAGTCTATTTGTGAGCTCCCGCACAGATGTGATGATAATAATAATAACAATAATAATAATAGCTTCATTTTATATAGCGCCTTTCAAGAGACCCAAGGTCGCTTTACATAGATAGGGGGGGGGGGGAATAACAAAGTAACAAACATAGTGGACAGACACACAACATATATATATGATGATGGAATTCATTCAAGATCCTCTCCACCCTCGGGTCTTTGCCACCGGCACGGTCCATCGTGATATTGGAGATGGATCGAGCAATAGACTGTTACTGTAGCTGTCAAAGCTCCATCACAAATGCAGTTATGTGAATAGAAAGGGATTCCACTCAGTCAATGTTGCGATGCGCATTTGCCTGATACATGTTATTGCTGGATGCCGGGAGGAAGGCGATGCTGAATGTTTTCAATTCATTAAATAAAACGGATACTTTTTGCAAGGGTTTACTGACTGTCATACAAATAATCAACCAACTACATACTGTAACTTTTCAGTGCACGTTCTTATTTACATTGTGACAACAGCCTTGTGAGTTCCCACAGTGACCCGCACACAGACATGATGGAATTCAAGTTCATGTTTGTATTGATCACATATAGGCAGGCTACACATGGCGTATCTGCTACATCATACATGGCAGTAAGATTCATTGTTCTTGTATATGCTCTCGTATTATTGTTTATGTAGGCTACCCAATACTGACATCAAAATAGATTGTAGTATGCCTCTAGAAATCATATGCAGCAGGTAGAAAATTGATGGGAGATCCATCGCGATTTGTAATAAAATTGAGGAGAACTTTAATCCCTGGGTATTAATCAAACAACACGGGAAAAGGCAGTCATATTCCAGCGCGGTCTTTATTAGCCGACAACAAAATAGATGCCTCTAAAAATCATATAGCCAATCGAACACAACTAATAAAGACATTCATATTACAGCACGGTTATAATGACACACAACCAACGCCAAACAGTGGTCAACGAACGGTCTTTATTAGTATTTTGAGCTGTCCAGGCAGAATTGCAGCAATGGTCTTAGGGAGCCGTTGATATCTGACATCACCGTTTACAAGTCCGCCTTTTATTTATCCCATAATACGCGATAGTGTCTTCTTGGTTCGACAGCAGTGAACAATCTCCGTGGAGTTTCTCAGAGTTCCGCTCGGGTCAGTCCATTATTTCACATCCCATGGGGGGTGTTTCCTCACTTTCATGACCATATATGGATAATCATGCACGAGCATTGACGGTAGAACAAAGTGGTATTCATCAACACGGAGGAGCATAGAGCCTGCGTACGCACGTGTGATGAATCCCGACTTCCCTGTGCGTACACTGGTTCTACATTCCGTGCTTACGTGTGGAAATAGAACATGTTCTACGCACACATTGATGAATGAGGGCCCAGGACTTTCGTGGAGAATCCCTGTGGAGAACCTGGTTCCCCGTCCGGAGCTGCGCCTCGTATTCTGCCCGCTTTACGCGTTGCGCTCTGGTGAGTTTTTGGAAAAGCCCGCCATACCTGGGAAGTGAACTGGGGCCCCCGGTCCGAGACGACGTCCTGGGGAAATCCATGGAGGCGAAACACGTGGCGTGTCAGGAGGTCCGCTGTCTCGGCCACCGAGGGAAGCTTGGGAAGGGCCACGAGGTGAACCCCCTTGCTGAACCGATCCACCACGGTCAGTAGGCACGTGTTCCCCTGGGAAGAAGGAAGACCCGTGACGAAGTCCAGTGCCACATGTGACCAAGGACGGCTCGGAATGGGAAGCGGCTGCAATAGCCCGGAGGGTGCCTGGTGGGAGGCCTTGCTGCGGGCGCAGACTGCGCAGGCCAGTACGAACTCCTTGACGTCGCTCCTCATGGTGGGCCACCAGAACCGACGAGCCAGGAAGGAGAATGTGCGATGAACGCCCGGGTGGCAGGCGAACCGGCTGGTATGGCCCCACTGGAGGACCCGGGACCGGACCGAGTCGGGGACGAAGAGACGATGAACCGGTACATTGCCTGGAGCGCGATGGAAGCGTAGGGCACGCCTTACCACCCCCTCGATGCCCAAGGTGACTACTCCTACCACCCTGGCCTCAGGGAGGATGGGAGTCGGGTCCTCAGTGGTTGGAGCCCCCTTGGAGTGTAACCGGGACAGGGAGTCGGCCTTCATGTTGCGGGAACCAGGGCGAAACGTCAGCGAGAAGTCGAACCGACTGAGGAAGCTGGCCCATCTTGCCTGTCGGCCATTGAGGCGCTTGGAAGCACGGATGTATGTCAGGTTCTTGTGGTCCGTCCTAATGGTAAATGGCTCCTCGGCCCCCTCTAGCCAATGACGCCACTCCTCCAAGGCAGCCACAACCGCCAGCAGCTCCCGATTGCCGATGTCATAGTTCCTCTCGGCAGGGAGGAAACGACGCGAGTAGAAGGCGCACGGATGTACCTTCTGGTCTGTTGCCGACCGCTGGGATAAGATAGCTCCCAGTCCAGTATCCGAGGCGTCCACCTCTACGATGAACTGTCTCTTGGGGTCTGGATGGAGCAAGACCCGGGCGGAAGTGAACCTCTTCTTGAGGGAGCGGAATGCAGCACACGCCGCTGGGGACCAGTCGAACGGCAGGGCGGGAGAGGTCAGCCTGGTAAGCGGTTCCGCCACTTGACTGTAGTTCCGGATGAACCTTCGGTAGAAGTTGGCGAACCCGAGGAAGCTCTGTAACTCCTTCCGAGAGGTGGGTTCCGGCCACTCCTCCACGGCCCGGATCTTGCGAGGATCAGCTCGGGTCAAGCCTCTCTCCACGATGAAGCCCAGGTAATCGACGGAGTCGGAGTGGAATCGGCACTTCTCCGCCTTGACGAAGAGCCGATTGTGGAGGAGGCGCTCCAGCACACGGCGGACATGCTGGATGTGTTCCTCGAGGGTCTTGGAGAAGATGAGGATGTCGTCTAGGTATACTACCACAAACACCTCCAGCATGTCACGAAGGACGTCGTTCATGAGCGCCTGGAATACCGCCGGAGCGTTGGTGAGGCCGAACGGCATAACCAGGTACTCGTAGTGGCCCCTGGGAGTCTTGAAGGCGGTCTTCCACTCATCGCCCTCTCGGATACGGACTAGATGGTAGGCACTCCGGAGGTCCAGCTTGGTAAAGACGGTAGCCTGGGTGAGAGGCTCGAAGGTGGAGTTCATGAGAGGAAGAGGGTACTTGTTCTTAATGGTGATCTCGTTGAGCTGGCGATAGTCGATGCAGGGTCGAAGGTCTCCGTCCTTCTTCCCAACAAAGAAGAAGCCGGCCGCCACAGGAGAGGAGGAAGGCCGAATGAGTCCTGCTTCCAAGGACTCAGAGATGTATTGATCCATCGCTGCCTTCTCAGGGACGGTCAGACTATAGAGGCGGCTGCCGGGAAGGGGAGCCCCTGAGCGGAGGTCGATGGCACAGTCGTAAGGCCGGTGAGGCGGAAGGGCCTGAGCCCTGGACTTACTGAAAACCTCCATGAGGTCGTGGTACTCGGGGGGTGTTATGTATTACTTTCACATGGTGGAGGGATACTTACTGTCTGTGGTGCATATTCACATTGTGGTTAAGTGTGCTGTCACTAATTGGTGGTTTGATTGACACACTGTTTCTTCCTGTTTTTGCTTGTGTTTAAAATGGCCGCTTTTTAATTGATCACAGGTGTGGTGATGAGGCACCACGCCCTACAAATGCAGAGTGCAGGCAGCAGTCAAGTCTCCCCCACTTCACAGGAGATGTCTCAGCTCTCCAGCGTCTCACCTGCTCTCATTGTTTTGTTGTACATTCGGCTTGTTCTTCCTTTTGCCTATAGTTTTGTTATTTAACTTTGGAGTCTGGAACACCCAGCTCCCACTATTTCTGCCCATTTAGTTAGTTGTAAATAAATAGTTATTTTTGATAAACTTTTGTCCAGTGTCCTGTGTCCACCACGTCGCATTCAAGGCCTTGACGAGCCATATTTTAGGCTTGAATGTAACATGGGGGCTCTAGCCGGTCTTCAAACAGGTAAGTATGCTCTTAATTTATAATTTGATTTGACTACTGGTATGCTTTAAAATATTTAGTTTAGTGGACACCACAGGTAGGTAATTTCATTGTTTTCTGGCTGTTGTTAGCCTCCTGTGTACCACGTACTCCTGGGGCGGTCAAAGAAGTGATTGGTATATGATCTTTGGCTGGTAGCAGGTGTGGTTGAAGAAAGCTAGGTCTACAGTGCATTAGCTTTCAGTATAGGTAGGTTAGGGGGCCGGGAAATGTAATTAGTGTGTTAGGACCTGATGTAAGTGTTTTTGTTAGATTAGACATGTGGTGGGCCTAGCAGTCCTTCTTTTGACTGCAGTATAGGTTTTATAAGCTATTTGTGAGTCAAATCAGATTGTATGGAGCACCTGTTTGTATTATTAGAATTTGTTTGTTGAATTTGTTTGTTGAGTAACACAAGGGGTTTTGCCTCACTTGGTTTGTTACTGAAGAGCGTTTGTTCCAGTATTTTGGGATAAATGTCTACCACAGGGTTAGTCTTGTGGGTGGTTCATCTCAGCTGAGGCCTGTAGCTAGTGTCCAGTAGCAGTGTCTGCTGTAATTATCTAGTATAGGATCTGTGTATGGTTAGTAGTGATTCTCTAGTATAGGATCTGTATGCATTATTGAGCTTGACCTTTTGATCCAGTATGTGTTATGCCGTGTGTCTTAAATACAGTGTGATTTGTTTTGCGTGCTAACATAAAATGCCGTGTTTTGAACTACTGCTTGTGAGTTTAATTGCGTGCTGTGTTATGCTGTGTATCTTCAATCACTTCATTTAATTTAATTACGTGCTACACCTTTTTGTGGATACAGGGAAATTGGAGTTTGAACCCCAGGTCGTAGGAACGGTGGGTGAGTTGCTTGTGTTTTGGGTACTGAACTATGTCCCTTGTTGTGGATTAATTGTAGTATTGCCTTGTACTGGTAATTAATTAATTGGTTGATTAATTACTTAATTAGTAATTAATATTGTTGTATTCATTTGTTGTCGTTTACTGAGGATAATAGACAATGACGTTGGACATTGATGACTTTGTTGCAGAGCCAACACTGGCCAAGGTAAAAAAAAATTCGAAGGATGAGTTACTACAGGTAGCAACAAGGTTTTCAATAGACCTCGATGCAGGCCAGAAAAAGGAGAACTTGGTAGGTCAATTAATTGAGGAACTGAGTACACTGAAGGTTTTTGGTGTGGCTGCAGGTAGAACTCTGGAGGAGGAGGGATAATGCTTTGAGCTACCGCGTGGGCGAGATGTGGAGCTTAGAACAGCGCGTGAACTTGCAGCTATTAACAAGGCAGACCGTGAGGACCTTGAAGCTAGTGAGATGAGGAGAGCAGCTGCAGCAGCTACAGCAGCTACAACAGCAGCTGCAGCCAGGGAGGCTATTGAGGCTATTGAGGAGGCTGCTGGGGTGAGAAGAGCAGCTGCTGCCCAGGCCCAGGAAGCTATTGAGGTGGCACAGGAGGTACGCGCCCAGGCAGCATATGACCGGGAGATGGCGATGCGTAATGCGGGTGGTGCTGGTGCTATACGTGTGCATCGGGAGCCGGGTTTTGATATGGCTAGGCAGAAAAGCATGGTTCCGTTTTTTTTGGAAAGGGACGTCGATAGTTTTTTTTTTATTATTTGAGGACATAGCTGGCAGTTGCGGCTGGCCAGCAGATAAATGGACTATCCTCATGCAGAGTGCTTTGCGCGGTAAGGCACAGATCGTGTATGCGTCGATGTATCCTGATAATAAAGATTATGCTTTGGTGAAACAGGCTATCCTTAAAGCCTATGAATTGGTCCCTGAGGCTTACCGCCAGAAATTTTGCAATTTGAGGAAACAGAACTCTCAGTCTTTTGTGGAGTTTGTGAGGGAAAAGCGGTTGCTTTTTGACCGGTGGTGTGCAGCGGAAAAGGTCACCACAGTGGAGGAGATTAGGGACCTAAATCTTATTAGAGGAATTCAAGGTATATGGCGTTTCTGAGGATATTGCCATGTACTTAAATGAGAGGAAAGTCAGGACCTGTTCAGCAGCAGCGGTCCTGGCTGATGAGTATGTTTTGACCCACAGGACGTCTTTTGAGAGACAGCATTATCCTGTGCATGATGAGGGGAGGCCGAAATGGACTCCTAATAGGCCTACAGTGTCCGGTGCTGGGGGTAGTGGTAAGTTTAATGGGGCATGGGGAAGCGATGATGCCCGGAAGTGCCAGATTTGTGGGAGTGCAGGACATGTGATGGGTAATTGTTATCGTTTGCACCCAGAGACGCGCCCGTCTAACCCACCCAGACCAGTGATGTTGATAAATGCACCTGTACGTAACCCTGTTGTTCTGTCTCCACTAGATGGCAAAGGAGTGGATGACCTTTACACACCTTTCAGGAGTAAAGGGTTTGTTTCATTGACAGAGGGGGGTCCTAAAGTACCGGTGACAATTCTCCGTGATACTGGCGCATCCCAATCTTTTGTGCAAAGTAGTGTCCTGCCCTTTACGCACCACTCTGTGTTGGGTGCAGGGGTTGTTATTGAGGCTTTTGGAATGCACACGATGAATGTGCCGCTGCATAATGTCTTTCTTGATTGTGCCCTTGTGTCAGGACAAGTGGTGATCGGAGTGACGGCTGGCAAACTCCCTATGCAGGGGGTAACGTTGCTCTTGGGCAATGACTTGGCTGGTGGTAAAGTACTGGTGAAACCGGAGGTGACATGCGTGCCAGATACTCGAGTGGCGGAGCAGTGTCTCGTGGGCTTCCCGGCCTTTACAGTGGCTGAGGCCACAGCCGGATTGGAGGAGGAGAATGAGGAGGATGAGAGTGAGAAGGATGTTGCTACTTCATGTGGCACCGTTTCTGACATTTCATGTGGCACCATTCTGGTTGAGGAGGCTACAAGGCCAGAATTAGGCTGCCGGCCTTCCTACAGTAGCTCTGACGTTCATGATGTCTCACTTGTCAGCAGTGATGATCCCAGTATGGTCAGTAGTTCTGATATTGATTCATGTGACCACACTGACTCTCTGCCAGGCACTGGGTATGCTAGTCAATCTAGTTACCTGTGTCCTGTACAGCAGGAGCAGTCTTCACAACCTAGTTTAATGGGTGGCAACCATTTTGATCGTGACGAAGTTGGTGTGTGTGCCACCATTTTGTGTCATGACAATGTTACTGTGTGTGCCACCATTTTGGCTTGTGACAGTAAAGAAGTTTCTGACACCGTTTTGTTTCATGACGAGGTTGATGTGTGTGACACCATTGTTGCTCATGACAGTTCTGATTTGGGTGACACCATTTTAGATCCTGACCTCGTTATTTTTTGTGACACCATTTTGAATGGTGATCCAAGTGCTTTTGTGACCGATGTGTTGCTATGTTCCAGGGACAGTGAGGACGTGCCTGAGGCGGTACATCCTGCTCTGGATGTTCGTGAATCACAGTCTCTTGTACAGCTGACGGGGGTACGGCCCTCAGTACGGTCTCCTGTACTGACAGTGCCAGGTGGGGAGGAGTTGGGTGCTGTGATGGTACCGGGGAAGTATGCTGATGGTTTTCCTGTTGGTTGTCCTGAGCGCAATGAGTTTGACTTTTGTCAAGAACATAACTTTGGTTTGTTGTCTCTATTTACCAGGTCGGTATCGGTGGAGCGCCCTGTTGAAGTAGAATTTGTGGCTTATGTCCGTGCAGACTTTTGTGCCTCCGTTTTGAGTCATGACGTGGATTTTTGTGCCACCATTTTGAGTGGTGGGGATGTCATGTCGGTTTCTGTGATTGATGGTTTACTGTGTTCCAGCGGTGAGGACGACCTGCCTGTGGCGGTTCATCCTGCTTTGCTATCTCCTGAACTGGTGATGCCAGGGGTGGGCGAGGCGGACACGGTGGTGGTGCCACGGGGACGTGTTTCTTTTTGTTTTCCTGTTTTCTGTCCTGAGAGCGGTGAGCTTAGCTCTCATGCTGGTTCCAGTTCATTGTATCTGTTTTGCAGGCCTTTTGTGAGGTCTCGTTTGGCAGAGAGTCGGGGAAGTGTTGTTTATGTTGAACAACATTGTCGAATGTTCCTCAATGGGGAGCATTTGGCGCAGTTAAAGGTTGTGTACGACAGGGGCCAACCCATGGTCACTTTGTGGTAGTGGCTCGCTTTATGGGTCACATAAATTTTTTATGTGCAGTTGAGTGTGACTCTTGACCGGGGCTCGCACTCAACACAGTACAGGCGCTACACATGTTGGTGTGTGTGGTTGCATTTTTTTTGGTAAGGTTGGTAAGTATCCCCTTTATTTATTTATGTTCATTCTCTTGGTGATGGTTTCTTTGGGCTATAGTTGGGAGAAGAACATAAATCTTCGGTGTGGGGGTGTTACGTATTACTTTCACATGGTGGAGGGATACTTACTGTCTGTGGTGCATATTCACATTGTGGTTAAGTGTGCTGTCACTAATTGGTGGTTTGATTGACACACTGTTTCTTCCTGTTTTTGCTTGTGTTTAAAATGGCCGCTTTTTAATTGATCACAGGTGTGGTGATGAGGCACCACGCCCTACAAATGCAGAGTGCAGGCAGCAGTCAAGTCTCCCCCACTTCACAGGAGATGTCTCAGCTCTCCAGCGTCTCACCTGCTCTCATTGTTTTGTTGTACATTCGGCTTGTTCTTCCTGGTCGGGGACTGACCTTTAGATTAATCTGTGTAGTTTAGTTATGGTACAGGGTACTACATGGTACCACTGGGTAGTTTACTACAGGGTAGTTTAGTTAGGGTACAGGGTACTACATGGTACATCATGGTACTACATGGCACTACAGGGTTCTACATGGCTCT
Organism: Notolepis coatsorum; assembly: GCF_963971535.1. Lineage (NCBI taxonomy): Eukaryota > Metazoa > Chordata > Actinopteri > Aulopiformes > Paralepididae > Notolepis > Notolepis coatsorum. The sequence continues at coordinate 116,902,084 of NC_140170.1, forward strand.
ACATGGCTCTACGTGGCACTACAGGGTACCACAGGGCACTACAGGGTACTACATGACACTACAGGGTACTACAGGGTACTACAGGGTACTACATGGTACTACATGGCACTACATGGCACTACAGGGTACTATAGGGTACTACATGGCACTACGGGGTACTACATGGTACTACATGGCACTACAGGGTACTACATGTCTGCTCCTTTGCAGCACCACAAACATGGGAACTCTCTAACTCTTCCCCCCCCCTCTTCCCCCCCTCCAGTTATTCAGTTATTCACCGCCGTCTGTCCGTGGTCCTGTCAACTGATTAACAGTATTAACAGACTGTTAACAGATTAACAGTCAATGCGGTTTCATTGCTGGGTTAAGTACTTCCATTTCTATTCACATAATACGTCTACTTCATATATCTACTCCTTTCACATATATGCCTACCACTTGTATCTATTGCTATGTCCGCCTACTACAATCTCATGAGCCGTCTAACGCCTGTCCCGTCTCCCTGTCTCCCTATGACTTGCTGTCCTGGAGTGTTGACCGGAGTGTTGGACGTCCCGTGACGAAGGCCGGGAGGTTGCGACCCCCTCTGCGTGCCCCCCTGTCTCCGGAGGTCTCGTAGTGGTGACCGGAGTGCCGGATGTCCCGCGATGATGTCGGGGAGTTCGTGACCCTCTCTGCGCCGCCCCTATCTCCCTGTCTCCGGCTGTCCCTGAGCAACGACGGAGTGTTAAATGTCCCTTGACTAAGACGGGGAGGACGTGACCCTCTTTGCGCCGCCCCTGTGCCTCAAATAGATTGCTATCAGCTCTATCTTTAATCTTTCAAAATGTTCAGTTGCTATCGCTATTAGCTCTATCTTTAATTTTTCAAAATGTACAGTTGCTATTGCATGCACTCATCTGTGTTCCACTACACACATGAGTGCATGCTTACCAACTGTCCGTCTGCAACACTACTATCACCAACATCTAAGAAGGGAGATCCCCCCTTGAATGGCCCTTCTAAGGTTTCTCTCCTCCACACTGCCTGTGGAGCTTTTTTTCCCTATTGTTAGGTTTTAGTGAGTTTTTCCTTACCTTCGCGTGGGGTATGTCTGGGAGTGCTTGCATTCTTTCATTTATTTGCATCCATCTAAAAATGTTTGCACCTTATGGTGTTCTTGTTCTGTTCTTGACTTATTGTTATGTGATCTGTACGGCCCATGGGGACATTAACGTGTGTTGTTGGGCCCTATAAATAAATTTGATTTGATTTGATTTTGATTCCTTTTGCCTATAGTTTTGTTATTTAACTTTGGAGTCTGGAACACCCAGCTCCCACTATTTCTGTCCATTTAGTTAGTTGTAAATAAATAGTTATTTTTGATAAACTTTTGTCCAGTGTCCTGTGTCCACCACGTCGCATTCAAGGCCTTGACGAGCCATATTTTAGGCTTGAATGTAACAGGGGGTATGGTCGAGAGGTCCGGAGGCGGCTCACAAACGGATCTCCGGGGCGAGGGACAGGACGCCGCCTGAAGACACTGGGCATGACAGGAGGAGCTCCACCCCCTGATGGTACCGGAGGACCAGGCGATGTGGGGCTTGTGCAGCGCGAGCCAGGGCCGGCCCAGGACTACTGGGACAAGAGGGGATCTGGTGATAAAAAACTGGAGTCTCTCAACGTGGTTACCAGCAATGGTGAGCAGGACAGGGCAGGTGCGTTGAGTGATGTCAGCCAGGCGGTGTTGGTCCAATGCGAATACCTCCAATGGCCTCACTAGGTCCTCAAGTGGAATGTTGGCCCGGGTAGCAAACTCGAAGTCTAGGAAACTCTCGTCAGCCCCTGAGTCAATGAGTGCCTCCACCGTGGCCCGTTGGTCCGCCCAGGCCAGGGTGACGCTCATCAGACGGCTAGGTGGTGCACGGCTCTGGGAACGAGAAAAACGGCTCACCAGGATCTCCCGGGGTCCCGGCGAGCCTGGTCTTTTGGCCGGGTGGGGCAGTTGGCGATACGGTGTCCATCCCGACCGCAGTAGAGGCAAAGGCCGGACCTGAACCTCGCCTCCCGTTCAGCTTGGCTAAGATGAGAACGACCCAGCTGCATGGGTTCCTCCCCGGGCACCGAACGGGAGGGAAAAGTGCCACCAGTCGTGTTGGGAGCAGGGCGACCCGCAGTACCGTCACGAGTACGGGGGGTCTGGAGTACCTCTGGAGGTCCCTGTCGGGTTCTCTCACGTCTTCTCTCCTGGAGGCGTCCGTCGATACGAATGGCGAGGCTGAACAGGTCCTCGAGGGACTCAGGTTCCTCACGGGTCGCGAGCTGGTCCCTGACAGCGTCGTTGAGCCCCCTCATGAAGGTGAGACGAAGTGCTTGATCGTTCCAACTGCTCTCCGTTGCCGCCAGTCTGAACTCCAGCACGTAGTCGGTGACCCCGCCACTGCCCTGCCGGAAGGTACCCAACCGGGCTCCAGGGTCCTGGCCACGGGCTGGGTGGTGGAAAACCCTGCGGAGCTCAGCCACGAAGTCTGGGTAGGAAAAACAGAAATCTGCCCCCATTGCCCAGGAGGCAGTGACCCACTGGGCTGCCCGGCCTGAGAGCAAGTTAGTCATGTAAGCCACTTGGGCTCCCCTTGAAGTGAATCGACTGGGTTGATGACGAAAAACCAACTCACATTGCATGATGAATGTGGCACAATCCTCGAAGTTACCATCGAACAACCGTGGTTCGGAGAGACGGGGCTCCCGAGGTGCGGGATCGGGAGGCGCGGGGCCTGCCAGGGCTGCGGGTGATGCTCCGGCCGAGGCTCCTGAAGTAAGTGGGGTTACAAGCTCTCAAGGTGTTAACGGTTTCACTCAGCGCTTGTAAGTGGAGGAGAATATTAGACTGCTGGCTAGCCAGAGAGCCAAGGGACCCCTGAATAGGCAGGACCTGCTCTCGGAGCTCCTGTACAGCAGCCGCAGCCGCATCTAGCTGTAGGCTGTGGTCGTTGGTTAACTCTATCTGGACTGCCAACGCTGTTCTGACCCTCTCTGTGTCGGCTGAGGTCGTCATGGTTGGGTCGTAATGTTAGGGTTTGTAACCGACCTCAAATGCAACGGCACAGAGAGGAAGTTCAGAGTTAGCCAAAGCAAGGGCGTATTTATTTACAGAGTCACAAGATGGAATGAAGTAGAGCAATCGAACAAATGGGGAATCTGGCATGTGAAGATTGTTGCGGCTCTGCAGATACTCCCAGTAGGTAGTGGTGAGGAATTGGCTAGTGACGTTGAAGCGGCTCTGCAGATCCTCCCAGCTTTCACTCCCGGTGGAAACAGAGAGAGAGAGAAATCAGAGTTAGCCCAGCGCACACACAGAGGCAGAGAGGTGACTGATCCAGTATAAATCCAAGTGACTTGATCTTCGGTGTACCACACACAAGTTAGCAGAGTCCAGAGAAAAAACAATACGGTATCTTCAGTGTTAATCTAACACAAAAATTAGGTGAGTCCAGTACAAACAAAAACGGGATCTCTTCGGTGTTCACCAAACACACAAAAAACTGATAATCCAAAAGATAGTTTCCAAAAACTCACCAGAGCGCAACGCGAGAAGCGGGCAGATTACGAGGCGTAGCTCCGAACGGGGAACCAGGTTCTCCACAGCAGTTCTCCACAAAAGATCCTGGAGAGCAAAAAGACAGCAACAGCGACGGGGAAGGCAGGTGTATGCAGGTGTAATTCAAAACGACCCAACACCGATAGTAAGGGGTTCTGAGCATATAAAGCCTTCAGGGGCGCTAATCACAAGCTGTGACAGCTGCGGGATGAGATTGATACTTGCTCCAAAAGCGTGTGGCGGGGAAAGCACCAATCAAACACGGCAGGTTAAAGGAACGGAGCGCGTGGCGGGGAATGCATTAATCACATAGTACCTTAAAGGAACGGAGCGTGTGGCAGGGAGCGGACCAAAACCTCACACTAACTCTGCCAACTGAGCTGAGCAGGGTTGTTCCAGAGCCTCGGCTCTTTCTACCACAAACCCATCCCTGTGTGATCTTATCACAGAGTATCGTGCCTTTAGATCTTCTCCAACTCTATAACACGAACCGTCCGTCCATAGTTCCAAATCTGGACAGTCCATTGGAAAAGCTTTTAAATACGGCCTGAGTCTAGAGTACCTCTCTGTTTCCGCGACGCAGTCGTGAGGTTCTCCATCTCCAGGGGTAGGAAGGCTCTCAGCCGGGTTTATCGTCGTGCACTGGGCCAGAGTTACATCTTCCTGCTCCAAAATCCTGTGATAATTTTTAAGACGGGGGATTGTTAATGCAAATTTGCCTGATTCCAATACATTTTTCAAGCCATGTTTTGTTAAAATTGTCACTGGATACCCCATCATAATACTTGCGGCTTTCTCGTACATCGTGAAGACACCTGTCATTTCCCGGTAACATGGAGCCATTCCCATTTTCACCTCAGAGTAGGCGGTCGAGTAGTACGCAATGGGTTGCGGATGTCTCCCCACCCCAGTGCTTTGTGTCAGCATGGCGCACGCATGCCGTTGACCTGAAGAAGAGGAGACATAGAGAATGAAATCTTTGGTATAATCTGGCAGAGCCAGGGCAGGTGCTTCTAACAGACTCGCTTTTACTGTCTCAAATGCGCTGTGGCCATCGGGGGTCCATGTCAATTTAGCACTTAATTGATCCGTACCTGTTGCTTTTATCATCGCTCTCAATGGTCCTGTGATTTCTGTGTAATGTTCTTTTTTTTTTTTTTTTTTACTTTATTTTTTAGCGTTTATCGCTTTTCTGGTCAAGCATGACCGACAGAAACAGGTTGAAAATGGGATGTAGAGCAGGGGAAGACATTCTGAGAAATGACGGCGGGCCCGGGAATCGAACTCGTGTCCCCCAGATCCGCAACGAGCACGGTTTTCCCCGGCGCAGAAATAGCGCCGAGATATGCGGTGAGCTACGGGAGCTCCCCTTCTGTGTAATGTTCTATCCACGCTGCACTGTATCCTGTAATACCTAGAAAGGTCATCATCTGTCTTACTGTTATGGGCTTTGGGGCCGTCTTAACACATTCCCTGCCATGACTTATATCCATCAATATAGCCAGTCTACCACCACTCTAAGCCTATGGAGATGTTCACCTTCTTTGCAGGGCTATAACTTTTTAAATTGTATTGCTAAATTGACATTACTATGGCCCATTCAACATTGATTATCTATCGTTCAGGATGTAGGAACGTTATACTTTTTCATTCATATATTCATACAAAAATACCTTCTAGAATATAAGTATGTTTTTATCGTTTTCTGCAGTAATTCCTAGAACGTGAGCTATAGGCCTAAACGCATATATAGATTATCGATTGCGTCTATTACCTAGACACGCTATATTAAAAAATTCAACTGTACATGATCGTATACGTTATGCGTCATCATGAGCGGATGAAAGGGGGGGGGGGTCGTTTATAATTCCGTGATCGTCAGTAAATGCTTTATGTAGTATGGGTGATATATTGATCAGATCGGTTTGCGGTGAAATTAATAGACAATTGGGCTGAAAATGACGTCAGCATCCTCTTACCATTCGCCGACGAGACTGGAGGAAAAATATCCCACTTATTTGACGTTGATCTCCTAGATCCATTTCCGGTTTGTATGGCGCAATAAACGCCCAAATCATATCGATTATTGAGTTATGCAGCGATCCATATGCACGCCAGTGTATGTCTGGAGTCCCGCAACAATATGTGACTGCCGGACGGATTTCCCAGATGCACCGATTGCCACTTCCGGTTGTAACTCGCCCGATCATCCACCAGGCGGCGGTATTGAGGCGTTGCAATATTGTGCAGAGTCCCACTGTATCACCAGAGGCTGGGTGGCTGAATTATGAATGCCATGGTGAAAAAATTAAATATGATCTCAATATCGCTGTACAGCGTGGTTTGGCAGACAACGCATGGCGGGCAATAACGCTGTACAACGTGAACGGCGGTGGATGTGTTAACAGCCACCAAATGTTCCTCTGAAATGGCTCGATGACCTTTCGAAATCTCCTGTCCTAAATAGATGACTGTTGGTTGACAATATTGCAATTTCTTTAAGGATACTTTGTGGCCCTTCTCGGCTAACATTTGTAACAACTTAATATACTCCTTATGGCATGTTGCCTGGTCATTAGAACACAGAATAATGTCATCCATATACTGAATGACTCGTGATTTCAGTATCTCTTCTACTTCTGACAGATCTTCTTTCAAAATGGTGTTAAACAAATGAATCCTGGTATATTCATAATGCTCATTTTTAAACGTAAAAACAAAAAACGTCTGACATTCTACACTTAACGGAACACTAAAATATGCACTGCACAAATCTTTAACCGTGAAGTACTCAGCTCCTGGAGGGACATAGGTTAACAATGTGTGCGGGTCGGGGACACATGCTGGGTAATCAATTAGGGCCTCATTAACCGTTCTTAGATCATGTACCAGTCGGTACGCCCCGTCAGGCCTTTTCACTGGGAGGAGTGGGGTGTTGCTCTCTGGGCAGTCCATTTTCTTCAACACCCCTGCCTCCAACAGTCCCCTGATCCCCTGCCACAGCCTCTTTTTTCAGGTGATACTGTTCTCTCCAGGGAAGGCTCGCCCCTGGCCGAAGTTTCACCGTTACGGGTTGGGCCGACTTAATAAATCCAATATCCGTGCTATGTTTTGACCATAGCTCGGCTGGAATTTCTTTCATCATTTCGGCGCGCAGTCCCTCGTCGTCCTTGACTTGATCCTCATCAAGTCGGGCCTCGCACACCTTTTCCTGGGACAACTGCACTGTCTGAGGCCTTCCAGTACCAGTGCCTCCGACCATCACTTTGACGAACCTCTTGTCCAGGCTCAGCCAAATGTTCAGATTTTCCTCCAGTTGTTGAAATCCCACTCCTTCTTGCTTTGAGCATCATGTCTCCTATGTGCTTTTGATCATAGAATTCTGCTATTTTTAATGTCACATGTGGAATACTGTCCCTGATCTCGTGTTCCTTTTGCAAGTATACACTCCTGGCCAAGCGTATTGCTGCTCCTTGTGGTCCCATTATGATGCTAGTGGCATCAAGCTGTACCTCTTTTGGTTGATGTTTCAACCACTCCTGAGGCTGGGATTGCTCTCCATCACGGTAGTACTTCAGTGAGCAGTGGTATGGTGTCTCAGGATCCCTTGCTTCAGGCATGTTTGCTGTTATAAACGGCTCCCACTCTAAGGCTGGTCCCAACAACTCCTGGTCTAGACTTCCTAGCCAGTAGACTTCAGGGGGTTTCTTCTCCACCTGTTGGGCTAGCTGGTATAACTGGTCCTCTGGTATATTCACCACACACCCATCAGGTGTGCATAAAATGGTTACCCCCAACTTACAGAGGGCATCTCTGCCCAATAACCCAATAGGAGTGCTCTCCGAGACCAGGATTAGGATTTTTGTTGTCTTTGTTTTGTATTGCAGGGTTACAGGGACAGTTAATGGAATTAGTTGCTTTATTCCCTCAAATCCAACCGTCCGGACATATCGACCAGACATAGGGAGGTGCGTCGCATCGTCGGGTTTTACCACACTGTATGCTGCCCCGGTGTCAGCCATCATCTCGACTGTTTTATTGTTCACCTTAACACATACAATGGGCTCCTCCCTGAGGCTTGATAGCGGCAGCTGGCACTCCCACTTCAGATTCTCCGGGCCTCTTCAGAAGGACTGTTCAGGTCCTCTGGAAGGGTTCACGGGCCCCTGGTTTTGCCACTGGTGGTTGTAGGTCTGTCCACAGCTCCTTCCTCTCTGAAATCCTCATCCTCCAGAGTAGCCTCTCTGGCCTTGGTACTGACCTCCTTGATTGAGGCTGGATCCTGGGTTTTGGGGACACTGCCGGGACATGTGTCCTATTCCTCCGCATACCCAACACTCAGGTGGTGTCCAGGTACCCTGCTGTGGTTGGTATCCCCCAGGTCCCTCTCTCCGATATCCATTTTGGCCTCAGGGCGCCCAACCAGATCTTCTCTGGTCCTGCTGGTGTACCGACTCGGGGCCCCTTGGTTCCTCTGTGGCTAGCACATAGATTCCTTCCTTGGTCTGGGTTGCCTGTGGCTGGGATGCCTGGATATGAAGCAGTTTTCGCTGTACTCGCTAATCCACCACTTTCTGTAGTTGTTCCTTCCTCCTCACGATGTCGACCAGATGGCACACATTGTCTGTGTACTGCTGCAGTGGGGAGCTTCCCAGTGACACCACCTCGCTCAATTTATTTCTCACCATGACGGGGAGTCCGGCTTGGATTTTCTCCCGAAGTATAGCTTTTTCCATCGGGTTCCGAGCGGGATCCTGGCCGGTCATGCTTCTCCACTTGGCGTACACACTTGCCACATATTCCCTGGGGTGGGTGTCAGGACCCAGGGTCCCAATGTTGATCTTGTCTGGGTGCATCCTCGTCACGTATGTCTCCCTCAGCGTCTGCCACATTACTCCTCTATGTGCGGCAAACAGCTCTTGGTCTCTTGCTGAGGTATCCACGAATTGGATTAGGCCCGCCTTTCTCAGCAGGACGTGCATGTCAGGGATCCCAAGCACATTTGCTAGCAGGCGTTTTACGTCTCCCATGGCGATCTGTTGCCCCATCATCACTTCTTCCTGTTTGGAAATCCAGGGATGTGCCCCATCTTGGAGTGAAGGCAGTTGCTCTGTGACACTGGTCATGTCCGAAGTCCCCCATGGCTTATACTCTAGACCATGTCTTCTTACTACCACCGGGCATATTTTTGTCGCTTTTTCTTTAGGCAAGGGGGTGTTTCTGTTCCTCAACTGCATCCATCCCGCTCTTGCCAGCTTATCCCGAAGTCTCTGCTCTCGGCTTTCCACCTCAGGACCTTTCGCTGGGCTTCACAGATTTCCCACTCTCCATCTAGCCGTCTTCCTTCTGTGGTAGCACTGGTTCCAAACCTCCTGTGCTGTTGAACCCTTGCTTCTATGTCACCTCTCTGGTCAACAACCTTTGTCAGGGTTAGGTTGGCGTTAGCCAATTCTTCTCTCATCCTGAGGACCTCTTCATCCTCTATTGCTGGTTCTCGGACGAGGGGCGCCTTTCTTCTGGGCTTTTGCTTTGGCTCTGAGATCTCATACTCCCATTCCTCCCCCTCGTCTTCTTCTTCTTCCTCAGAGCTAGGCCGAGCAGAGGTCCTCCAGTCGATTTGAGAAGCACCAGCTCCTGCGTCTTCCCATCTCCATTCCTCTTCTCCTTCCTCTGGGTAGGAATATCCTCCTCTTCTCGAGCCCCCGTATGAAGTAGACCCTGGGTTCGTGGCCATCAGCATTCTCCTCCGGGTCTCTTTCCTGTCCTGCATTTCCGCCCTCATGATCTCTCTTTGCATAGTGGTGAGAGGTTGGATGTCTCTTGGGAGGGGATCCCTCCTCCTCTCCACTCTTCTGGCTCCGCCCACAAGAGGTTTATTTGCAGCTGTAGCTCCAGCCCTTCTCCCCTTATACTCAGCCTCTATCTCCTACTGGTGTCAATGTGATAATTGTCCTTGCCTCTCCCAGCTCTCTTAAATCCCCATTGTCCATTATCCTATACGGGCTTTCCATTTCTATCACTGGCAGGACAGGATAAATCTGTTCTCTTCTACTACTGTCGTATGGCGGTGGCACTATAACTAACTCAACTGGCCTCTGGTCTACTCTTGGTTGGGGCACTGGGTTCACTGGGGCTGTTCTAATTGTTTCCAAAGGTACTACAGCTGTCACAATGGGAACTATAATTTCTATGCTTGGGGCATTCTCACTGACAGCAGGACTGCCCTTGCTTTCACTAGCTTTTCTCTGTCCTTCCTGGGAGAAAAGCTCTAAGGTTGACAATTCCTGCAGTCGCTTTTCCCCCCTTTTGTCTTCTTTCTTTCCTTTATTCTCATTTAACTTATATGTATTAATCAGGACTTCTATGGTACGTATTAACTCTAAATCGAATGAACCTTCAAGTGGCCACGGCGTTGTGAGACCACTTCTCCGACAGTCTGGTAATTTTCTTCAAATAATATTTATTCCCTTTGGTAAAAGGATTCTTCTCAGCAAGTTCTTCTAATGGAGTTCCCCCTCCCCATCCAATCACTTCTGACTTGATTTCCACTTTTGACTCGGTCGTCATATTTACATTTTTTGCTTTGATATTTAAAAAAATAGTTTTATCCTTTAAATTAATATTTTTTTTTTCTTTTTTTATGGCAGAAGATAAACTAGTTCTCTTTTTGTGTCCTAGTGTATGCAGCCTATTGTCTCTGAAATACTACTCTAACAAATCTGACTGGTTCTTTTCTCTGTTTCCTCCTCTTTCCCTACTCCTTGGTTCCATACATTCTCAGACTTGTGATGTCCCCCTTGTCCCTGGATAGACTGCTGAAAAACAGGAGACACAAAACAAAGCAGCTTTATCTCAAAACATAAATTTAGTTTTCCTTTTATCCATACAATACTGAATTTTTTAGAGATTTTGTGATTGATATGTGTGTATTTGTCTTAGCTTCTGTCCTCTTTTATTTGTCCAACACACTGGCTTTTCCCCCAGGTCAAATTTCTGACTCTTTCGACCCTTCTCCTCTGATCCTGTTTTCCTCAAAGAAAAATAACATCAGAATTAGTGTTTTGCATCCTATCATCTATAACATCTTCATTCAGTCATCCACTCTTTTCTCCTTATTACTCCCCCTTGTGGACACACGCTTTACAACCCACAGTGTAACCATGGTAGTCGCGGACCAGCGGAACGCTGGTCTCCGCCTGCACAGCCCCCTCCGTCATCACTATCATCTCAACCGCAGGGAGAGCTGAACAGAGCGTTTTAATCAAATACTTCACACATACTTTCACCACGCTCACACAAACAACCAAAACAACAAAAATGTTATCGCATACCCCACATAACGCATAATTGCCCATCACACTGCACCGAGCTGGACCTCCCACCAGTCTGACCAGGAGCATCCTGTCATCACATGCACTTCTCTCGTGATGTTTAGCAAATGCTCGATTATCCTCGGAAGTGTCACGTTATCGTTCGCTGGGACAAATATGCAGCATTCGGAACCTATTAATGCACACGTACCGCCACTTGCTGCCAACAGGAAGTCCAACGCCGCCCTATTCTGGAGTTCCATTAACCTCATGGACCTCAGTTCCTCGTTGACAAGGACAAATCCGTTAGCGTCCGTGTTGGCTAAGTCCTCTACCACAGTTGCCAAATCGTCTATCTGGTCCATAGCAGACATCGTACCATACGCCGAGTTGCAATTACGATCGTGTGTGTGGAACCAATTTACATGTCGCGCCTGTTTAGTCGCAAGTGGGGTGGGCAGTGTTGGGAAAGTTCACTTTCTACATGAACTAGTTCAGTTCACAGTTCACAAATTTTAAAATGAACTAGTTCAGTTCATAGTTCATAATAAAAAAATTTGAACTAAAGTTCATGGTTTCAAAAATGAACTAATTTAGTTATTTTTAGTTCTTTTTTGATATATATATATTTTTTTATATAGATTTTTCACGTACAGTTACTTACATTACAAAAACACACATTGGGACAATGGAGGGGGGGGGTCCTCCAGTTCATCTCTATGCCATCATCCACACCATAAGCAAGCAAAAACAAAACAAAAAGAAAAACAAGCAAAAAGGAAAAGCAAACCAAGACAGGCACTGTACAGTATTGCACTTGCCTTGAGCCCATTCACATGTAGACATATATTTATTTTTTCCTATCCTAGGTCTGTCCATACAATGGGCCTTTAGAAGGATCCGAGAAATTTCAGCAGGAAAATAGTCTAATAGTGGGGCCCACACCTCCTGAAAGGAAGCGTTGTTGCCTCTATGCATTGCACAGTGTCTTTCATGGGGTAGCAGCACACCGAAGATCTCTCTATACCACATTTGTAAAAATGGAGGCTTATCCTTAATCCAGTTTATCAGAATGCATTTCCGGGCTGAAAGTAGAAGTTTATCAAATAGTTTGAATTGTAAAGGGTGTCACCCCTCCTATGTATAGATGTAGCAGTACTGTCTATCTGTATGTCATGTACATGTCCTGATTAATTGAAAATGGGGGACCCTGATACAGTACAGCTCAATACATACAATTGTTAAGGGGATGCAGACCAGAGAAAGACTTTCGTCTTGTTTACATCAGGGTCCCCCATTTTCAATTCATGACTGAGCTGTACTATACTGTACCCATTCTGCAATATGTTAATAAAGTGTTCAATCAATCAATCAATCACTTGGCCCCAGAACCTGGATAAACACTTAGATTCCCCAAAGTAGTGATAGACTGTAGCCTGTAGGTACCCAGGTCTGTTTGACATTTCGAACATAAAGGAGATATTGAACGGCCCATTTTGTTAGTTCTTTTTTCAATACGTTGCTGCAAACTATTATTTGTAAAAAATATTGAACCACACAGACAGCAATCAGAATACTGGCATTTCCATAACGCTTTGCCACCGCGCATTCAGTCCACACTGCAGCTTTCATCTCTACAGTATATTTTCAAAAACATGAGGAACAACTTTGCTTGAATTGTCTTTATTATGAAAACTAAAACAGGACGTTTGCATATTCTCAATGTTGCTGTCGACGTCGTCGCGTCGATGTGCGGACTTGCTTCTTCAAACCGGGTGGACAAAGTTTACAGACAAACGTTAGATTGTTTCCGTCTGAGTCAGTACTGACTTTAACGTTAAACTATTTTAAATCCCCAAGCACCGACGTCAAGAGGTAGAGTTCTCTGAGCGAGTGCTGCTCTCGACCTGCTGCTGCGCACTGCGCAGCTCTCTGCTTCTGCTCGCAGATTCAGCTGTTGTTGTGATGAGTCTGATGACGTAGCAGGGGGTGTACAGGCGTGTTGCCAGATCGGTTGGTTTTCCACATAATTTTAAAGCCGTTTACGGTGTGTTTTAACTGGGTTTTCGGCTGAAATACATATGAAATCTGGCACATCTTTGAACGCCGTTATAACAGAGTGCTGAGAATGAACGCACTTTTGAACTCCGTTACACAGCACTGAGAATGAACGCGTTCTCAATTTGTTCATTTAGCGGATAATCAGTACGTGGGCGTTCACGTTCGCCCAAAATACAAACGCGTTCATGAACGATCGTTCATTGAACGCGTTCAGGTACATCACTGGGGGTGGGTAACGCAACAGTGACCCTCATTGCAGGCAAAAGGTAGCCCAGCGCACACCTACCACGCCAGCCCCCCGGAAGGGAGGCATATGCCTTCTCTCCACAAATCCAGTATGTTCCCGGAGGGGCAGGTGTGGCCAAGATACTTGACAAGGCAGACCTTTGTACCCGATTATTACCTAACTCACACTCATCTAATGTACCCACATCCAGCCCAGTGCGTGTGTGGCAACGCGCAAAGGACGCCGGCCTAATGGCTACACGAACCGGACCAGTATCTTCCACCTGGCGTTCCCTCATCGCCTTACCCTGTTTGTTACACTCATCCGGCACCCAGACAACGGTAGCGCCATCAAAGGGAGCCCCTCAACTGCGGTGTGCGGGACTAACCCACAGACATAACAATCCGACCACCAGCGCCACCAGCGCCACCGAATGGGCTAGCTTTAAATACATATTTTTGTGATGACCTTGCACATACTTTCTACTGACCTCCACCATCTGTGCCCCCGCTCCTCCACCCTACCCATATCAATCCCGCCGCCAAAATACACGCAACCACCCCTATCAGTCTCCCCCTTTCCAAACCAGCCAACATCGTCGAGGTGTCCCGTCCCACTGCCGTGCTCGCTCCCTTGACTCCTCTCCCAGGCGCGCTCTCATATCAACGTCTGAAACATCACAACAACACAGGTAAACACCCACAACCAGTGTATACACGCTTTGACCCTTTCAACCTCCGTCCAGTTAAGAGTACCCCTCTCCCGTTTGGATGCACTACTTCCCCTACTTAGATACACCTCTCCCCAAATGAGTTCAGGTAGACCGAACGTCTGGACAACCGGCTTCTTAGGGCCGCCTTGTACCCGGCGCAGGACCTCTTTCCCCCAACAGAGATGCAGGCCTCCACTTCCGGGGCAAGGTCTCCTCTCGTGAATGGAAAAAGTCCCCTTCTTTTACTTTCGGGCGCAGTATTAGGCTGGGTCTCTTTCCAATTCTTAGGTCTTACTATCCAGATTCCTCTGAATCGACACACCTTATCCCTCTGCTTCCCAGCATTTTCTTTTCAAACCTGCTGATCACAGAAGCACAACTTGCCTACTAACGCATTCGGTTTCAGCTTATTGTGGCCCGACTGTACATTGAGCCGGATGCATTTATGGTCTCCTCGCCATATGCTATCCGACCGGCCGGTGACCCAGTCAATCGCGACCTCATAGTCCGTCTTCAAGTCAGGACCCCAAGTGGCTAACTGCCCGTAGTGCCTATCAGCCACTTAGTTTCGAAACTGACGGTCTTATCCCCATCCCACTTGCTTTGGGTATGGAAACTTTAACCGTTTTCACCAGCCTCGCCTGTTCACAAAAGGTGCATTGCCCCTCTGGCACATCGCCCCTCTACTAGGTATGGATTGTCATCCATGTACCACACAGTGCCCACATTTCCGCGACATCTAGACGGTTCACAGTAAGATGTTGGTCATCTTTCTTAGACACGGAGGCCTTTCAGTATCTCCTCAGCACTATATGATGGATTTTACGTGCCCACGGAATCTCACAATTCCACTGCCGCCTGTTTGGGGCTAAGGTTCGGGGAGCCTACCCCCTCCCTAACCCCAATATCACTCAACCTGTTCCATGAGAGAGAGTACGCGTAAGAGAGAGAGAGAGAGAGTGACAGTGAGCGAGCGAGAGCCTTAGCGCGAGAGAGCGAGAGAGAGAGAGTATGAGACAGAGAGAGAGAGAATGTTATATAGAGAGAGAGAGGGAGAGAGAGAGAGAGAGAGAATGTTATATATAGAGAGAGAGAGATAGCATGAGACAGAGAGAGCCCAAACCACCCCTCCACCAGTTTCCCCCCCCTTTCACACCCCTCCATGTCCTGGGACTATTGTTTTCAGATATCTCGGTAGCCCCCATATCACCTTAAGCGAACCGGATTTTTACGAGTGACTCAGTCAAGATCATAGGATATGAATTCACTATAAGCCCCTACAGTGAACTTTCGTCTCTCTAGTCCACAGAGAGGGTCGTTTTTTGTGTGAATTCATAACCTATCATCCCCCAGACCTCCTCTTTTTTATTGTATCCCCTGACATGATTCCCCACTCCCCAATTACTCCCATATGAATAACACATACCCCCTAGAGCACAAGAAAAAAGAAATTATACCAAGAGAGTGCAAGACTGAAAACACGCAACTAGAAAACTAGTATTACCATGAAACAAGTTCAACCATAGGTAGAGAGAGCCAGTCTGAGCCCGCTCCACCAACAATCCACTTGAACCAACTCAAATTGTATTAAGAGAGTAAAAGAGAGAGACATATAGTAAGAGAGTGCGTGTAATAAAAGAGAGAACAACATTAAAAGAGAGAGCATATGGAACAATAACATATCAAAAGCGAGAGAAAGTTAGCAGTGGGAGAGTGAGAGAGTTAAAGAGAGAGAGAAAAATAAAGTGAGTGAGCGAATCAGAATGTTTAGAGAGAAAGTAAGGGTTAGTGGGAGAGAGAGAGTACACAAGTGTGAGCGAGAGCGTTTTAAAAAGAAAGAAAAAGAAAGTGAGTGTGAGAGAATAGAAAGAGAGTGTGAGAGATAGAGAGAGAAAAAGTTAGCAGTGGGAATGAGAGTGTTAAAGAGAGAGAGAGAGAAAATAAAGTTAGCAGTGTGAACGAGAGTGTTAAAGAGAGAGAGAGAGAAAAAGAAAGTGAGTGAGAGAGAGAGAAAGTTAGGGAGATTGAAAGTGTTAAAGAGAGAGAGAGAGGGAAAGAGAGAGAAATATAGAAAGAGAGAGTGTGTGTAACAACATTAAAAAATAGATTGAAAGAGAGAGAAAGTTAGCAGTGGGAGAGTGAGTATGTTAAAGAGAGAGAGAGAGATAGTTAGCAGTGGGAGATTGAAAGTGTTAGGGAGACAGAGACAGACAGACTGAGATAGAGAATGAAAAAGAAAGTGCCCCAACCTTACATCTTACCCATAACCATATACCTACACCCCCAAACTGCACCAACCCCAAAGCTGCATAACCATAAATGTACCAACACATCCACCAATTCCACCAACCCCAAAGCGAATGCCACCCCCTTGTGGCTGAATGGCATCATTTATTAAGTCTTCAAAATGGCCTTTGTCCTAATGACGTCACCATGTTTACATTGCCACAAAAGACTAGCATCCCACGAGACTTTCAGACGAGAGTTCATACCGCACACAGCATCTCATATTCACCAAACAACGCACAGTCATACAAACATATGATCAACAACACCATTAAGTCCCCATATTCAACAACAATATAGCAATCCAGATAGCTAACATGCTAATTCGGCCACCCTGTATTTCAACAGCCCATACGCTTTGCGGAACCCGCAGCCCAAACACACACACTCGTACACAATATCAACCAGATAACACTGCCACATCATTACTAACCATAGCAGTACACATTTGCACACATACACCAACCATTTCGAAACAGAGTTACAGGATTTCCCCCCTTAAAAGAACTACAACCGGCAGCGGACATTCCTTTCAGAGTCATGCACATGCGTAAATTTTTTTCATTTCACCGGCAAATTAAAGCGTTTTTTCAAAATCTTTTTCCAGTTACATTCGCAAAACCCACAACACCTTAGCTCTTGTGCTTAAACATTACGTAGCCCCCATTTACCGCACGCAAATTAAACCCAACCCCATACATCTACGCTCAAAACACGTAATCCGCCGGCCACCCCATATTAAACAGTGCAAATTCTATTTTCCCCCCTAAAGTAAAAACAATCAACTCATATACGCCACTGTTGTGTTCTGTAATGCATGTGAAAGCTGTACTTCCCAAGAGTCTCCACTATGGGGCGTAGTTGAAACAATGCCATGTTATGCCTACAGGAAGTGAGAAGAAGAGTACACGTTGCTTGAAGGAGAAGAGAACAGAATGTACCCTGCTGTAACCTACCATGCTAACCTGCTTGACTAAAAGCTAAAAGAGTAACCTGCTTCCTGAGTCTTATTACTACACCTACCTACATACAAAATACTACGTACGTACTACATAACAATTGGCGACGAGTGAAGTTGAACCGGGGAATTTTTTAACAACGTTTTTACTGCGGGAGAAATGGCTAATTTACATGTAGCTTCTCCAACGTCGTATTTACCCAGCCCCAGAGAACCTACTATGACGTTCAAGATTTGGCACCAGATGTTCACGAATTACATGCTGGTAATAAATGCGACTGGAAATGGATGGTCCGAGGCTTGGAAGAGAGCTACCCTTCTACATTGCCTGGGTACCGAGGGACAGCAGATTTTCTACACATTGCCAAATACAGGTGATTCCGTGGCTGACGCGGTGGCAGCATTGAATGCACATTTTACTCCAATAATCAACGTAGTAGTCGAGCGACACATGGTCAGAAAGCGTGCACAAGCACCGCATGAAAGCATTGCACAATACGTTGTTGCTTTACGTGACCTAGCTACCACATGTGACTTTGATAATAAAACTGAGGAAAATCTCCGGGATCAGTTGATTGAACATGTAGCTAGCCCACAGATAAGGGAACGTCTACTGCTTGAACCAGGTTTGACGCTAGCTACTGAAGTAAAAAGGGTCCTTGGTTCTTATATTAAGAACCAGCTATAGTACTCTGCGTTGTGATTGTCCGTTTACTAATTACCTTTTACTTTAAAAAGGCCAAGCATGGCCTTGTAACGACGGCGGGGCAGGAGTATGAAATGAAGACGATGAGAGTTTGCTAGTTCTCAGATCCAGCTTTATTGCAGAGTCAAAAGTGAAATAACAAAAAGGCTTGAATTCAAAATGTGCAATGAAACAAAGATACCATGAGACTATGCCCTCAGCTCTTTGTTTCAGACTAATCAAAAGGAATGGTCAATGTAGGCCTCTGTTGCCTGGTGTCAACAAAGGAATCTGGTTTCTCGTCTGAAAAGTGTCTTCTCTGTTCCTGCTGCCGTCCTCCTCTGGGTCTCTGTCTGGGCTCAAGAAAGCGTGTGTGTGTTGTGTTCGTTCTGCTTGTGCTCTCTCTAACTAGACTGCTAGTCTTAAAGCCTTAACTCCTCCCCTTCGGAACCTGCTAGATCTTACGTCAGAGGGGGAGGACCCCTTTGTTCTGATTGGCTGAAACCCTAGAGCGGCCATTTTGAGTCACCCACTATGGAGACCTTTGAATTCTGGGGGCAGTCTTGACTATTTTAAAGTACAAATGTACTGTTTGGTTTTAACGTTTTTTAAAACATGCTGCATTCCATTTTACTGACTAAAACCCAAAGATTACTCTTAACTTTAATTACTTAACTAGTTTAGTTCTTTTGCCGTATTGTAATACCTATGTTAACCTATTATTTGAGTATAAGATCTTCTCTTTGGTTTTAAGACACTCCTGTTGCATTTTAATCATTATCCCTTATAAGCAGCTAGTTGTCAGTATTTATGGATATTCTAAAGATTGGTTCAGAAAGCGTTTTATGGCAACTTGGGTGCTCACTTTGGGTATAAACAACGCATGTTTCATATCATTACGTCCAACCTCATTAGCACAACATAACTGTAATATTTGCAGTTTAATTTGGAGCTTTTTTAATGACTATAAACGTACTTTAATTACTGGTGTAACTGAGGGGTACAATTCCCTGACTGTATTACTAGATATGATACTTACTACCACTACCTTTGTACTTTATATTCGGCCACCCAGTACTCGGCATAAATATATTATGATAAACACTCTCACGTAGATGAAACGGATCCAACACAAATGTACGAAGTCGAAGTATGTATTTATTCCTACACAGCAATGGTGTGTAGAGCAAGCACTTAATCACTTAATTACATTTATGAATTGAAATAGTATGCACTTTTATGGCAAAGAGTATTCGTCGGTATATCAATAGAGAATGTCCAATCTCTGATGGCGCAGGTGGTAAATATACGACCTGGAATAGTTAAGGAATAACAGCAATGATACTTTAATGATTATAAAACTGGATACACTAGGGGGGAATTCCGGTCGCTTGTAAGACAACTGGAGAAGGGGGGGGGGGGTAGAGTCTGGCTGTATCCGTCTGGCCGAGGGTATCCTGGGAGAACCCACGGTTGTGCGGCTCAGTGCCTCAGCGATCCTCGATCCACAGATGAAAGCAGTTGGACTCTCTGTGGTCCGGCTTCCTCCGGTCCACGATGGAGAGACGTGAAGCGACCTCGTCGTGTAGAGCGTCTCCTTACCTGTCGTCCTCTCCGGGGGGGGGGTTTCCAACACACGGCAGTGTTGGTCTTTATCCATAGAATAATCACTGTATACAAAGCATAATCCGTGCCTGGGAAGGCGGGCTGTCGTCGGTAGAATAATCCGGTACGCAGGTCCACTCGCTCGTCGGCTCTGGGGCTCCTCGGGTGCAGCCTCACATGGGGTCGGCCACCCTGGATAAGCAGCCAGTTCTCTGCCCGAAACGATGGGGTACTGACTACGATAGTATTCTCACCGCACGAAGCACTACATATGAATAGACTATTATTAGCTTAATAGACTACGTCCAACTCGACTATATAGTGCCAAATATGACTATTCAAATATTAATATACACGATGTCTCAATACCGATGGTAGGCCGAACTTGGCCTTACTCCCACACGTGGCGTCGCGGGGAGGCTTTACGTCTGTCACTCTATTGGAGGGTAAGAAACTGGACTAAAAAGGAAGTCCTACTTTAGTAGCGCAGTATATATACGCACTATGAACAAATAGTACCGTTAGTGGTGCGGTAGCCAGATTCCTACGCGGAACTAGGACTTGTTCGTACATGTTGAGCGGTACGTTTGAACTGGGTCTGGGGGGTATGGCAGCCTGGCACCAAGGTCTCGACCAATAGTAGAATGGAGACTATTATGGGATGTTCAGTAGGCTAGAATGGATATTCAATGCATATTGTTCAAGGAATATACAAGGGATATCAGGGAATATTAGAGAATATACAAATACAATTAAATATATATATATAAATAAATATATATATTCGGTTTAATCTGGCCCTTCACAACAGCCACCCCCTGATTGGTCCCAGACCTAATCAGTTAAGCAGAGACAGATTAATCGCGTTGTCTATTTACACATAAGGGTTTGCTGTAGGGGTCAGTCAACTTCACAAAGTCATATGGTTATAGGGTCATGGTCATCCTCGATTGTGTCTGGGAGTCGGGGCAGTTCTATGAGCCTCGCCACGGGACGGGTGTAAGTGCGACCCTGGACAAGCACTTCAGCTGCTCGGACCTTGCCGTCGGCACCGGTGATCACTTTGCTTACGCGGCCGGCCGGCCACATAGCTCTGGGCGGTGATTGATCAATAATCATGACGACCGTTCCTTTTGTCAAATTGTCTCTCTCCTTTACCCACTTCTGGCGGGTCTGTAGAGACGGTAGGTAGTGCAGTAGGAATGTCCTTTGTTGTGCACTCTCTATGGTAGTGCAATCATCTATGTTGGGGTCTGCGGAGATAACAGTGCTCAATCCACAGAACACAGGCTTCTTATTCTCAGCCTCCTCCTGACTGGCTTCCCTCGGGATAGGCGTGGGCCACTCTCCTTCCGGGAGCTTTAGGAATGCTGGGCCGTCACTGTAGACATTGCGACGGGTGAGGTCATCTAGGGGCATTCCCCGGGTGATGACGTCAGCTGGGTTCTGTTTTGTATCAACGTAGCGCCACTCTGTTTCTCCGGTTAACTCTTCGGTTAAGTCTTGAATCTCGGTGACTCTGACTCCCACGAAGACTTTGTACTTGCATGAGTCCGATTTGATCCAGGCGAGTACTGTCGTGGAATCTGACCACAGGATTATTCTAGACACCGGTATGGTGAGCTCACGTTGGATGAGCGTGGCTAGGTGCGCTCCGGCTAGGGCTGCGCAGAGCTCTAGGCGTGGGATAGATTGTTGCTTGCGTGGGGCTATTCTCGAGCGGGCGAGGACAAATGCTGTGTAGATCTCTCCCCCCTCTTCTTGGGCCCGCAAGTAGGCTACTGATCCGTATGCGACCTCTGAGGCGTCACTGAAGACGTGTAAGTCCATTTTACATGTCTCTGGCCTCACCGTGGGTGGGAAGTAGCTTCGGCGCATATTAACGCCCGGGAGTGAGTGGAGCTCCAACTCCCACTCTCTCCAGGTGGATGCAAGTGTGCGGGAATGGGGTCATCCCAGCCCTGGTCCTTGTCCCACAATGCTCGTACAATCATTTTTGCCCTGGTGGTGTACGGTAGAATACATCCTAGCGGGTCATATTGTCGGGCGAGTGTTGTGTACACACTCCGTCTGGTGGTCGGCGCCGCCGCCGGCCTTCCCTGCTCCGTAGTCAGGGGCTTGTGTCTGTAGTGAAGCGAATCTGTTTTGAATCGCCACACCAATCCCAGGGTCATCTCCTGGGCTTCTCCCGGGATTGTAGCCATCCAGGTCTCGCTGCTGGCTGCCTTGTCCTCGGAGGAGAGGCTGCGCAGTACTTGCGGATCGCTGCTGGCCCACTGCCTGAGATCAAAGCCGCCTTTGATCAATGAGGCGCGGAGTTTAATCAGGAGAGCCTCGGCTTCTTCCTGGGTTGAAAGGCTTTGTAGACAGTTGTCTACGTAGAAGCTGTTCTTTACGCTGTGTCGGACCTCTTCGTCCGCTGCTGGGTCCTCTGCTACATGTTTCTGTAGTGCAAATGTAGCACAGCAGGGGCTGCACGTCGTTCCGAAGGGGAGGACTTCCCATTGGTAGATGGCTGGGTGCTCATCTCCTGGCTTCTCTCTCCATAGGAACCGTAACAGGGGCTTGTCCTCCTCTACTAATCTCACCTGCAGGAACATTCCTTTAATGTCCCCGCTGATGGCCACCTTTTCCTGGCGGAAGCGGAGTAGAACGCCGAGTAGGGAGGGGCCGAGTGTGGGACCGGGCAGTAACTCTTTATTCAGATTTTGGGATCCGATCTGGTAGCTGCAGTTAAATACTATGCGGTCTTTACCGTTGTGATGGACTTTGTGGTGAGGCACGTACCACGATTCAGTGGTCTGGTCAGCCTCTTTAATGTCCATCTTTGTGACGTGTCCCGCTGTGATGAGCTTCTCAATCTCAGCGCGGTATACACTCTCTTGGGCGGGGTTCTTGGCTAAGCGCCGCTCCGTGTTCAGCAGGTACCGTTCTGTGGCGTCTGTCTTGGCGTGGAAAGTAGGCATTCCTTCTCGCCGCAGGAGTGGCGTGGCGTATCTCAACACGCCGTTGACCGGGACTCTCTTGGTCCCTGTCTCGAGGAGGTGAATGGCGTAAATGTCATCTTTAGAGCGAATGTCTTTCTTTCCGTTCTTAAAGGGCATTTGTTCCAAGGTCCATAACCGCTCTACGTGTTGCAGGAGTGCGGTTTCTCCCTCTGTGACTCGGGAGTGGAGACATCTAGTGGCTGTACTTCGGTTGAGAGATTTGGCGAGCGGGCCTTGGAGAGTCCATCCCAAACGGGTCTCGACTGCTGCAGGACAGCCTCGGGGTCCGGTATGAACCCGGTCTATCGGGACAATGAGGTCTGCATGGTTGGAGCCTATCAACAGGGTCGGCATAGCATTGTCTATGAGCGGGATCGGTAACTTGCGCAGATGTGCATATTTCTCCATCAGCTTGGCGACGGGGTATGTGTACCGCGACAGCCCTATTTCTTGGCTGGTGAAAGCGTCTGTAATCTGGTACCGTCGCTCAGGCTGGCCGCTTGCTGCGATAGAGAATGAGACATTCTCGCCCTTTATCGTCTTCAAATCTCGTCTTATTGTCCGAATTGTCATTTGGGTTTCGCTTCCCCGCAGCCCTAGCTGGGCCGCAGCGGAGGCGAGCAGAAGGGTCTTCTCTGACCCGTCATCGAGGACGGCGTAAGTGTCCAGGACTTTATTCTGGTAGCTTAGTGTCACACGCACTACTTTTAGGAGTACTCGGGCTCCACTGCTGCTGGCGGGATCGATGTACATGACGCTCGCTTTGCTGCTGGATGGTGCGGGTGAAGGGCGCCGTCTGTTACTGTCGTGAAGTATGTCCAGATGGGCTCCATCGCACTTGGTGCACCTTTTCTTTAAGCGGCATTCGGCTGCCATGTGTGAGCGCGCACAGCGAAAACAGCGCTTGTTGGACTTTATCCATTGACTTGCTTCCTCCGCGTTCAGCTTGGGGAAGGAGTCACATTGCGCTAGCCAGTGTTCTTTCTCACAGTAGGGGCACACTATCTTCCACTTCTCCGTTCTGGAGGGGGTACTGTGGCTCCTGCTGCTCGGTACTGACTCCGATTGGTGCATCACAGTCACCGATCTTCTTCCATCATTTAGTCGTCTGGTTCCTTCTCTGGAGCCAGGGGTGCTCCGTCCGAATGTATCTAGCCGTAGGCTGCTGACTTCTCTCGCCAGGAAGTCTGCTAGATCGAGGAGGTTCGGTTCGGGGCCATTCGGGTCTCGGTGGTCTCTCTGCCGCCTAAAACGCTCCTGTCGAGCGGGCGGCAGCTTCTCCAAGATCCTTTCCACATTTGAGTTGGCGTAAAGTTCATGCCTCCCCTTCTCTCTCTGCGCTCCCAACATCCCTACCAGGGACTGCACTCTGATGGACAGGTCGTCCAGTGCTCGATTGTCTATTGCTGGGGGTAAGCGGTCGATGTGTCGGATCTCCTGGATCACGTAATCCCATATGCGCCCATACCTCTGGTCCAATGCTACCAGCGCTGCTGTGTATGGGGTGGTGGAAGTCGTGTAGGCGAGCGCTATATTATGTGCGCGGGGTACCTTTAAGTGCTTCAGTAGGATGGCGTATTTATGGCGTTCATCCAATACATCCACCAACATGGTCTCCAGACACATGCAGAGTTCTGTATACTGGGCCCGGTTCTCTTGGGTGAAGTCGGGTACCATAGGCGTGCCAATGTATGACGCTGACTGTGGATACATCGGCGAGCGTTGGGGGAGAGGCCTCCTAGGCGAGTCTCCTCCCGCTCCTTGGTATGGGCTGGTACCGGCAGTGTACCATGGCCCGCTTGTCCAGGTGCTGTTCCTCGGTGCGGGTCGTGCGTCGTGCTCACCCGGGTATAGAGTCGGGGGTCTGTAGCGCAGCTCCGCGGGAGTATAGCCTGGGCTGTACCGGACCTCCTGGTCCGGTAGAGTACTGTGCTGTCGTCGGGCGTGGTTCTCCTCCTCTTCCTCTTCGTCTTCAGTTAGGTCATCCAGTGCTTGTAGTCTCTGGTTTAGCCTCTCCACAGGAGATGCTGCTCCTTCCCGGTTGCTAGGTCTCGCTTGGACCGGTGGGGGGAGGTGGTCTGTGGGGGGTATAGACCTCGTCTGTTGGTCAAGTTCAGGGTTGTTTACTCGGCTAGGGGATGCCGCCCTGGAGGTGTGTCTAGACGAGTTCCTGGAGCCTCTGGCGGAGGGAGAGGGTGTTGTCCGTCTGATCAGCTGTTCTATTAGTTGCGCTTGCTGTCTGTCGCGCTCTGCGTCCCGTAGAGCACCAGCAGCTGCTCGCTGGCTGTCTGCTCGGTCTCGGGCCACATTCTCTTCCCTCTGAATGCGTCTTATTTCTAGACGTATATGCTCTTCTTCGCTCCGCTGCTGGATCTGCAGTCGGTCGCGTTCAGCAGCGGCGTTCAGGCTGATGAGGAAGGCCTGCTGTAGGGTCCTCTCTGCCTCGCTGGGAGAAGGCGGTTGTATAGGGGAGCCTTCCCTCGGGGTACTCCTTGCGGAGCCTTGGAGCTCTATCTCCACGGTGCTCTCCCCGTCTTCTTCCGTGCCGAGTTCTCTCTCGGTAGCGTTGTATTCCTCCCGGGACTCATCGGGGACTACTTCTTCAGTACTGGCGGGGTGTGAAGTCATGTCTGGTTCCCACTGGTCCCCACCGTGAACTTGGTCAGTTACATTAGAACCCGTAGGGGCCTCTATGGTCGGGGTAGTCTGGGCGTTGGGGTTAGACATACTTTTACTTTCTAGTTTTGCCGCGTTTACTGTTAGTAGAAGACTAGGTTGTTGACTGACAGCGTAAGCCTCTAAGTACTGAGGGAGCCGTCGTTCGCGCTGCGGGCGTTGGTTAGGAGGATCGTTTCGTGGAGTGTTCATCATAGGCCATTTCAATATTAATAACACTATATTAATATTACACTAATTACCCTCCGGCTCGAAGGACCAATTGTAACTGAGGGGTACAATTCCCTGACTGTATTACTAGATATGATACTTACTACCACTACCTTTGTACTTTATATTCGGCCACCCAGTACTCGGCATAAATATATTATGATAAACACTCTCACGTAGATGAAACGGATCCAACACAAATGTACGAAGTCGAAGTATGTATTTATTCCTACACAGCAATGGTGTGTAGAGCAAGCACTTAATCACTTAATTACATTTATGAATTGAAATAGTATGCACTTTTATGGCAAAGAGTATTCGTCGGTATATCAATAGAGAATGTCCAATCTCTGATGGCGCAGGTGGTAAATATACGACCTGGAATAGTTAAGGAATAACAGCAATGATACTTTAATGATTATAAAACTGGATACACTAGGGGGGAATTCCGGTCGCTTGTAAGACAACTGGAGAAGGGGGGGGGGGGTAGAGTCTGGCTGTATCCGTCTGGCCGAGGGTATCCTGGGAGAACCCACGGTTGTGCGGCTCAGTGCCTCAGCGATCCTCGATCCACAGATGAAAGCAGTTGGACTCTCTGTGGTCCGGCTTCCTCCGGTCCACGATGGAGAGACGTGAAGCGACCTCGTCGTGTAGAGCGTCTCCTCACCTGTCGTCCTCTCCGGGGGGGGGGTTTCCAACACACGGCAGTGTTGGTCTTTATCCATAGAATAATCACTGTATACAAAGCATAATCCGTGCCTGGGAAGGCGGGCTGTCGTCGGTAGAATAATCCGGTACGCAGGTCCACTCGCTCGTCGGCTCTGGGGCTCCTCGGGTGCAGCCTCACATGGGGTCGGCCACCCTGGATAAGCAGCCAGTTCTCTGCCCGAAACGATGGGGTACTGACTACGATAGTATTCTCACCGCACGAAGCACTACATATGAATAGACTATTATTAGCTTAATAGACTACGTCCAACTCGACGATATAGTGCCAAATATGACTATTCAAATATTAATATACACGATGTCTCAATACCGATGGTAGGCCGAACTTGGCCTTACTCCCACACGTGGCGTCGCGGGGAGGCTTTACGTCTGTCACTCTATTGGAGGGTAAGAAACTGGACTAAAAAGGAAGTCCTACTTTAGTAGCGCAGTATATATACGCACTATGAACAAATAGTACCGTTAGTGGTGCGGTAGCCAGATTCCTACGCGGAACTAGGACTTGTTCGTACATGTTGAGCGGTACGTTTGAACTGGGTCTGGGGGGTATGGCAGCCTGGCACCAAGGTCTCGACCAATAGTAGAATGGAGACTATTATGGGATGTTCAGTAGGCTAGAATGGATATTCAATGCATATTGTTCAAGGAATATACAAGGGATATCAGGGAATATTAGAGAATATACAAATACAATTAAATATATATATATAAATAAATATATATATTCGGTTTAATCTGGCACAACAACTGGAGTAGTGAAGCTTAACTCCTCCCTAGACATCTCGTCTCTACTGGGGGCCTTACAGGATGCCTGCAGGATCTAACAGGCGCATTGTGACCAAACAGTCTATTGCCACAGTTGCTTTGTGACACTTGTATGTAAATTCGATCAGGGAGATGTTATCTTTTGGACTCACTTTTAACAGCCATGTTATGTTGTTCAGACTACTATGAGACTTCTAAAACCCATGTATTTTATCTAACTGTTGGAGAGAACATTCAGACTTATTCTAAAATGTGTGTGCACTGGTCCTATACCCAATCCAACCTCTTTCTGGAGCCGTTAACCTATGGAACTCAAGTCTCATCAAACATACCCATATTTCCATAATAGTTGGACAGTTTGGACAGAGAAATCTACTACACTACGCAGTTTGAAGCGGCTGTACTCCATGCTAAAGCTATCAGTACCGAGCGTGCTGCTCCAGTACAGGCCGTGACGCCACGATCTCAGAATACTTTCAAGAAACGGGACTGGCAGCGCTACCGTCCAGCTAAGCCTGCTGCTGCTACTGATTCTGCTTCCACTCGCTCTTGCTACCGATGTGGCTCGGGGAACCACCTGGCGAACTCTTCACAATGTCCAGCAGTTAAAGTGACTTGCAAATTATGGCAGAAAACAGGACATTTTGCTTGTGTCTGCCGTGCTAAAACACAGTCGGTGAGTACAGTGGAAATGATTGTATGCAATGTGCATGTACACACACCTACTACCCAGGCTCAAGAATTGAGACTGGTTGTGGACACAGGTTCAACAGTATCCATAATGCCACTGTCTACTTATGAGAAATACTTCAGTGAAACTACCCTATCTGCACCTACTGTTCGGCTGGTGTCGTACACCAATGCTAGCATACCTGTCATGGGGTGCCTACAGGCTCAGGTGAGGAGAGACAATGTCACGGTCCCTGCTACATTTTACTACTGGGAATGGACCTGTTGACTGCACTCCACCTCTGCATTAGTGGAACTACTGTCTTCCCCTCCTCCACTCCTACGCCGTCTACACCTGCTCCTGTGATGGCTACTACTGTCACAGCTCCTACGGCATTTGGCTGTGCAAAAGGCTTTGTGCATTGTGTAAAAATGTACCCTACTGTTAAGCCAGTCCACCAGAAGTTATGCCGCTTGCCTTTCTCGGTCAGGGACGCTGTCTCTACTGATACTACTACTGCTGCTGCGGATACTACTGCTACTAGTGCTGCTGCGGATACTACTGCTACTACGGATACTACTACTACTGCTGCTACTATTACTGCTTCTACTGACTCTGCTATGGATGTGGAGCCCGAGATAGTAGCACACATCACTGCTACACTCAGTGCCCGGTCGGTGACTGAGTTTGGGGCTGCTTGCTCTACCTGCCCTGAAGTGATTACCACCACTGGCGTTTCACCACATGAACTGCTTTACGGTCGTAAAATGCGCACCAAACTGGACGTACTGCCCTTGCAGCCTACTGTGAGTGCACAGGACGAGACGGTCCAAAACAAGCAAGCCAAAATGAAGCGCTACACAGATGCTAAGCGTGGCGCTCGTGCACCTGTTTTTCGGGAGGGGGAGAGAGTCAGGATTAGAATACCACATCACGTCCCCAAAGCACACCCGAGATACAGTGCACCAATGACAGTGAAAAAGAAGATTGGCAAAAGCACCTTTCTGCTCAGTGATGGAAATAAATGGAACGCATCCCGTCTGGCTCACACTTCGAACACTCCAGATGAGCCTGACTTAGGGATCCGCCTAGCCCTGACAGCGCACAGCGGTCACACTCCAGCACAGTCGAGTGCAAGAAACAAACCTAGTTGGCATCAGGACTTTGGTGCACACTGAGTGAGAACTAAGAGTAATATTGGTTGAGCATATTATATCTTGATAATGATTGAATAACCTGTGCTCCCTTTGTTTAATGATTACCTTGAGTTACCCGTTTTATGATACTGTTGGTTCAGTTTACTTAAGAAAGTGAAAAAGCAAAAGTTCTAAATTTGCATAATGCTGTAACAAGTAACATTCGTTTCACAGAGAGGGGATATGTTGTGTTCTGTAATGCATTTGAAAGCTGTACTTCCCAAGAGTCTCCACTATGGGGTGTAGTTGATACAATGCCATGTTATGCCTACAGGAAGTGAGAAGAAGAGTACACGTTGCTTGAAGGAGAAGAGAACAGAATGTACCCTGCTGTAACCTACCATGCTAACCTGCTTGACTAAAAGCTAAAAGAGTAACCTGCTTCCTGAGTCTTATTACTACACCTACCTACATACAAAATACTACGTACGTACTACATAACAGCCACCTCCTCTAAATCTTAACTCTTATTATCAAAATGTTTAATAGCAATCAGATCATCGCAACATATCGAAATGTGCAATACAAAAACGCTAGTCTTTAAACTTCGCCCCACGCCGCGGTCATAAACAGCTCGTATTTTTGAACCTCTTAGCCTAGTTTAGCGACACTCCACGACAAATCAACGTTATTATCGCAGTCATACTGCTCTTAAAACACACATTTATTTAATAACGTTCTCAAGTGCTTCCTATTTACCTCATGTATCACAACACAAGTGTATTTTTTGTAAACATAATCCCATTCGTCAGCCACCTAGGTCCAAAAGGACCGCACATCTCTTTTCCTCGTTTCTTTTTCAGTGCTACTGTAAACATAAATCAACACACAAATTGAGCCCTACGTATGGCTTACAATTACACAACGCTTTTACAAATATAACATACCAGAGACTGAGCATCGTCTTCTATGCTGACCATCCTATTTCGCCTCGCAAGAAACTGTATACCTTTTCTCGCCAGGCTAAACCGAATAAAATGGCCATTCAAATAGAGACACAACATCCTTTCGTGTTGTACAGGTTCAAATTACCTACCACTTTTTTATGCGATGCCCACCAGCCCTCGTTGCAAGGACCAGACTGACCTCTATTGCTATTTTCCGAATTTCCCCCTTCTAAAAAGGCACAACATCACAATTGTCCTCCACTGCTCTTCCGTGTCACTTTAACGCTTATTTTTAACTTACTCCTCTCCGCGCCAATTGTGATGTTTGCGTATTACCAAACAGGGTATCTGTCTGGCTTCCAGATTCGTACGACTTTCCCTCGCCTTCAATCCTATCATCGACTCCCTATTCTGTACCGTTCGCGCCACTATTCTGACCCCGTCTTTCCCTACATGGCTAGGTAAGCCCGCAATCGCCTGATCCTCACACTAGAAGAAATGTTTACCTCCCAGTCTAGAGAAAAGCTAAACCAAGCTGAGAGAGACAGCCATATCTGACATTCCAGCTACTTCTCCCGTCCCGGCAAAGTTTTCTCAGACGGCCGAACAAGTCATATCACGCTGCCATTACACACAGGCAATGCACCGGTCTCTTTTGTGCCTGCACCAGCCACCCAAACCACCACAGTGTCATTTTCCCCAGGATGTGTCGTGTAACTCACCCCAGGACTTGTAGTGTAGATCGCAGATGGAAGTTGCATTCAGGTCACTCAAGTTGGTCACGGTGCCACTTGTAGTATCTGTTAAAGATACTAGGTACTTGCGTTGTCTTCTCAAACCAGAAGTAATACTTTTGTTAAGAATGTGATGTCCAGACAGGCGCTTCCAACAAAAGCAAACAATGGTTGCTTCTTAAAAACACTTGCAGTATCTCAAAAACACTGGATGTATACAACAATTCAAGGTCTGAATTGGCGTTCACCAAACTAATCTAACAAAAATTTCCGCTGATCGTATCATGTCCTTGGCAACGTGGATATAACTTGTCCTTAAACGATGAGGCAGTCCTTTTCTCCGTCTTCTTCAGCTTTCTCATTAATCTCCCGTCTTCGTTCAAAACCACCATATTTATAATGAATCATGAGCCGGCTCGATGACGTCATTTTCAAAACAACAATGAACTGTGAACCTCCTCCTCCAGCGAAAAGGCTACATTAACCATATCTTGTAATATAGGTCAAATCCACTTGAATTAATCTTTAGTTTACTACAATATACCAATATTATTCTCGGTCTTGTTTTACATAACATCATCATATCATTTAGAATCTTTTTCTTATAATATTACCCCATTTTATTAAAGTCGTTTTGATTTGGATTGTGAGTTCACTGTAGTTCTTTAAACAAGCAGTTTCACTTTCAAACAATGGTGTCATAGTTATCTATTAAACTTATCTCTGTAAAAATACATTTAAAAACATCACAGAATATGCATTCTAATAATAACACTTGGTCTTCCTTAGTATAAACAGTTTCGACACCATATTTACGTTTAACACATATTAATTTGAAGCTGTAATGTTTTTTACGTTATTTGGTGAAGACTTTCTTTACTCAAACCTTAAATTATATATCATTTGATCTGTCTTCATACAGCTGGGACCATCTGGTTCTTGGAGCCACAGTATACCTTAATTTCACATCCTGGCCTGAAACTACTAATTTACCTGACCAAACTGGCCTCTTTGTTCCAAAGTCTTTGAAGCTCTGGTACATGTGAACTTTAATCAAGAAATTCAAATAGCCTACTGTTCTAAATTTAGTTGCTAGGTGACCAAGCTTTTATTATTACCATTCCATTGTCTTCGTAGGCACAGCTGCCTTGCATGTAAATTAGATGATTTAATTGCCTACCAATAACCACATAGTATCTGCCCTCTAACCACTTACACCTGGGAAGTCAATCCAAAGATTTTCATCTTATTTCGACAAGGGAATTTCATCCTTGTTTTGCACTCACAAGTATAATTAATCAGATAATTATACGACACAAGCTAAAAGCAATTGGTTTTGATAGTTAACCAGTGAGCTGGATGCAATCCTACCTGGAGGGGAGAGAACAGATGGTGGAGGTAAACGGTACACTACCCCCCCCCCCCCTCCCAGTGAGCTGCGGTGTTCTACAAGGAAGCATACTAGGACCGTTACTGTTCCTAATTTATGCAAATGACATGTCATCAGCTTGTGACTGCAACTTGTTCCTGTTCGCGGACGACTCAGCCCTGCTGGTCTCTGACAGGGACAAGTTGCAGGTTGAAAAAGCCCTCAGCTCTGAACTCGGCAGAATCTGCACCTGGCTCGCTGATAACAAACTATCATTACACCTGGGTAAAACAGAGTCAGTTATCTTTGGATCAAATAACAAACTCAGCAAGGCCAATGGCTTCTCTGTTACAGTGGGTGAACTACGCACAGAATTTAGAATGTCTACGCACAGAAAAATCCGGATTTATCACACGTGCGTACACAGGTCCTACGCACACCTGCAAGTACTCCACGTTGATAACGCTCCGCGCTCTTGCACGATTTTAAGTATTTGCATATAGAACCACCCGTAATTAACCATATATGGTAATGAAACACCCCCATGAAATGTGGAAAAATGGGTTAAGCAGAGCGAACGCGTGGGAGAAATACACGACAGGCTGACAGACGTGTACACGCTACACGGTGATGTCGGATGTGATATCTATTAACTTCCTAAAGACCATTGCTGCCTGGGCAGCGCAAACACTAATAAAGACTCACTGTTTGGCGTTGGTGTCATTAATAATAACCATGCTGGAATATGAATGCCCTTTTTCGTTTCGTTCTTTTAAAGTTCGATTACCCAGGGATTAAAGTTCTCTGTCAATTTGCTTCCAAATCACGACGTATTTTCCGTAAATTTTCTACCTGCATGGTTTAATATGATTAGATATTAGGTATAGCCTATATAAATTATATATGCATAGCCTCCCTACATTATGCTTGCAACAGTAATTTGCGCATAACGCAGCATGGCACAGACATGTTACACGGAGCCCTGCGAAGCCTGCATACAGTAAACTAACTTGATAGTTAATATAACTGTTGTCCTTGTATCTTTACGCTTATGAAAACATTTAATAATATTTATAGGATATAGGCCCTCGTTTGGCCATAATAGCCTATTCTCAAATGGCTAAATCTCCTCACTGACGGACCCAGTATAGCCTATATCATATATGTCTCCAAGGAATCGTGGGGCTCTGGGGAATAAAGGTTGGGAACCCCTGCTATAGCCTATCCTTTATAATGTTATAGGCTATTTTATTTACAGTAGGCTATTTATGATTTGTTTCCATAGCCGGTCTCAGTTATGCTGTGGCTGAGATGGGTCGGGATTAATGAAGCTGATAGGAGACTGCTTCTCGGCTACGAATTAAAGCCACGATTGAAAATAATGTACTTCCTTCTTGACAATAGCATATACTATAACAATAATACGAGAGCATACAAGAACAATGCATTTCACTGCCATGTAGCCTACGCCATGTATAGCCTGCCTATGTGATCAATAAAAACGCGAACTTGAATTCCATCATCATATTTATATGTTGTGTCTGTCCACTATGTTTGTTACTTTGTTATTTTTCCCCCCTATGTAAAGCGACCTTAAGTCTCTTGAAAGGCGCTATATAAAATGAAGCTATTATTATTATTATCACGCCTGTGCGGGAGCTCACAAATAGACTGTGTTAGTCTCAGTGAAGTTTCAACGGAGGTCATCTATTCTAACCAACAAATTGAAGTAGAAAGCATTTAGTTGTGACCAATCTTATTTGGAAACATGACACACAAAATAATAGTATTTCGCTTTTTATTTTAAACAATATTTAATCGCATTTGGAGGTGGGTGTTCTGCGTCTGCCCCCCCGTGCCAAACAAGCAGGTCAACCTCTTGTTCGCACGTGAGCCCGTTATAATTACACTACTGTCGCTATTTTAATTACGGGTCATACCGAACACGTCAGTCAAACTAATGCACGAAAGCTTATTTCCGCGTTGCAGTATTCATATTCTACCGCTGAGTGCCAGGTATGCATGCTCTGAGCTGTGCGTAGATATATGCACAAAGTCAAGCACACGTTCAAATTGATAAGTCCCACACTTTGCTTAGAAATGATCGTACGCATGGGTTACGCACATATCTGTCCTAGAGGCAAATCTTTCCTGTGACAAAATGGCAACCAATGTAATCAAAAAAGTTAACCAACAAACAAAATTCTTGTACCGGATCTCCTCTCTGGTAAGCAAGAATACCCTGAAGACTCTAACAGGAGCACTCATCCAAACATCACAAAACAAACTGGTCAGACTACTGCTTGACCTTACTCCTAAAACCCACCTCACCCCTGCCAATTTTGACATCCTAGGATGACTTAGAGTAGACGACAGTACAGCAGCTTGCAATGGGCCTGGTCTACAAGATACACTACACCACTAAGATGTCGAAATACTTCCCAAAGGTCAGTGAATTCCACAACCACAATTAATTAATTGCATTTATATAGCACTTTATAAACACTCGCTTTACAATGTAGGGGGAAATTGCCTCCTTCACCACCACTAGCAGCACCCAACCTTGGGCTACGCAGGCTAAATGGCTACCCGGCACACATCACACTACACAATGGCAGAACGGCTCAGGAGACAGGGATTGATATCAGTCAATTAAGGGGAAGGGATTATTAGGTGGCCTTGATGTCAGAGACCTGATTGGAAATTTGGCCAGGAACGTTGGGGAACCCCCTACTCTTTATGATAGGCATCCTGAGTTCTTTAATGACGAATTCAGTCACCAGAGGGAGTTCCACAAATCATGTTCAACCCAGATTCGGCTCAAACAAGGGACTAAACACGTTTTGAAATTATGCCACAACATTGTGGAACGCCCTACCCACAGCCGTAAAATAATGTGAATCCCTACCCACCACCTTCAAAACCGCCCTCAAAGAGCACCTAGGCTGAAATTCGAAACTGGCCCCCGCAATTGTCTAAACTGCCCCCCAGCCACCCACCCAACCCCCTCCTAATGTACAGTTTTTCCCCCCTTGAATGTATATATATATTTCTTAGGATCTCTGTTAAACAGTACTGTATATTTGTATATCTTGTATGTCATAAATGTAACAGTACTGTATATCTGTATAATAATACATCTATCTTATATAGCACTTTTACAGGTGCTCAAAGATGCTTTACATGGGTAGGAGAGACAAGAGACTATGGCAAAACAAAAACAGAACCAACGGCTGTCACAAAACAATCACATCTAGAGACCTCAAAACTTACTCTAGAGAGGCCTTTAACCTAGAATTGGGGAGCTTGGACTGGTCAGATGAACTCAGTGGTACACAGGTTGAAGAAACATGGCTTGGATTCCAAACCAAATTCACAGCAATACTCAACGACATGGCACCCATAAGAACCACCAGGGTTAAAAATCGCGCTGAGCCATGGATGCACACTGAAATACTGGCCGCTATGAAAACCAGAGACAAAAAATGCTCTGAACTTCATAAAAGTCAGACAAAGCTTTCCAAAAGCTCAAACAGTGAACTCCAAGCCCACGTGGTTGAAAAAAAAATTCAAAGAAACAGACTAAGAAATTACATCACAGAGACTCTAACAGGAGCACTCATCCAAACATCACAAAACAAACTGGTCAGACTACTGCTTGACCTTACCCCCAGAACCCACCTCACCCCTGCCCACTTTGACAACCTAGGATGGCTTAGAGTAGACGACAGAGTACAGCAACTTGCAATGGGCCTGGTCTACAAGATACACTATACGACTAAGGTACCCATGTACATGTCAAAATACTTCCCAAAGGTCAGTGAATACCACAACCACTACACCAGAGGAAGCTCAACAAATCATGTTAAACCCAGATTCGGCTCAAACAAGGGACTAAACACGTTTCGCAATTATGCCACATCAATGTGGAACGCCCTACCCAAAGCTGTAAAGGAATGTGAATCCCTACCCACATTCAAAACTGCTCTTAAAAAGCACCTACGGGAGGCTGCAATTCGAAACTGGCCACCGTAAATGCCCAAAACCCCCACCACCTCCTAATAGACAGTCTCCTCCCCACGCATGTATATATTCCCTCCCCGCCGTATGGATATTTCTCTCCCACCCACCCACCCCCTCCAAATGTACAGTTCCCTCCCCATCATATGTATATACTCTGTCAGGATCTAGGGGTAACAGTACTGTATATTTGAATACCGTTTATGTCACAAATGTATCAGTACTAAATACCATATGTCCCTATGCCATAAATGTCATGTATGTTGTGTATGTCATAAATGTCTATATGAATTGAAAATGGGGGACCCTGATGGAAACAAGACAAACTTCTTTTTCAGGTCTGCATCCCCTTAACAATTGTGTGTATTGAGCCGTACTGTATTGTACCCATTCTGCAATCTGTTAAATAAAGTTTTCATTCATTCATTCATTCATTCATTCATTCATTCATTCATTCATTCATTCATTCATTCATTCATTCATTCATTCATTCATTCATTCATTCAACAAAAACAGAACAAAAATAATACATGACAAAATAAAATTAGACAGAATTAGAGGTCAAAAGCAAGTATGTCGTGTATGTCATGATATATATCTGTATATCTGTATGTCATAAATGTCATTATGAATTGAAAATGGGGGACCCTGATGTAAACAAGACAGAAGTCTTTCTCTGGTCTGCATCCCCTTAACAATTGTGTGTATTGAGCCGTACTGTATTGTACCCATTCTGCAATCTGTTAATACAATTTTCAATCAATCAATCAATCAATCAATCAATCAATCAATCAATCAATCAATCAATCAATCAATCAATCAATCAATCAATCAATCAATCTACAGTAAACAAAGGCCACCTATAGAACCAGGTTCATGCTGACACTTGTAATTCAGACCACTGGTACTCAATGAGGGATATGGGATAAAATAATATGGATTAAACTCTGCTCAGATGGCAGAAATGCTCACAAATGAGAGTGTCTTTCCAAGATGTATTGAAAGCTTGCAAGTGGGCGAACAGTCAACCAGAACTAGTATACAGTCTCTGACTCAGTGCTAACACTGTCCTGTTTTCTTAACTCCTTTTTATACATTTGTTGTGTCGTTTCTCATGTAATCGCCTTCAAAGACAGGGTGCAAAAACAGAAACAGCTCTATGCATATATGGTTATGGGTCATGTTCTTGGTCAAGCGACTCAGTAAAAGAGACTCCTGTTCCGTATACAGTTACAAGTGTACAGTCAGGAATGTCTGACTGACTGACTTGTTGACACATATGAACATCTGTATGTCGGAGCAGGGACACGAGGTTACTGGGTTTGTTTGATTGACAGACAACTGCCAGAGCTGACGCCATTTCTGTCCAGCACCAAGGCCAGCTCCCATCTCCTGTATCCTGCCCAGATTAGGCCCTGACATTTAATTATCACTTTTTAATGAAATAGTTACTTGTGCATTTAATTGATCCATAATTTCTTGCCAAGCCTTCTCTCTAACCTTGGACATAGGACTCATAATTACCAAAAAACAATCCATGTTTGCAATCGATTTTGGTTTTGGCTAGAATATATGCACATTTCACGTCAAAGTTGTTTATCCTCTTAACCCTTTGGGTGCCTATTACGTTACCATTGACTATTCTAAAGTGCTCGTTGTCTTGTCAATGAAACATAATATGAAACGGTAGCCAAAGTAACAAAAAGAGGTTTAATTATATTTACCATTGGTGCAGGTGAAGAGATAACATAAAAAGTATAACCAAACAAAGGACTGGACTGCACAAACAGGATCAGCCATCACACAGAGCACATATGCACAAGGGGATGACGAGACACGACACACCTGGGCTGATTACAAATGGATACACCTGGGAGGGAAACGACAAAAGAACTACAAGACCAGAACAGGGGACTACAACCAGACATTACACATCGCACTGGGAACTCTTGATCAGCAGGCCCGGACTGGCCATCGGGAGCACCGGGAGTTTTCCCGGTGGCCTGGCCTGCACGCATGAATACTTTCGACAACAAATGTTTGTTTCCGCGTGCGAGTTTTGCGCTCTGATTGGCCAGGTCATGTGACATGTGCGCCAATCGTGGGACAGCAAGTTCTGCGCCTATTTCCGGGTCTAACAGCCTGAAAACTACCTGGCGTCCTATCGCCATGCTCTAAGACAAGTGCTTCATCTGCACTACAGGAGCTGAGCGGGAGCCTGAAGCTCGACAAATGTACCCCGCTGAGGCCCCCCACAACCATCAGACCGGAGAGGACCGAGCCCCCCGACCCTCCCTAATGGAGGATACCCTCCCTATTGGAGGACGGTAGGGAGACGGATCCGACCGTGCGAAGAGAAACTCGAGCAACTCAACGCACAAGGTGAGCAGACCGTGGCTTGACCCCACGACTACGCACACGCACAACCCGCATGCCACCAGGGAACGAACGGAAGGAACAACCCTCGTTACTGCCCCCAAAATCACGGGGTCAAGAGCAAACTCAACCCTGTGGCAAGGCCGTAGCAGCGGAGCGCGAAGGAAGACCCAGACCCACTGAAGGGACTGTATCCCCCTCTAAAATGAGATGCTGCATCTCAAGGGGCTATCCTTTCAATAAATTCTGACCAAATTCTGACCCCCGGAAAAAGGGGGCCCGGAGAGGTCAATGACGCCAAAGCATCAAGACCTCACCAGGCGGTCACTTAGTGACACCGCCCCCCACATCGCCAGCGGGCCCTTCCCCCCACTAGTACGCCGCCTGGCACACTGACCCTGCAACACAGGCAGTCAGCATGGCCGTAACTTGAAGCACTCAAAAGGCTATACTACAGCGGAAGCAGGCAGCGCACCGGGGAGACGACCCCAGAGGGGTCGATCCCTTAAACCAGGCAGCAGGCGTTTGACCCGAGCCTGGAGGACTGCGGACAAGACAGGCGCCAAAGGGGTCAACTGAAAACAGCACCCCGGCGGAAGGGGCGTATGCTGGCATTGTTGCGCACCATGACAAAGCCTCCACCAAAAAACCCCGACCCAGAGGGGTCGAGGCAGAGAAGGCTGACACGATTGGCAGACGTCATGAACGTGCAGGGGCACACTCAACCGGGTAACCCGGGAGTTGACTCTGCTCCAACACACCAGGGAATCAACCACCCTCTTGGTACCACATGCGGTGGTTGTTCCTATAACCCCTCAAGAAAAAACTCCAAAACACACCTGCGGGTATACACTGGCTATACCGCAGTACAAGTGTTTCAGTTTTCAAAAAAGGGTTATTCCAGGCCTACAGGTCGACGAAACACTACTTCGGACCGGGCCCGGCGGCTCGGGAAGCACACAGGGTCACCAGAGGAGGTCCAAAAGACCACCCCAACAGCCCCCTCTTCGCCATGCGTGAAAGAGGAGCGAAAATAAAGGAGAACCAGCCCCTTCATGATAGTGCCAGGTACAACATGTACCCAACAAAGGGTCTCCATAACGCCCAACCCTGTGACACCCGGGCCGACCCGGCATTTTTTCCCTCGAAAAAAGCCCAAGTCCCTCAGGGTACCAGAACAGCAGATCTGCGTCCCCGGCGGACAACGGGTTAACTGACCTGGACCAGCGCGACCAGAACCAGTCCCGTGCCCTAACCACGCCGACATCCCCACTCCAAGAGAGGGGGTAGGTATGCGTGTCGATCTAAAACATGAAAAGAGGGCGCCACCCGGGCGGTCCCATTCGTACCGCGCTCAGTGGCCCACCCCAAGGGCGTGAGACCCCTCTACCTATGTTTCGATCTATTCCGTTATCATCCCCCAGATTTGAACGAGAATCCGTCGAGACCTAGTAACAGGCGCTCGGAAGAGAAAAACCTCCATCCCAGTTGCCCTATAAAAACGCTGTTTTAATAACGAGCAACCAAGGCGTACTAGCCTCCTGCGTGATTCTTACCAGAAACACCCCGAACCAGCACTATGTACGCGTCGAGACCCAAACACATCAATGGATAGTCTAACCAGACACCAGACATTGGTCCTTCAAGTCGCCTGGGAGAACGACAAGGAGTTGTCGTGCTTCATATTCTTCCCTCTTTTTATTAAAAAGAAAGAAACACCGACTGACATGAGTCCCACGTGGCGCGGCCGACAGGGGCGGAGCTAGGGGGTGGCTACCTGGGCTCAAGCCCCGGATGTATTCTGAAAAGCCCCGAATCTATTTAAAAATGTTTTTTTTTTTTTTTTTTTTTTTTTTTTTTACAATTCATCATTGTTACATGAAAATATGTTTGCACCAGATTTAGCAGAAGCTAATTTCCATCTGTGGTCTATCCAGCTGCTAACTGTATTTGAGTGAGTTAAGTCTTGGTGTTATGGTAGACTCAGACCTAAGCTTTAAATCACAATCAACAAGTTGACAAAAACTTAATTCTTCCACCTTAGAAACATAGCTAAAGTACGGCCATTTATAAATCAAAAGGATGCTGAAAACCAGATCCATGCCTTTATCTCAAGCCAACTCGACTACTGTAATGCACTCCTTACCGGCCTCCCGAAAAAATACGATGATAACTATTTTATTGCAATACACTATTGCATTATTTTATTCTATTTGACTAACTATTTTATTGCACTGCACTATTTTACTTTGTATCAGTGAATCATAGACACTTGGCCATAAGAGCATTCGGAGCATCTCTGCTCTCCCACTATTGAACTTGGGGGAGCAAAGGTATGATCTTGCTCCACCACTTTTTGATTATATGAAAAATATGATATATCCCCCCCCAATATATGAATCTAACCATAACTACGTTATGGTTAACTGAGTTTTATAGTGAAAAGAGCAGCTTTATTGGTCAAGATTGAAGGCTCTATATTGCAGGAAATTGCACGTACAGGTTCATTAAATTCAAAAAAAATCTGTCGTGGAGGGGGTTGTGCCGGACCCCCTCCAAACCACCCCTTGCCTGCCCAAAAAAAAAAAAAAAAAAAAAAAAAAAGGGGGGGCCCATCTGGGCTAAGCCCCGGATCTCCTACAATCCTAAATCCGCCCCTGGCGGCCGAGGGTACAAATTGTTTACATTCTTACATCCCGCCACCCTCACCACAGAGAGGAGACGGGAATCCTCAGAGAGACTTCCCACGTGAGCCACAGATTGAAAAGTCACGGTAACATTGAGCCATGTGACCAACAGACTCAAGTTACACGTATATCGAGCGTAGCAGAACAGTATGTTCCTACACTCTGCCCCGACAACATACGGGTCTGAAAAAACTCACGGAAGCCGTCGTCCAATAGAAACGTGCCTAGTGACGTTTTCTATGACAGGGGGAAACCCATGACTCAACCGCCCGTGATAGGTGCGGAGTCAGGGAAACCCCCCCCCCCCGTGCCAAGCTGCCTAACAGCTTGGCCCTGACCGAATGAAAAGAGAGTCCAAGAAACCCCCCGACCAATCAGAAGAGGGAAGGAGGGGTTTATCCGGTACCCCCTCGCAAGCCCAACCCTTGCATACGACAACAACAAATAGCCATATGATACCTTAAGTAGCCAGTATGCTAATGAACAGCGCAAAGCTAATTCAATGCACGCTAGCCACAGACAAGTCTGTGAACAGGGTTTATAACAAGGCCAAGTTATGTATGTGTGAACCCGACACCCGTGTTTATGTTGCAAGACACAGAAAATCTGATAGAGAGAGAGAGCGGCCTGAACCGCGGTACCTTTTCACACAAGCATTACTGCAGACCAACACAACAGTGTTGCGGCTCAATATTACTGTTTAAGCAACAGAGCACACAACTAACCTCTACCTTTATGTGAAGACCTAACCTTCAGGTCGAGGCAGAAAAAACCTTTTTCAACCGAGTGCAAGCTGCAGGCCTTGCTTAAGCTCTAACATGAATGTAGCGACCAACAAGACTTAAAGTCTAGCCCTTCTTTCAGGAGGGACTTTTTATTTCTCATAATCAAAATCATATGTTTGGGCTGGGAAGGGAACAGGGGGGGACCACAGAGGGAAAAAGTCATTTTCAGCGACGCCTGCCACGAGCCGCTCGGGACTTGCCACCCCGGGGAGCCCCGGAGGGACGGTAAAGGATAGGAGGCTGGTCACGACGATCCCTACCGTCACCTCCGGGCGTAGATGGGCCGGCTGCAGTGGCGGAGGCACCCTCTCTCCTCCTGGCCTTCTTTGCCGAAGGTCCAGCAGTGGCGGTGGTAGCAGTGGCGGTGGTAGCAGCGGCGGCTACGGCAACGGAACCCCGACGACGAGCCTGCCGTCTGACTCCACCGGCGACATCGGGCGGGGGGAAATGAGGCTGGAGCACGGAACTCTCCTCCTGCATCTCCCTGCAGGTCGAGGTCATCAACTGCAGTGCCGACCCGAAAAGTCCAGCATCGGAGAGGGGTGCCGTCAGAAGTGGAGTCCTCTTCCTTTCCGGCACACGCGCCTGCTCCAGCCAAAGGTGGCGCTGGACTAGAGTGGCCAGGGTGTATACTTTCCCAGCTGCGATGGCCTGCGGCTGGATCAGATGCAGGATGGCTCCTGCCGACTGGGCGAGCTGATCATGTTGCAAATCGGTCAGCTCCGTACCGCCCGTCAGTATTAGAAGTGGCAGCCAGAGATTGAGTCGCGGAGATAAATGACTGGTCACTCCAGAAAGCCAACCGCCTCGCCGATTTCCCTTCGGGAACCGGCTTCCGTAACGGCTCCCACACCACCTCAGGACAAAGGAGAGCTGCCATCGGCCTATTAAGCCGAGTCACCCCCTCCTTCATGCCGTCTACCAAACCCACCACCCTCGTGACTCGCACGTAGGCGGGGGTGAGGCCCATGATGTGGGAGACCACCTGTCCCTGATGGACGTAGGCCTCCATCGAGGGGAAAAATGGACAGACAACGCCCATCTCTCTCACAGGACGGCATTGCCATAGATGACCTATGAGATCATCAGGAACAGGAACAGGCAGTGGCTGCGGCAGCGGCACGCCGTTTGCGACTGCCGCCGCCGCCATGAGCTCGGGGAACAAAGCACGCAGTTCCCCCTGCATACTTTCCCCCACCGAGCTCGCGTCCCTCACATGCAGCAGACTACCGGTTAAAGAGCCACATTCTGATGTGGCTGATAGCAGGGCATCCCGCCGCCGAGTCGGAGGTTCTAACCCAACATCCGCGTATGAGGAACCCCAAGGAGACCTATCACCCCCCTCCAGTGTTACCTGGACGGGCGGCGGACATGTCTCCACCGGGGCATCAAACAAGAACCCGTCCGCTTCAACCATGTAGTCCTCTGTTTCCATTGGCCATGGAGAATCAGAGGCATCCTCATCCGGCTCCAGCAACTCACCAAAACCAGGCCGTTCGCGTCTACAAGCCACCATCTTACGACGGGAGCGAGCCGACGCAAATAGTTTGCGTCTCAAATCCTCTGCCACCAGAGGAGCCGGCCGCCCAACAGCGGACGACTCTCCGGAGGCAAAGGAATCAGAGCCGGAACCAGGCCATCGCACAGGGGACGGCGCTGGTGCACCAGCTCCTTGGAGAGGCAAACTATCTATCGGACGCCTACCGGGCGCGGCTGCCGACCACGAAAGAGGCCTCAACCCCGCTCCAAGACACACGACAGAGGAGGCAATGGAGAACCGCTGGTGAAGGGTAACGTTGCTAGCGCGTCTACAAGCCACCATCTTACGACGGGAGCGAGCCGACGCAAAAAGTTTGCGTCTCAAATCCTCCGCCACCAGAGGAGCTGGCCGCCCAACAGCAGACGACTCTCCGGAGGCAAAGGAATCA
Organism: Notolepis coatsorum; assembly: GCF_963971535.1. Taxonomy (NCBI): domain Eukaryota; kingdom Metazoa; phylum Chordata; class Actinopteri; order Aulopiformes; family Paralepididae; genus Notolepis; species Notolepis coatsorum. The sequence continues at coordinate 116,945,526 of NC_140170.1, forward strand.
GAGCCGGAACCAGGCCATCACACAGGGGACGGCGCTGGTGCACCAGCTCCTTGGAGAGGCAAACTATCTATCGGACGCCTACCGGGCGCGGCTGCCGACCACGAAAGAGGCCTCAACCCCGCTCCAAGACGCACGACAGAGGAGGCAATGGAGAACCGCTGGTGAAGGGTAACGTTGCTAGCGCGACCCTCCGAGGTAAACATTATGACTTAGCTTTTTTCTTAAAAAATTTATGAGAGAAAGAAAAAAGCAAGAAAAAATTTAAACACGTAACTCAACTTTCTTCAGCTAAAACAACCTCGTCAAGTGGGGTATACAACAGGCACTTCCTTGTGGTGAAAGTGAAGAAGGAGGCGAGTAGGTGACCACACACCTGCTTATGAAGGTAGCGGATAGGGGTGTGGCCAGACGGATGTTGGTATGTAAAGGTACATTGTGGATTTTTATTCAGTGCTGTGCACGAAGTGAGGTTAGTGCAGATGACGCTGAGCGGCAGCCAGTATGATATAGAACCAACTTCGAAAGAGTGCCTAAGCTTAACCGTCGAAAGAAGGGCAGGCATTCTATCGCCATGCTCTAAGACAAACTCTAACCTTAACCAACTTCGAAAGAGCGCCTAAGCTTAACCAGTGTAGACACTTGCGGTCCCACGATTGGGCGTACATGTCACATGACCAGAAATTACCTGGCCAATCAGAGACGCGGAAACAAACATTTGTTGTCGAAAGTATTCAGGCGGCCTGCACAGATAAAACAAATTATAATAATATATAAAAAAATTAAATAAAAGATTTGCCAAGCCATTGTTTCTAGTTGTGGTGGCGGCGCGGCGTGATAGTTAGATAACCTAGGTGGGTGGGGAACAACCAGGATTTCAACCATCAACCATTTCAACCATCATCTCCCCTGTCAAAAGCCCAATGTTAAATCTGCCAAGAAACAAACAAATAATTTAACCCTTGTGTCTAAAAACTAAAGTGTTATACTCTTACCATATTAGGGGACTAAATTGAAAAACGCCATAAAAATATTATATGTTGAAATAATTTCCCACTTTCTTTTCCATAAATATTTTATTCAACTTCAGATTAAAAATGAAATACTCCCACTTTTCTGAAAGGAGTTGTTAAATCTGACATTACAAAAAACAATATGTGGTGGTTATGATTGGGGCTGAAGTTGAATAAACAATTTATGAAAGAGAAAGTCAAAATTATTCCAAGATAATTCAAAGATTACACACCTTTGCCACATATATTGGCTACAAACATAATCACTGCAAAGTTATCAAAAAAATAAGAATCTGATCAGACACAAGGGTTAAGTTGTTGTTCCCTTTCTAATTTCCTCAAAAACATCTAGTCTAGTTAATGTGATCAATATTATTTGACAATTGATGCTTTTTGTTGGAAATTTCAGTCAGTGAGCTCATACTTTGAGCTCATTTTAAAATGATTGAGACAACGCAATCTTCTGTCTTCGTTGTGCATGCATGCGTGTGCTCACCACACACGATACATGTGTCACTATTCTGGCAGTGGCTACTGTTATTATAGTATTGTAATGAAAGGTCTGTTATTTAATGTTTGTGTAAAGGGCTATTTTAACTGTTGATGGGTAGTGCATCAGTAAAGTGAATATGGTATTGTGCTCTTGCTCTGTTTGAATAGGTGGAGAGAGTGGTTAACTGTATTATAATAGTAAATAGAAAAATATGTTGTGCTCTTGCTTTTTTCTTTTTGAAGGTGGAGAGAGTAGCATTGCTAGTGCCACAACAGTTTTATTTGAGGTTCATAACAGTACATTGTACTAAGCAATTGTTGGCTTATTAGTTTGTGATTCACATGCACTAAAATTCACCAGAATGCAGGAAATTAAGTCCTTGTAACAAAAAAAATCCTGGTGGGGGACCCCCAGACCCCCGCTTAAAAAGTGGCCTGATTGGGGCTATATTTCACGCTATATCTCCCGGTATGAATTATTTCCCCAGTCCGGCCCTGCTGATCAGGGTACAAACACACCCACACGTAAAACGCAGGTTGATTGTTGATCCAAGCGAGGAATGGCACGATTTATAGTGAAATGCAGTAAACGCTGCTTAGCGGCGTTTCCTGGGATTACACAGAATGACTCTAAAACTATACTCATATTCACCACGATATAAAACGGGAATGTATGGATGAAAAAATTATCTGTTATTTGCATCTTGACCGGGAGAAACTCAATGACAATCGACTATTATATCCATAGCTATAATATTTAATATAGTTTTAGCACTGCAAACACCGGCATGTATCCCCATTCATTAAAGCGCACACACGGCCCACAGCGACCTCTGGTGAACGGTACTGGATGTGTTAACTTAACACGCAATGGCCCGTATACGGGCCCTCTTGAGGACGATTTGCCCACCAGCGTAACGCAACACTTTGCCAACCTCTAGCGGCTCGGGTGTGCATATGTTTTAATACAATATATATATATCGAATTAAATCCCTATCTGTTGCCTGTCAATTGCGGTATTTGAGGCGTGCGTCAAAGTACATGGCACAGTTTAAATGTCTTCGAATACCACTCCTGACTCCCAAGGCTCTAGCTCCGTCAATCATTTGGCGATCTCGATTGGACAGGGTTGTAACCAATGAGTGTGGCTTTCCAATGATACTCCACGTGGGGATGAGCGAATCAGGGATCTAGGTGAAAGGTCACAAGCAAAAACAGGAAGTAACATTTTTTCGAATGCATTGGAGTCTATGAGAAAGCTGAAACCTGCAGAGCTTTTTTTTCTCACAGTTTTACCAAAATCGCTCCATACAATTTTTTTTGGAAATATACTTTTGGATATTGTAACTACTACAGAAAAACGTGAGTAACAAGTTTTTCTACAACTCAAGTTCAGACTTATGTTACTCTATTTCATTATTCTTCTTTAATTGTATCAGAAACTTCAGAATGTTATCTTTCAAAAGAGACCAGGCTCATGCATGTGCTATAAGTATAAAGTATAGTATTTTGGTTTGCAAAAAAAGTATGCAGTCCTCAAGTTCAAGTAAAAACAATTGCCACTTTTCTGCCCGCTTGTTGGTGCTAACTGAGAGTTGACGCAGACTAGAGCCTGTTACGAGGCAAATTCTTCCCATTCAGGCAGTTTAGGGCGGAGGGACAAAATGTTTGCATTAGCTTGTCCCTATGCTGTATATCAGGAGTCGGCAACCTTTTTGACATGAAGTGCCAGTTTGAAATGTTCTTGTTAACTAGTGTGCCATATTCCATCCATATAGGCTACATGCATCGTAACGTTAGGTTATGACTATAACCAAGTTCTGTTAATTAGGGGTGATGCTTGGCATCACAACTGCACTTCCTTGCGTACGTGCACGCGCACTGAATAAATTCCACAAATGTACCTTTAATACCAGTATTAGTCTGACCACACCCCTCATCAGCTTACCTTCATAAGCAGGTGTGTGGTCACCTGCTCTCCTCCTTCCCAAGCTTTCACCACAAGGTGAGGTCAAGGGCTGCAGCGGCCGTCTGATGCCAAGCGTCACCCCTAATTAACAGAACTTGGTTATAGTCATAACCTAACGTTCTGTTTCATTAGGGGCTCTGCTTGGCATCACAACTGCACAAGGGGAGGCCAAGCGGAGCCGCTGGCTGACAAATACACCCCGCTGACAGCCCCCCAAAACCATCAGAACAGGGAGGGCCGAGCCCCCCCGACCCCCCCTAATGGAGGGTATCCCCCCTATTAGGGGCATCACGGGAAGGCGACGGACCCGACCGTGCGAAGAGGCCCTCAAGCAACCCAACGCACAGGGTGAGCAGACCGTGGCTTGACCCCACGACTACACACACGCACAACCCGCATGCCACCCGGGAACGAACGGAGGAACAACCTCGTTACTGCCCCCAGAATCACGGGGTCAAGGGCAAACCCAACCCCGTGGCAAGGCCGTAGCAGCGGAGCGCGAAGGAAGACCCAGACCCACCAAAAAGACTGGACTCCCTGGAATGGGGGCCCGGAGAAGTCCATGATGCCAGCATCAAGACCCCACCAGGTGGGCACGTAGTGCCCCGCCCCCCACATCGCCAGCGTATTCGGACAAAAGGCCCCTCAGTTACTGCACCTGGTATTCCCAGGCGGTATCCCAACCAAGTACTAACCAGGCCAGAACCTGCTTAGCTTCCGAGATCGGACGAGATCGGGCGTGTTCAGGTCGGTATGGCCGTAAGCCGAGGGGGCCCTGTCCCCCCAATAGTACACCGCCTGGCACACTGACCCTGCAGAACAGGCAGTCAGCATGGCCGTAAGCACACAAAAAAGGTTAACCAACGGAAGCAGGCAGCACACCGGGGAAAAACCAGGCAACAGGCTGTTAACCCTAGCCTGGAGACTGCGGACGAGACAGGCGCCAGAGGGGACAGCTGAACACAGCTGCCCCGGCGGAAGGGGCGTATGCTGGCGTTGTTGCATGACCAAGCCTCCATTTAAAAACCCCCACCCAGAGGGGTTGAGGCAGAGAAGGCTGACACAATTGGCAGACGTCATGAACGTGCAGGGGCACCCTCAACCGGGTAACCCGGGAGTTGACACTGCTCCAACACACCAGGGAATCAACCACCTCGGTGTTACCCAATGCGGTGGTTGTTCCTATAACCCCTCAAGAAAAAACTCCAAAACACACCTGCGGGTATACACCGGCTATACCGCAGTACAAGTGTCTCAGTTTCCAAAAAAGGGTTAACCCAGGCCTACGGGTCGACGAACATTACCTCGGACCGGGCCTGGCGATACGGGAAGCACAGGGTCACCAGAGGAGGTCAAAGACCACCCCCAACAGGCCCCTCTTCGCCATGCGTGAGAGAGGAGCGAAAAATAATGGAGAACCAGCCCCTAAGCACACCGTACTTGGTATTCCCAGGCGGTCTCCCAACCAAGTACTAACCAGGACCAACCTGTGTAGCGGCCGAGATCCGACGAGATCGAGCGTGTACAGGTTGGCATGGCCGCAAGCCATTACGACAGTGCTGAGTAAAAACGTACCCAACCAGGGTCTCCATAGCGCCTAACCCTGTGACACCCGGACCGACCTGGCATTTTTCCCCCTGAAAAAAGCCCAAGTCCCTCAGGGTACCAGAACAGCAGATCTGCATCCCCGGCGGACAACGGGTCCAACTGATCCGGTCCAGCGTGACCAGAACCAGTCCCGTGCCCTAACCACGCCGACATGCCAACTCCAGGAGAAAGGGCAGATATGCGTGTCGATCTTAACATGAAAAAGAAGGCGCCACCCAGACGTTCGGCCGAACCGCGCCTGGTGGCCCACCCCAAGGCCGTGAGACCCCTCTACATATGTTCAGATCCATTCCGTCATCATCCCCCAGACATGAACGAGAATCCGTCGAAAAACCAACCCAGGTCGTGGAACTTGGTCGTCGGAAGAGGAAAAACCCCCATCTCAGTTGCTTTATAAAAACGCCGTTTCAACCACAAGCAACCAAGGCGTGCCAGTCAGTCGCCTGTTTACAGCGAGCTAGCACTATACGTGCGTCGGAACACACCCCCATCAATGAACAGGCTATTCAGACCTGTCATTGAATCCCCAAGGCGCCCAGGGGAACGACAAGAGGGGTGTGACACTCCCTAACTCCAACACTTCTGGAATAGAAAAGAAGGAAGCATCAACAGTATGTATCCCAGTCTACACAGCCAGGGGTAAAAAAAATTCACATTTTTACATCCCACCACCCTCCCATAGGAAGGAGACGGGGATCCCCAGAGAGACTTCCCACGCGAGCTGTACAGATTGAAAAGAATATATTGCACCTTGAGCCATGTAAAAAAATTGGTTTTAGGGCTCTCCGGGGAAGAGGCACTGAACCCATACACACTCAATAATCTAATTGAATCGAATACATATACAATAGAATAGGACCCTTCTAGAGGGTCCACTCACTTTGACAATCTGAGGAGGAAGGCTCTGTACTCCGATGGAGGCTCCCTCACATGGAAGAAGGAGTCCGAACTCACAGAAGGCCCGAATAGGCGCTTGGTGAGGAGGAGCCCTGACCACCCCCCTGAAACAGATCCATCACATGGACCTGAACAGCACACGGAAGTCCTACCAACAGAGACGCGCACGGTGACGTACTCTATGGCGGGGGAATTCCTGCGGTGCACACGCCCAATATACCAGGCCGTGGGACCAGGAACTCCCTCACCCCCCCCCCCCCCCCGTAACGTGCCGAACCGCCACGTGACGGGAACCTTGAAGGACAGGGGGTGTACCCCTGACCGACAGAAACAAGGGGGAGAGGAAAGGTTACCAGTTCACCCCTTTACGACCCCACACCCATGATACGATGTAATGACAAAAAGAGAATATGACACAGTCATAGTCAGCTCTATGAAGCGTTTGACAGCCCCACACAGCGCATGAGCTAACCTGCTATCTGATTTTTACTAAGGAAAAACACAGAATAGAGAGGGCTCTAAGAGCCCCGGTCCAACATACACATGTGCTTCTGTGGCCAGTCCAACCCAGTTGTAGGTCACATGACACACACAACCCATCATCACCTACAAAAAATGGCAAAAACACTCAACAGAGGAACGCCGTTTTTCACAATGAGAGAATACATCATTCTCGATTAGTATCGGCCACAGGCCTTGCTAAGCACACACGACAGCGACCAAACCATTTTTTCTTTTAGGAAAATAAAGTTTCTCCAGCAGTTTTAGCACAACCTCAGCAATCAAGCTAAGAGTTACATCGCATCCCTACCACACAAAAGACACAAATAGTGCACAAACATGTCTGATAGGAGGATGAAAAAGTCCCCAGGGAACCGGGGGGAAAACACAATCCTCTTATTTTACCCTCAATACGGCCAGTTAAAACAGGAAAACCTGTTAATATGTGAACACACTGTTTATTGTCATCACAGGCTGAGAAAAGAACATTATTTTACTCACTTGTCACCAAGCATAGCTTCATAGGTCAGTTACCTTAGTTGTGAGTACACGGTACATATAAACACCATGATGTTTCTCACACAACAACCAAATCATTACATCCCGATTTGCACGGAGAAGCTAACTGCCAGTGACAAAAACAGCTCACACATAACCCGCGCCGTATCCCAAATGCATTGCAGCAACACACGTTTTGGGAAAAACATCGTTATTCACAATACATTTAGAAAAGTAAAACCAGAAAACGTGTTATAAGGTCTGGTCAAACCTGTTCCTACCCGGAACGTAGATCAGCGAAGTGCAGTCACAGACACCGTAGGAACACAGCCGCTCCTGTGTTGTTTGAACTGGGCAGCGTCGCCGCTCCAACCCGCACTACAGTCCTTTGTTGATGCAACCTTGCCGTCCTGGCTCAGGGCAGGGTCGACGAAACATCCCCTGTCAAGGATGACGTCGTAGTCAAGAGTGTAAAACATGTTAAAATCAAAGCACGTTCAACAGAATAGCATCAAGCTAACGGCCGCTCCAACCGTTCGGGTGCTACTGCTCCTGCTCGCGAGACGCCGAGCTAACGACGCACGCGACCAGAAGCGAGCTCACGGCGGCGCGCGAGAAGCTAAGCTACCCCGCGCCAGGCCATGGCCTATAGCAGCAAGCTAACGTTACCTAGCGATCACGACATGCTAGCACCGCAGCTAACAGCTGACTGGCTAACAGTAGGCCCAACCTGAGCAGGCCATGCAGCGATCCCAGCAGGCTAACGCAGCAGTTAACAGCTGACTGGCTAACCGTAAGCTAAGCAGCTATCAACTGAACCCGTAACAATGACATAACACTCACCCAGACAGGCCGCCGTTCTGAACCTCTCCTCACTTTTTAAGAGAAAAGAGAAAACAAGATGTCAACACCGCTTCACAACGGTGATCTTACCAACACCCGACGGAATCAGCACAATACCAACTGGCCTGTGTAGCTGACTTTGAACATGGATCTGCCGCTATCGCACATCCATGCACATATCCCCTCGTGAAGGAATACTCTCATTTGGATATGAAAGATGGGGCCTTAACACGGTGACAGAGAGAATCCACTCGTCCAAAACACACAGGGATCACCAGTGTTAATGGTCGCGGCCCACTAGTTAAAACTATAATGGTCTTCAGACCAAGGCCTTCTGTCGCCTAGGTGGCTGAACAAAGGACCCTAGCCTGGGGCCGGTTTCCATAAACATTGTCAAGTAGCCCCCATAGCACTAACAGACAAGTGGAGCCTGCCAGCAAAAACACTACTCACCCAACCTGGAACGCACCGCTTCTCACAACAGCGGCATGTCCGACAGTTCAGCTGTGGCCTGACAGGTTTCACCCCAACAAACACAGCAAGGAACTGCAGTTGAGAAGCATGCAGCGGCATGCTCCCAATACGAAAACCGGTGGAGGATTTTTAGAATGATCAACATCTTCCAGACACTCCAGTACGAAGACAATATCGCCGTATTTTCTCGAAAATAGTGAGAGAGAAAATAAAGATATGATGTCAACGTATCTCCTTCCTTGTAAACAAAATTTTTCTCCACTAACAACACGTCAAGTGGGGTACTACCGAGGCACTTTCTTGTGGTGAAAGCGAGAAGGAGGAGAGCAGGTGACCACACACCTGCTTATGAAGGTAAGCTGATGAGGGGTGTGGTCAGACTAATACTGGTATTAAAGGTACATTTGTGGAATTTATTCAGTGCGCGTGCACGTACGCGAGGAAGTGCAGTTGTGATGCCAAGCAGAGCCCCTAATGAAACAGAACAGCATTTTAAATACACATTTTGTCTCATAATCAGGTATTTTTTATGATCATTTTTACATTATTATTATATTATTATTAACCATATTATTATTATGGTTGTATCAACCCTAGGGTGACCATATTTGATTTCCAAAAAAGAGGACATGCTGGCTCCAGCCTCGAGATACATAACCCTAAATCTGAATTGGGGGAAACAAAGCGATGGAGACAAAGGCAACATACAGTGCAACCATTTCACTCGCATTTGCCCATTCATTTTGAGCGAAAAATAGACGAAAAATTTGGAATCCGGCGAGGGGGATTCGCAAGCCTCATCTAACGAGGTGTCGCAAGGTTTAACTGAGGCGGCTAACGTTAACATGACAGCACTCACGTTACCAGGCTAATGTCGAGCAGCCTACTGTATTGTACCCATTCTGCAATCTGTTAATAAAGTTTTCAATCAATCAGATATCAAATCAAATAAAATTAAATGTATTTGTAAGGCCCAACAACACACGTTAATGTCCCCATGGGCCGTACACGTCTTCTTTAAACAAGTCAAGAAGAAACATCACAATAAGTCAAGAACAAAACAAGAACACCATAAGGTCCAAACATTTTAAAATAAATGCAAAATAAATAAATGCAACACTCCCAGACATACCCCACACGAAGGTAAGGAAAAACTCACTAAAACCTAGCAATAGGAAAAAATGCACCACAGGCAATGTGGAGGAGAGAAAACTTAGAAGGGCCATTCAAGGAGGGATCTCCCTTCTTAGATGTCGGTGATAGTAGTGTTGCAGTAAAAACAGGCGAACAGTTGGTAAGTATGCACTCATGTGTGTAATGAAACACAGATGAGTGCATGCGATAGCAACTGAACATTTTGAAAAATTAAAGATAGAGCTGATAGCGATAGCAACTGAACATTTTGAAAGATTAAAGATAGAGCTGATAGCGGATCTATTTGAGGCACAGGGGTGGCGCAGAGAGGGTTGCGTCCTCCCGGTGTTAATCGCGGGACGTTCAACACTCCGGTCATCACTCCGAGACAGCCGGAGACAGGGAGATAGGGGGGCGGCGCAGAGAGGGTCGCATCCTCCCGGTCATCATCACGGGACGTCCAGCACTCCGGTCATCACTAAAAGACAGCCGGAGACAGGGGGGCACGCAGAGAGGGTCGCATCCTCCCGGTCTTCATCACGGGATGTCCAACACTCCGGTCATCACTCCAGGACAGCCACTCACAGGGAGACAGGGAGACGGGACAGGCGTTAGACAGCTTGCGTGATTGTGATGGGCGGACATAGCAATAGATACAAGTGGTAAGCATATACAGTATGTGAATAGAATAGATACTGAAATAGCCTAGACTATGCCCACATCAGCCAGCAGCCAATATGTAGGCTCCTGGCTGCCAGGGCAGGTAAATAGAAATACTGACATCTAGTAAAAACACAACCAGATAAATAAGATGTAATATCCCATACCGAATCAATCTCAGGAGATGTTTCAGTCATGAAGAACTGTGAAACCTGTGCTTGGGTCCTTTGCGTTCTTATATTTCGGGAATGTTGTTCTCCTGAGGCATGCTGTCTGATGTCAGTCAGTCCACCATGTGCCACAGAAAACACAACACATACATACTTTGCAGTTTGCTTTATAAATATCTCCACTGACGCTATCAAGCCAGGGGTTTGCCTCTTCCCACTCAGGTCTTACAACGTGAAAGCGCTAATTCTCATTGGTCGTGAGCTGCTGAGCGCACGCCCATCATACCAGAGTTGCCAAGTCTGTTTATTTTCCGCAACTTTTGGACACAATTTAGCTTGTTTTTGGCTTGTTTTTGTAGGTCGGTTGGCTAATTTCTCTCACAATACTGGCAACACTGACTGACTTGCAGACAGCGGAGCTCTCACATTCCCGACCTTAAGGCCTCCAGCATACTCGGAAAGTGACACGCACGGGGACACGGACACTGTTCTGAAGGTCCAGATTAACACATAGAGTCTGCGTTTATTATTTTGTATAACTTATATATTGTTTATATATATAAGATATATATTTTCACGTCATCTGTTTACCTACCAGTATTCATCATTCGCTTATTTGTATATGTTCCACTCTTAACACCGTAGACAGCGTGAGCGCATGCGCGGGGTTCTTGGGACATGCCTGGGCAGAGTGTGAGAGAGTTATAGAAGAAACGTTTGGTAGCAGTAACAGGACGGCAAGCAACGTATCTTGACAGAGAGCTGTACAGCTAATTAGATACCACATAATATTGTCGAGCCACTATTGGCACAGTATAGTGACTTGTTTGAGCGAAGTAACGTTGAGAGACTTATAGCTGAATCCAGCGGCGTTCTGGATTTAACTACCTATTGAAGACGACATGCGGGTTGGCCTAAGTACACAAGGGCTAACTAGCTAGCAACCATGCCAACGGGCTTTTTGGACTAATAGCTATTAATCCTGCCATCGGGCGCTAGGAATACAGGAACCCGGTCCGTACGAGACCCTCCTCACCAGCGACGACAGGATTATCCCAAGTTTGTCTGCAGCTCTCTGGAGTAGGAGCTCCAGAGAATTACCGTCTCCACCCGCCATCTTGCTTTCCCCATGCTGCTCGCTTCTTCTCACTCCATTCCAAGCATCAATGGTCGGTTCAGGACTATCGTTACCTTTGACATTGTTGCATGGACATTATCTTAATAACAGGAGATCTGCGTTCTATATAATATGTATGTTTGCTATTAATATTAAAGTGATTATTGAACTTGTATCACTGTCCCCTCGCAGTTAATGGAGTGTCCGCCATTTTGTGTACCTTTAATGTCTGGCTAATTAATATTCTAGTAGTGGTCTAATCTAACATTTAAATACAGTCAGGGTTGTGTAGCCCCTTAGCTACAATTGGTCCTTCAAGCCGGATGGTATCAGTGATAATATCAGTGATAATATTGCCAGCGGCGGACACTCCCCAACCAGATCTCCCCCATTAGCGCGCCCTAGGCGCCAGCGTCACCCCCCTCCCTACTTGGAGGGCTACGCTGTAGATTTACCTCATAGCTTATCCAAGAGGAGGCTAAGCAGGGATAGCCTTGGTAGCTCAAGCATGCCCAACCTTACAGAGGAGTCAACCCTAGATGTAGAGACCCAAGCTAGTTTAAGTGAAACTAACTTAGTGTAGCAGTCTGGAAAATATGGTATATTATTCAGAACTGCTGACTGGTGTTTTATATCCCTTTTGTACACAAAGACATTCTAACTAGTTTCATTGGTATTCACACGAACAATGACACAAGCGTCCCCTTCCGAAGAGCACTGGAATATGGATTATAACTATTGGATTATTTTCACCATCCTTCCCTGGTGTGACTGGCAGGCGGGACCAGCAGGGGGCAGTAGCAGACAGAGAGAGATGCGAGGACATATATGGGGGAGAGAGCCAGAAGGAGAGTCTCTGCTGCTTGGATCGTTGTTGTGAACAGTCGCAGCTAAAACGGGAGGTGCCGTGGAAGCCCCGTGGAGGAACCATCAGAGAGCCCCACCAGAGCAACGGTGGGTTAGCATAGGAGTACTCGAGTTATAGTAGTTACAGTGAGCGGTATAGATAGCGTGCGGCTAATACAATATCTGAGTTCACAGTAGTCGGGTTATAGCAGTTACTGTGCCGGTATATAGATTGCGAGCCAAGCAGCTGTCTTCACCGGCGTCCTGCATCAGCTCTGCACCTGGCTGCCTGCAGCACGGGAGCGTGCACCGACCAGCAGAGGTCGGCATCGCCCAGCACACGCTCTCAGCCAACACTGCCTCTCTGCTCCAGCTCCGCCTGCTGGTGTTATCGCCGAGAGTGTTCGACACCATCTTGCCTTACTGAGGGAGGGTACTGCTTGCGGGGGGAACCAAGTTATTTCTTTACCATCCAGTCATTAGGTGTGGGGGGGCTAAGGAGACAATTGTGGAGGGTGAGGGTGTGTTGGGGAGTACTGCTGACTGCCCAAGAGAGAGGGAGGAAGACCAGAGTACCGGACCAGGTTTGTAAATCCTGGGCCTCATACACTCCCACTGCCAGCCTCCAGTTGACGCTCCGGACCCCAAAGACGGAGGTGCAGCTGGCCAGAGTGCTACTGTGTCTCGCTACCTAGTGACCGTGCACCACAGTTCCCACGAAGCAGGGATAATCCACCCTGCTACATTAGCTTACAGGGGGGGACAAGCGGGGCATTACTTGACTATACCCACAGAGCACCGCGCCCCCGAGATGGACCTCGGAGCGCGTGAGAAGACCAGGTCACCGCCAAGCCCAGTCAGCTCCAAATCACCATCCTCAGCGTCATCCCCAAGCGGGGCCGATAGGAGGCAAGCGCAAGTCCTGATCGCCACGATAACCGCCTCGGCTGAAAGGGACCGCCTCCAGGCGCAACGAGATAGTGAGCGCGAACATCTCAGACTGGAAGAGAGGCGCCTCCAGGCTGACGCCACGGCGCAACGAGAGAGTGAGCGCGAACATCTCAGACTGGAAGAGAGGCGCCTCCAGGCTGAAGAAAACATGGAGCGCGAACACGGCAATGCGCAGCGCGACGCAGAACGGGACCGCGTCAATGCGCAGCGCGACGCAGAACGAGACCGCGTCAATGCGCAGCGCGAGGCAGAACGAGACCGCCTACAAGCACAAATGAGGGCGCAAGCGCTCCAGAATGTGACTCCCCACTCTTCCACCCGGAGCTCACGGAGATCATCACGCCAAGGGTCGAGGGCACCCTCCCCGACCCGACGAAGCTACATGGGACCCCGCCTAAGGGAAGAACCTGCTTACGTCGCAGAGCAGCTAGCCGAGCGACTACAAAGCCTGACTGAGGACGAGGGAGGACAGAGGGCCCACCCGCACTACTCCATCTCAGACCAGGAGGCACAGCGCAGCCCCGGTCTCAGTCCCGACACGCTGCGTCATGAACCCCCAACACGCCCCAGTGGGGAGTTCGAGCACCAGACGGCACTGAGGACTAGCGCCTGGCAACCCAGCCCCTGGTTCCCGCCCAGCACGAACCAACGACCCAACGCACCGGGAGACTCGCCAAGAACGCCCCTCCCCCCACGTGTGTCAGTGTCACAGCCCTCTATGGCACCCTACATTGGGACCCCCATATTCCCAGACTTCACAAGAGAAGACCGAGCGCAGTATACCGAGCTGCGTATGTGCCTAGAGACAATCATGTCAGGAGTACAGGACGAGCCATACAAGTACGCCATTCTCCTTAAGCATCTCAAGGTAACTAGAGCGCACAACATTGCGCTGGCATACTCCAATTCACAAACTCCCTATTCTGAAGCCCTAGCTGCCCTCGACGGACGTTACGGACGTACGTGGGATTATGTCATTCAGGAGATACGTGAGATCGAACGCCTCCCCCCAGCTAAAGACAACCGAGCCCTGGATGACTTATCCGTCAAGGTACAGTCCCTAGTAGGGATGCTCGGGTCCCAACGAGAGAAGGGGATGTACGAGTTGTACGCCAACTCCAACGTGGAGCGCATATTGGAGAAGCTCCCCCCATTCCGCCAAGAACGCTTTCGGCGGCAACGAAGCTACCATGACCCGAATGCCCCAGAACAGTCACTGCTGGATCTTGCTGACTTCCTAGCCAGGGAGGTTAGCAGCCTAAGAATTGACACCTTCGCATGGGGTGGCTCGAACTTTAAAGAGGGACAGAGGAGGTTTAAAGACCAAAGCAGGCCCATCAAAGTGATGCACCAGGCCGAGTCGGTGTCACGACAGAAGAGTCACAACCCCCCCGCCAAGGGGAAATGGAAGATTGCATGTCAATACTGCGACAACGAACACTGGCTGTCACAGTGCGACGCATTCAAGAAACTGACCACCGTCGAAGTAAGTCAGTGGATTAAAGCTAACCGCCGCTGCTTCCGCTGCGCGCGCGGCCACATGGCAGCAGAATGCCGCCTTAAGAAGAAGTGTGGCAAGTGTGACGGCGCTCACCTCAAAGCACTGCACGAGAGCAACAAGCGAAACCCAGCTCCACAAAGCAACTCTAGAGCAGAGGTACTCTACATCGACCCCACGAAGAGTGGGAGCTCCAGGGTGCTCCTCAAGGTGGTACGAGTACTCCTCAGTCACGGGGACAAGGTACTCGACACCTACGCCGTCCTCGACGACGGGTCGGAGAAGACACTCCTCCTCGCCTCCACGCGGACCTCATTGTCCCTACTGATGCGGTCCACATTGGACCCAGAGGATGCCCAGCCGCGGTTAAGACCCGACTGGGGTGGACGCTCCAGGGCCCCCTCTCCGGGCCTTCCAGCCGACCAACGTCCACACGCTGCCTTTACACTAAGGCGAGCGACACAGACAACACTCTCCTACAGCACGTTGAGAGGCTATGGACACTAGACGCGCTGCCATTCAAGAACGAACGCAAGATGGTTCGGTCCAAGGAGGACAAGTATGCCATCGCTCTACTAGAGCAGAAGACTACGAGGGTCGAGGTCGACGGAGTGCTAAGATACGCGACCCCACTCTTGAGGCGGGAAGGGATGCCCACTCTGTTGCCGCCAGTTGGACCTGCAGGGCCCAGAGGAGACCATGACCCTCCGTACCATTCGTCGAGACTTAAAGACAATCAAAGGTGAAAACATCTCGTTCACCATTGCAGCGATCGACCAGCCTGAGAAGCGGTACGCCATCAGCAAGGCGTTCACGAGCTACGACATAGGTTTGTCCCGCTACGATTACCCCATCCCACAGCTGAGGGAAAAGTACGACCACCTACGCCAACTGCCCATACCGCTCATCAGCGGCGCTACACCGACCCTACTCATTGGCTCCGACCACGCGGACCTCATTGTCCCTACTGATGCGGTCCACATCGGACCCAGAGGATGCCCAGCCACGGTTAAGACCTGACTGGGGTGGACGCTCCAGGGCCCCCTCTCCGGGCCTTCCAGCCGACCAACGTCCACACGCTGCCTTTACACCAAGGCGAGCGACACAGACAACACTCTCCTACAGCACGTTGAGAGGCTATGGACACTAGACGCGCTGCCATTCAAGAACGAACGCAAGATGGTTCGGTCCAAGGAGGACAAGTATGCCATCGCTCTACTAGAGCAGAAGACTACGAGGGTCGAGGTCGACGGAGTGCATCGACGGGGCACCGGTTGAGAGAGTCAACAGCTTTAAGTACCTCGGAGCCTACATATCCGAGGACTTGACATGGACCACACACATTGACAGTGTTGTGAAGAAGGCACGACAACGCCTCTACTTCCTCAGGCGCCTAAGGAAGTTCCAAGTCAGTCAGAAGATCCTTAAGAACTTCTACTCATGTACAATAGAGAGCATGTTGACCGGCAACATCACCTCCTGGTTTGGGAATAGCACTGCACAAGACCGAAGCAGACTACAAAGAGTGACACGTTCAGCCGAACGCACAATTGGAGGGGGGCTCCCCACCCTCCAGAACATTTACAACAAGCGTTGCAAGGGCAAGGCTAAGAGAATCATTAAAGACTCCAGTCACCCGAACAACTGCCTCTTTGAACTGCTGCGGTCAGGCAAGCGATACCGGAGTCTCAAGGCGAGCACAGAAAGACTCAGAAGAAGCTTCTATCCCCAGGCCATCAGGCTGCTAAACGAACAATGAACAATGAACACTACACAACAACAACCACCAAACGCACATAGCACACACATCCACACGCACACACTCACTTTAAACAAACACACTGTAGCACCCACTCCACACACTTTATAGCACACACCCACTTTAAACAAACACACTGTAGCACCCACTCCCCACACTTTATATTTATTGATGAAGGATTGCACTACAACTCGTACACCTTACTGTAAATTGTACCTAAATTGTACCTCATCCCATTTCTGCTTTGCACTATATAGTACTGTACATTAGTACACTGCATAGTATTGTATATTATATGGTAACTCAGAACATTGTACATATGTCTATACCGAACACTGTGACCACATTTTCTTCTTCTAAATTACATGCTATACTATGTTATTTGATACTATCTTGTCTAGCACAGTCTCTGGAGCGTAACAGTAAGAAGCATTTTGTATGAAAGTATTCTGTACTTCTGTATGACAACTATTAAAGAAACTTGAACTTGCTAAGATACGCGACCCCACTCTTGAGGCGGGAAGGGATGCCCACTCTGCACGTGCCTAAGGGAGCGACGCACCACTACCTACAGAGCACCGAGCGGCGCCTCGCCAAGAATCCCCCACAAGCAACGATCTATCGCGCCGAGTTCGAGAAGCTGGTAACGGCCGGCCACATAAAGAAAATCGATGACCACAAGGCAGAAGGGACGACAGAGTCCTGGTACGTGCCCCACCACAAGGTCACCCACAACGGAAAGAACCGCATTGTGTTCAATTGCAGTCATCAGATTGGACAGCAGAATCTGAATAGCCTACTCCTGCCCGGTCCTACACTCGGACCCTCCCTCCTCGGCGTCCTGATACGCTTTCGTCAGGACAAAGTGGCCATCAGCGGCGACATCAAGGGGATGTTCCTACAAGTTCGACTGATGGAGGAAGACAAGCCTTTACTGAGGTTTCTGTGGAGGGAGAGGCTCGACGACGAACAACCCTCGATATACCAATGGGAGGTACTCCCCTTCGGCACCACCTGCAGCCCGTGCTGCGCCACGTTCGCGTTACAGAAGGACGTGGCCGAAGACCCCGGAGCCGACGATGATGTCCGACACAGCGTTGAACGAAGCTTCTACGTGGACAACTGCCTACAGAGCGTATCCACGCCAGAAGAAGCAGAGAGCATCCTAATGAAGCTACGGGCTTCGTTAGCCAAAGGTGGATTCGACCTCCGACAGTGGGCCAGTAGCGACCCTCAAGTTCTCCAGCACCTCCCTCCAGAGACTAAAGCCGCTAGCAGCGAGACCTGGATGGCACACACCCAAGGCGAAGCGCAAGAGATGACCCTGGGCCTCGTCTGGCGCTTCAAGACGGACTCGCTTCACTACCGACACACACCTCTGAGGACGGATCAGGAGACGTCCACGACTAGACTGACCACTCGGCGGAGTGTGTACCGAACACTCGCCAGCCAGTACGACCCAATGGGGTGTATTCTCCCCTACACCACCCGGGCGAAGATGCTGGTGAGAGAACTGTGGGCCAAGGAGCAGGGCTGGGACGACCCCATACCCGAGCACCTAGCCACCACATGGAGAGAGTGGGAGGATGAACTTGTCTTACTCCGCGAGGTTGCCATCCCGCGGAGTTACTTCCCCCCTACCGTGCGACTGGAGACGTGCACGTCTTCAGCGACGCCTCTGAAGTGGCGTACGGATCAGTGGCCTACCTGAGAGCTCGAGAAGAGGGAGGAGAAGTCCACGTAGCCTTCGTCCTGGCCCGCTCGAGGATAGCTCCCCGCAAGCAGCAGTCGATCCCGCGACTAGAGCTCTGCGCAGCTCTGGTAGGCGCGCAACTCGCCAAAATGGTGCAAAGTGAACTCACCATACCGGTGCGTGAGATCATCCTATGGTCAGACTCCATGACCGTGATCACCTGGATCCAGTCCGCCTCCTGTCGGTACAAGGTTTTCGTAGGAGTCCGAGTATCCGAAATCCAAGACCTGGTAGGAGCGGAATGTTGGAGATATGTTGACACCAAGCAGAACCCAGCGGATGTCATCACACGGGGGATGTCCCTAGCCGACCTCACCCGTCCTAACTCATACAGTGATGGCCCAGAGTTCCTCAGACTCCCAGAGGAGAAGTGGCCTATCTCCACACCGCGGGATGCGAACCAAGACGAGTCAGAAATAAAAAAGGTCATGTTCTGCGGGCTGAGTCAAGCCCCGGCTCCAACGGGCCCGGACCTAGACGACTGTCAAACTCTGGAGAGTGCCCAGAAAAGGACATTCCTATGGCACCACCCGGAGCTCCCCCCCACCACAGACCTCGATGCACCTGCCTACAAGGAAGCGGAACTTCTTGTGCTGCAGAGGGCGCAGAGAGACTCTTTCCCAGAGGAAATGGAGTGTCTGATAAGGGCAAAGCCAGTCCCCTCAGACAGTCGACTCCTCACCTTAGCCCCAGAAATCGACGCCCAGGGCCTCATCAGGGTGGGTGGTCGGTTGAGACGGGCCCCGGACTTGGCCGAGGATGTTAAGCATCCCATCGTCCTAAGCAGCTGACACAGGATAACAGCCTTGATCATTCAGAAATACGACGAGGTGGTGTGCCACGCGGGGACCGAGCGAGTCTTTGCGGAGATCCGACGGCGCTTCTGGATACTCCAAGGAAGAGAAGCTGTACGCCGATTCCAACGAACTTGCCCGACCTGTCGCAAGTGGAGGGCACAGCCCATTATTCCGAAGATGGCAGACCTGCCTCCCTGCCGCCTCCGAGTCGGCGAGCGGGCCTTCCATTCCACGGACGTGGACTGCTTCGGCCCATTCAACGTCAAGAGAGGAAGAGGAACAGAGAAGAGGTGGGGCATCGTGTATAAATGCATGACCACCAGAGCTGTTCACATTGAGCTCCTCCAGTTGATGAGTACAGACTCGTTCCTCATGTCATTCCGTAGGTTCCAAGCGAGGAGAGGGACCCCCTCAGTGCTATTGTCAGACCAAGGGACAAATTTCCGAGGAGGAGACACGGAACTGAGAGCGAGCTTCCTGAACATGGGTGAAGAACTCAAGATCCGCCTCGCTCCTGCTCAGGTCACCTTCCAGTTCAATCCTCCGAATGCCCCCCATTTCGGGGGAACGTGGGAGAGAGAGGTCCGATCAATAAAGACTGCTATGTACTAGGGCTGCACGATTAATCGTTTTTTAATCGAAATCGCGATTTGGAATGATGCAATTATCAAATCGCCAAGCCTGCAATTAAAAAAAAAAGAAGAAAAAAACGTTTTTTTTTTTTTTTTTAGCCAGGGAGTCCCATTGAGATACAAGATCTCATTTGCAAGGTAGACCTGGCCAAGATGACAGCAATAACATTTGCAATACATCACACAGCAATAAAATGTGCAATACATCACACAAGAACATAATAAATGTGCATGTATACAATACATCACATGTAAACACAAAGCAGAATAGTCTACATGATAGTAAAAGTGTATAATACAGGGTAATACAGTAATTTTGCAGTTGGGACCCGACTACAGAAAGCAGCAACATTCTTCTTGTAATTTTTTTTTTAAATACTACACTACTTACCCTCCCTTCAAGCCCGTCAGAAATGGGTGAAAGACAGGGACAACCTGACCGTGGGGACCGTCGTGATGATCATAGACCAGTCACTACCCCGAGCTACGTGGCCAGCTGGCCGTGTGAGCAGAGTGATCAATGGTTCGGATGGGAAGGTCAGAGCGGCAGAGGTCATCGTCATTACTTCCAACTCCCCATAGCCCATTATGGAGAAATTGATTTGACCCTTGATATTAATCTGTGCCCCAAATTTTATTTGCTAATTAGGTTCCGACTAATTAGGGGGCGGCTGTTCTGAAGGTCCAGATTAACACATAGAGTCTGCGTTTATTATTTTGTATAACTTATATATTGTTTATATATATAAGATATATATTTTCACGTCATCTGTTTACCTACCAGTATTCATCATTCGCTTATTTGTATATGTTCCACTCTTAACGCCGTAGACAGCGTGAGCGCATGCGCAGGGTTCTTGGGACATGCCTGGGCAGAGTGTGAGAGAGTTATAGAAGAAACGTTTGGTAGCAGTAACAGGACGGCAAGCAACGTATCTTGACAGAGAGCTGTACAGCTAATTAGATACCACATAATATTGTCGAGCCACTATTGGCACAGTATAGTGACTTGTTTGAGCGAAGTAACGTTGAGAGACTTATAGCTGAATCCAGCGGCGTTCTGGATTTAACTACCTATTGAAGACAACATGCGGGTTGGCCTAAGTACACAAGGGCTAACTAGCTAGCAACCATGCCAACGGGCTTTTTGGACTAATAGCTATTAATCCTGCCATCGGGCGCTAGGGATACAGGAACCCGGTCCGTACGAGACCCTCCTCACCAGCGACGACAGGATTATCCCAAGTTTGTCTGCAGCTCTCTGGAGTAGGAGCTCCAGAGAATTACCGTCTCCACCCGCCATCTTGCTTTCCCCGTGCTGCTCGCTTCTTCTCGCTCCATTCCAAGCATCAATGGTCGAGTACTCATAGTTCAGGACTATCGTTACCTTTGACATTGTTGCATGGACATTATCTTAATAACAGGAGATCTGCGTTCTATATAATATGTATGTTTGCTATTAATATTAAAGTGATTATTGAACTTGTATCACTGTCCCCTCGCAGTTAATGGAGTGTCCGCCATTTTGTGTACCTTTAATGTCTGGCTAATTAATATTCTAGTAGTGGTCTAATCTAACATTTAAATACAGTCAGGGTTGTGTAGCCCCTTAGCTACAGACACGCTGCGCACGCGCTTCTGATTATACTCCGTGTTCGTGTCCGGAAGGCGTGTCGCACTTCCGCGTTCGGTTTGCGCGGTCTGATTGGCCACTGACTCTACGCCCAAACAGCGTGTTACGCTAGTTCTGCTAACAGCCTGCAGCCAGCATTATCCAATTAATATCAATCGAAATAACGTATTGTTTTCATCTCTCTATATTAATGTGATTCCATCAACACAACATACATGTTCAAAACACGACAAGACAGTTTGCATCACTTCCCACGGTTATCGACACTTATTCTACCGGTAGTGCGGTAGTTGTTGCCACGGTATTGGGTATTTGGGTGAATACTTCATTGGCGGGGAAGAAGAACAATGATAGCGGTGTGTGGACCGTCCTGCGAGCCCCAGACCACCGCCCCGCGAGCCCCAGACCACCGTCCTGCGAGCCTTGTTTCCCGTGCGCCTAAAATTCTACCTGGTCTCGTCCCGTGGGGCTCGCGGGGCGGTGGTCTGGGGCTCGCAGGACGGTGGTCTGGGGAATGCAGGACGGTCCACACACCGCTATCAGTGTTCTTCTTCCCCGCCAATGAAGTATTCATTCACCCAAAGACCCAATACCGTGGCAACAACTACCGCACTACCGGTAGAATAAGTGCTGAGAACCGTGGGAAGTGATGCAAACTGACTTGTCGTGTTTTGAACATTTATGTTGTGTTGATGGAATCACGTTAATATAGAGAGATGAAAACAATACGTTATTTTGATTGATATGAATTGGATAATGCTGGCTGCACGCTGTTAGCAGAACTAGCGTAACGCGCTGTTTGGGCGTAGAGTCAGTGGCCAATCAGATTGCGCAAACCGAACGCGGAAGTGCAACTCCGTTAGGGAAAATATACACGCGTCCGGAAGCGTCGCGCCGAGTGCTTATGGAGAGTGATTGATTGATTGATTGAAAATTGTATTAACAGATTGTAGAATGGGTTCAATACAGTACGGCTCAATACAAACAACTGCTAAGAGGATGAAGACCAGAGAAAGACGTTTGTCTTGTTTGATTGATTGATTGATTGATTGATTGATTGATTGATTGATTGATTGAAAACTTTATTAACAGATTGCAGAATGGGTACAGTACAGTACAGCTCAATACATACAGTACAATTGTTAAGGGGATGCAGACCAGAGAAAGACTTTCGTCTTGTTTACATCAGGGTCCCCCATTTTCAATTCATCGTAACATATATGACATACAGATAGACAGTAGGTACTGCTACATCTATACATTTATGACATACCAGATTTGCAAATACAGTACTGTTTGTGATACGAAAAGAGTCCAGAAAAGAAGTATATACATTTGACGTAGACACTGTACATTGGAGGTGGTTGGGTGGGTGGGGGGAGGTTGGGTAGGAGTGGGGGGGGGAGGTTGGGTAGGAGGGGTGGGTGGGGGACACTGTACAACTGTACAAGCAACACTGTACATTGGAATATTGACAAGACCATACTTGGTCATTTTTACTGTACATTGGAGGGGGTTGTGTTAGGACATTTACAGGGGCCAGTTTAGAATTGCAGTCTCCCGTAGGTGTTTTTTGAGGGTGTTTTTGAAAGTGGGTAGTGATTCACATTCCTTTACAGCTTTGGGTAGTGCGTTCCACATTGATGTGGCATAATTGCGAAACATGTTTAGTCCCTTGTTTGAGCCGAATCTGGGTTTAACATGATTTGTGGAGCTCCCTCTGGTGTTGTGATTGTGGTATTCACTGACCTTTGGGAAGTATTTTGACATGTACATGGGTACCTTGGTCGTGTAGTGTATCTTGTAGACCAGGCCCATTGCAAGTTGCTGTACTCTGTCGTCTACTCTAAGCCATCCTAGGTTGTCAAAGTGGGCAGGGGTGAGGTGGGTTCTAGGAGTAAGGTCAAGCAGTAGTCTGACCAGTTTGTTTTGAGATGTTTGTAATTTTGTTTTTAGCGCCTTTGAGGTGCTTTGGTACCATGAGGTGCAAGCATAGTCGTAGTACCCTTGAATGAGTGCTCCTGCCAGAGTCTTCAGGGTATTCTTGTTTACCAGTGAGGAGATCCGGTACAAGAATCGAGTTCGTTGGTTGACTTTTTTTATTACATTGGATGCCATTTTGTCACAGGAAAGATTTGCCTCTAGGATTGAACCCAGGTAGGTAATATCTTCTTTCCTTGTGACAATATTGTCACCCACTGTAACTGAGAAGCCGTCGGTCTTGCTGAGTTTGTTATTTGAACCGAAGAGAATGGACTCTGTTTTGCCCATGTGTAATGATAGTTTGTTATCAGCGAGCCATATGCAGATTTTGCCTAGTTCCGAGCTGAGGGTTTTTTCAACCTGTAACTTGTTCTTGTCAGAGACCAGCTGTAAGAATCTGGTTGTTGGTGTGTGGACCCAGGCGCAATACAGGAATGAGAGAGAGGCAGGACACAAGCGGGGTGTAGTTGAGAAGAGGCTTTACTTCACTTCTTTGGAGTACAACTACAACAACAAAACAATAAAGACGAGTACCACAGCCTAAGCTGGCAGATAATGATTATATAACAAAGGGTACGAATTAGAGACAACACGGAAGGGTGCTGAATCACAACCACAATGGTATAATAATGTTCTGACAACAACGGAAGACACAAGATATGTTTACAAACCGACAGGGAAGTAACAGGACAGCACAGAATATATAGGAGGACTAATCACACTGATTTCTAAACAGGAACAGCTGGGGAAGAGAGGAACATGAATATGGATACACACAGGAACATGAATACACAGAGGGGACAAGACTAGACACTAACAATAACAGGGATAATAGGGACACATAATACGATGAATACAAGGACACTAGACTAATAGGCAGACATCTGAACATACTGGGGAGCACACAGGACCGATAACAAATACAAGGGGAACACATTAATACACACATTCAATAATCTCCAGAGTAGGCACTCCTGCAGTACCGCAAACAGAGCGCCAGAGGGTGGAGTATTGTCTGTGTCCAGATAGTTCAGATTATAACAGTACCCCCCCCTGAAGGGGAGGCTCCCAGACGACCCATAAGACCGTCCAGAGACAGGCAGGGCGAAGGGCAGAGACCCCGGAAAAAACTGGGGACGAGGACACGGAAAACTGGAGCCGGGGGGCCGGGGAACAGGACCAGAGGGGAGCCCGGAGAAGGGCGCACAGGACACGGGACCAGGGGCACTGGAGAGGGGGACAGAGACAGAGGCCCGGAGAGGCGGGCTAGAGACAGGGACAGAGGCCCGGAGAGGGGGGCTGGAGACGGGGACAGGGGCCCGGTGAGGGGGGCTGGAGACGGGGACAGGGGCCCGGTGAGGGAGGCTGGAGACAGGGACAGAGGACCGGAGAGGGAGGCTGGAGACAGGGACAGGGACCCGGCGAGGGGGGCCGGAGACGGGGACAGGGGCCCGGTGAGGGGGGCTGGAGACAGGGACAGGAGCCCAACGGCAGAGGCCAGGCACTGGGGCAGGGGCCCGGTGAGGAGGCCCGGAACAAAGGGGCGAGGGCAACAACTCCAGAGCAGGACCCCGGACGGGGACCACTTCGGGTGCAGACCCCGGGACCGAACGAGGGGGCCCGGAGATGAAGGGCGGAGGCGACGACCCCAGAGCAGGACCCCGGACGGGGACCACTCCAGGTGGAGATCTTGGGACCGGGCGCGGGGCCCCGAATGGGAGCCCCTCCCGGCGTTGACCTTGGTGCAGACCACGGCGTCGACCACGGTGCAGGACTGGACCAGACAACTCTCCAGGTGCAGATTGACCCCGGTGCAGACCTCGGCGTTGACCATGGCATCGACCACGGTGCAGGACTGGACCAGACGACTCTCCAGGTGCAGATCGACCTCGGTGCAGACCTCGGCGTTGACCACGGCGTAGACCACGGCGCAGGGCTGGACCAGACGACTCTCCAGGTGCAGATCGACCTCGGTGCAGACCACGGCGTTGACCATGGCGTAGACCACGGCGTGGACCACGGCGTCGGGCTGTACCAGACGAGGAGCCGGAGGCAGGAGACTCCCCGGGGACAGGAGCATGACCCGGACCAGACGTCGGGGTCTCCCCGGGAGCCGGAGGAGGAACAGGGACAGCTAGAGTTGCCCTAACAGGGGCTAAACTGGCAGTAGAAACTGGGTTAGCTACCTGGGATATGCTAGCTGCCGGGCCTGTGCTAGCTGCTAGGGTTACACCAGCCGGCGGGGCTAAGGCGCTAGCAGTAGGGACTCTAGCAGACATGACTAGGTGGCTAGCAGCAGGGGCTCTAGCGGACGAGACAGAGGGGTTAGCCGACGGGGCGGCTCCCGGGAAACTGACCTTGCTAGCTGAAGGGGCAGTCCTAGCAGCGGGGAAACTGACCTTGCTAGCTGAAGAGGCAGTCCTAGCAGCGGGGAGACTGACCTTGCTAGCTGAAGGGGCAGTCCTAGCAGCGGGGAGACTGACCTTGCTAGCTGAAGGGGCAGTCCTAGCAGTGGGGAAACTGACCTTGCTAGCTGAAGGGGCAGTCCTAGCAGTTGGGAAACTGACCTTGCTAGCTGAAGAGGCAGTCCTAGCAGCGGGGAGACTGACCTTGCTAGCTGAAGGGGCAGTCCTAGCAGTGGGGAAACTGACCTTGCTAGCTGAAGGGGCAGTCCTAGCAGTGGGAGACATGCTGGTGGTAGAGGCTACATAGGCAACCTGGAGTACTCTAGCAGGGGCTGAGCTAAGTGCAGGAGCAGTACTAGCTGCAGATAGTCTGCTAGCAGTGGGGGATGTGCTAGCTGTAGATGCTACACTAGCAGGAAGGACTATGCTAGCCTTCTTAGCTTTGCTAGCCTTCTGAGACCTGCTAGAAGTGCATGCTACGCTAGCAGATGGGGCTCTAGCGGACTGGACTGAGGTGGTAGCTACCAAGGCTACACTAGTGGCAGGGGCTGTGCTAACCACGGAGGCCATGCCGGCCGAAGGGGCGGTCCCAGCATCTGGGGCTACGTTAGCTATAGGGCCTGTGCACGCGAGGGCAGCTAGGTAGGTAGCTACTGCAGAGGCTGCTCTATCACCAAATGTTCTGCCAGTTGCATAAGCCTCGCTAGCAGTAGCAGGAGGGAGTAAGCTAGTGGTAGAGAAGAAGCCTACCCTGAGCCTCCTAATACAATAAAACCTTGACTTAGCTGTGGGGGCAGAGGTTCTGCTAGCAGTGCAAGCTACGGGAGCTAGGCTAACCACAGGGGCCTTGCCGGCCGACGAGGCGGCCCCAGCATCGGAGGCTTTGTTAGCTATGGGGCCCGTGTCTGTTGAGAGAGCTAAGGGGGTAGCTGCCAAAGCTACATTGGCTACAGGGGCTAAGCTAACCACAGGGGCCTTGCCGGCCGATGGGGCGGTCCCAGCATCAGAGGCCTTGTTAGCTAGAGGGCCTGAGCTGGCTGTCTGGGCAGTGTTAACAGCCTGGGCAGTGAAGGCTGCAGAGCCTAGGCTAACTGCTGCAGAAGCAGTACTAGCTACTGGGCTTGTGCTAGCTGCCGGGGCAGTGAGAGCCACGGGGCCTATGCTAGTAGGACTAGCTGAGGTGCTAACTGCTACAGGGACAGTACTAGTTACTGGGCTTGTGCTAGCTGCCGGGGCAGTGAGGGCCGCGGGGCCTATGCTAGTAAGACTAGCTGTGGTGCTAACTGCTACAGGGGCCGTACTAGCTACTGGGCTTGTGCTAGCTGCCGGGACAGTGAGGGCCGCAGGGCCTATGCTAGTAGGACTAGCTGAGGTGCTAACCGCTACCGGGACAGTACTAGCTACTGGGCTTGTGCTAGCTGCCGGGGCAGTGAGGGCCGCAGGGCCTATGCTAGTAAGACTAGCTGAGGTGCTAACTGCTACAGGGGCCGTACTAGCTACTGGGCTTGTACTAGCTGCCGGGGCAGTGAGGACCGCGGGGCCTATGCTAGTGGGACTAGCTGAGGTGCTAACTGCTACCGGGACAGTACTAGCTACTGGGCTTGTGCTAGCTGCCGGGGCAGTGAGGACCACGGGGCCTATGCTAGTGGGACTAGCTGAGGTGCTAACTGCTACCGGAACAGTACTAGCTACTGGGCTTGTGCTAGCTGCCGGGGCAGTGAGGACCGCGGGGCCTATGCTAGTAGGACTAGCTGAGGTGCTAACCACCGGTGGTCTGGCAGGTGGGGCTAAGCTAGCCTTTCTAGCACTACCAGCTCTCTGTGGAAGCTAGGCTAACGGCTGTGCTAGTAGCATGGACTGGGTTAACGGAGCCGGGGTTAGCAGTACCAGCTGGGGAGGCTAATGGCTATGCTAACGGCTGGGCTAACGGCCTGGACAGTGAAGGCTGCAGGACCAACGCTAACTGCTGCGGTGGCAGTAGAGACCTTACTTGTGGAGGAAGGCGTGCTGGTAGCCATGGCTTCGTTGGGAGCAGGGGACCAGAGCGCACGAATAACCCTTCCCAGCAGGCGGTCGTATTCCGCGAGCAGTGGAGCCTGCTCTGCGCCGCACGTCTTGCTTGCACCGGAGAGCAGCGCGTGTAGCTGCATCCTCTCCCACGTGGATGAAGAGCAGAAATCTCCCTGGAAGAAACGCTCCATGGTGAGCAATAAGTCGTTCGCTTGGTCTCTCCCGTAGTCCGCTGAATCCAGGTCTGGTTGTGTCATTCTGAGGTAGAGACGGCGCTGGCCGCGGCGGTCGCGCTGGAAGTGGGGCCGGTGGAGGGGGTTGTGCCGGTTCTCCCTCGTCCTGCTTGCTGGGTCCAATTTATGGTCGGTTTGTTCTGTAAGAATCTGGTTGTTGGTGTGTGGACCCAGGCGCAATACAGGAATGAGAGAGAGGCAGGACACACGCGACTCAGAGCATTTTTTGTCTCTGGTTTTCATAGCGGTCAGTATTTCAGCGTGCATCCACGGCTCCGCGCGATTTTTTACCCTGGTGGTTCTCAGGGGGGCCATGTTGTTTAGTATCGTTGAAAATTTGGTTTTGAAGCCAAGCCATGTTTCTTCAACCAGTGTACCATTGAGCTCATCTGACCAGTCCAGACTCTCCAGTTCAAGGTTAAAGGCCTCGCTAGAGTAGGTTTTGAGGTCTCTAGATGTGACTGTTTTGTGACAGCCAGCCTTTTGTTTTAGCTTTTTGCTTTACATCAGGGTCCCCCATTTTCAATTCATCAAGACATTTATGACATACACAATATACAGATATAAAAAAAATCTAATCTAATCATCTAATCTAAACTAATCATGACATTTATGACATACATGACATACAGATATGCAGTACTGTTACATTTGTGACATACAAGATATGCAAATATACAGTACTGTTAAACAGAGATCCTAACAGTAAATATATGACTACCTCAGAGCACCACAGACCACTGCTTCCTTTAAAAGAGGACTTAAAACATACCTCTTCACGAAAGCCTTCCCTTAGTTTTAACCTTTTTATACATGCCTTGTGTGTTTTATCCCTTTTTTATGCTTTTATGTCTTGTTTTTTAATTGCCTATGTTTTTAAAGTCTGTTTTACTCTGTAGCCTTCTGAGATTTGGTTTCCAAATATATAGTCCACTATAAATCGAATGTATTATTATTATCATTATTATTATACATACGAGGGGGACGGAACTGTACATTAAGATAAGATAATCCTTTATTGATCCCCTTGGGGTAATTCGGGTGTCAAAGCAGCATGGGGGGGGGGGGGGGGGGGGGTGGGTACAGTGTGGGGGATGCATAGCTTCACAGTACAAATACAATATAGTCATATAAAATATAATAATAAATTAGGAGGGGTGGGTGGGTGGGAGTTCTCCAGGGGAAAACTCAATTTAAAAGTTTGTAGTGCACTGTACGCACTACCAGGAGAAGACACTGCATTTCCATATGTGGAGGGATACTGTGGAACTGGAATTCTAAGGAAATTATGTTCATTTCTAGAGAGCAATGATTTGACCCTGCTATCATTATGTCATGGTCCCAGCCAGGGATCATGCCCGAACAATATGAACAGTGGTTTTCTGTCGCCCTCTGGTGGCCAAACGCAGCAACTCCAGATACTGGACTCTATGGCATGTTAGTCTAGGTTTGCTGGATTCCTTTAATGCTTTGTTGTTGTCTCTGTTCATGTTGTGTGGTGCGTTTTAGCTTGTGTTTTTAAAAGGTTTATCTTTACATGTTTCCTTAAAAGGTTTATCTTTACATATGTTCCTGAAAGGTTTATCCTTTTCATATGTTTCCTTTAAGGTATCCTTTTCATGTTCCTTTAAAGGTTCATCTCTTTTACATATGTTTTCTCTAAGTGTTAATACTTTACTTGTGCTCCTTTAAGGCTCATTCCTTACACATGTTCTCTAAGTGTTAATACTTTACTTGTGTCCCTTTAAGGTTCATTCTTTACACATGTTGTTATTAGTGTTAACATCTTTACATATGTTCCTTTAAGGGTTGTTCCTTTTAGATATTCCTTTACACATGCTTTTAATAATGATGTGAGTTTTCTTTTACTAAATACCTTGTGTCACCTGTCTTGGCCATGCCTGGCCCATACCAGCTGGCACTCATTAGTAATTGTTAATCACGGGCACTATTTAGATCTGCCCGTTTCTCACACTCATTGTCGCGCCATTGATTTACTGTATTGTTTTTCATAGTTGTGTTCGGTCACATACTCACCTTTTGTCACTTGTATTTCCCAGTGAGTCCGTTCCTCTCTTAGTACACATTATTGCCAGCTCTGCTGAGTATTGTTTGTTTTCGGGTTTTGCAGTTCGCTTTTGTTTTTGTAACAGTTTCAACATGTATCTTGTTTGCAACTGCTCAGTAAAAGCCTGTTCACTTTATCCCGTCGTCTCAGCTTCTTCTCTCTCTGCTCGTGTTACCTGCATTTGGGGTCTACTCTTCTATACCACACCGAAACCCTCACAGAATGGCGCGACCATCCCTGGTCCCAGCAGCCACGAAGACAGCAAGAGCTAGCGACGCGCTCCTCTCGATGGAGATGTTCTTCAGAGGGGATTTCCTCTCTTCATCTTCAGAGGAGAAATAGACTATGTACACGCTCCAGCTGGAAGCACACGGCCGTGTGATCCGTTGGCTGATTCGGGAGCTCCTGTCCTTTGCTCCAGAGGCTCCGATTACCAGCACTCCTTCCTCCGCAGGTACACAGAGTCCTCTCGCCGTTGATACGGCCCAGGCTGTTAGCCCAGCCGTTAGCCTAGCTTCCCCAGCTAGTACTGCTAACTCCCGCTCTGTTAACACAGTCCAGGCTACTAGCATAGCCGTTAGCCTAGCTTCCCCAGCTACTGCTAACTCCCGCTCTGTTAACACAGTCCAGGCTACTAGCATAGGCGTTAACCTAGCTTCCTCAGCTAGTACTGCTAACTCCCGCTCTGTTAACACTTTGAGTGCCACGCCGGGTTTTCCTTTTTACCCCCTGAATGCCACCATCGGCGCCAATGTTAACGTTAATATCGCCTAATCTATGTTTTAAATTATGGCTATGTGTCTAATCTGCCCATCGCATTATCAAAGACTATTTTCCAGTCAGTGCTGTCAAGGCAGATTGGTTTTTTATCGCGTCATTTCCGTTTCAGAGCATTTAGAAAAGCACCCGTTTTGAGATAAAAAACAGCCCATTCTGGACCATTCTATGAAAATCGTCTTTTACTGGAATATTCCACAACGTTGATATTCGTCTGCCTTTTTATGAATCGTTTTCAAATAAACGCTAGATGATCAATATTATACGTGCACGCAAGCACATTCGGGCCGCGCACGGATAATCGCCGCGTTGATTTCCTCCTGGACTTTTACAGTGAAACCGAAAGAGCCCATTTCACAAAACAGCTTATAACTTCATCAAAATTTGTCTGATTATCCTAACACTGATAACATAGAGTCCTTACCTGACATCAGTAGGGGGCGCTTTTTTCCACATATGATCTCCAGCGGAGCTCGTGTATACTCGGGTAGGCTTGCGTGATGCAATATGATTTCAGATCGCAAAAAAAAAAATCCGAGAAATCTCGTGAGTGGCTTTCAACCACATAAAAATAAACCCGAGATATCTCGTGTGTGGCAGTTAAAGTGTTAACACAGTCCAGGCTACTAGCATAGCCGTTAGCCTAGCTTCCCCAGCTAGTACTGCTAACTCCCGCTCTGTTAACACAGTCCAGGCTACTAGCATAGGCGCTAGCATAGCGACCGTAGCTAACACAGCTAGCAGAACCTCTGCCCCCACAACCAAGTCAATGGTTTCTTCTGTTAGGAGATTCACTGTGGGCTCAGTCTGTATCTCTAGCTTAGCTCCTTATGCTACTGCTAGTAAGTCTCGGGAGGCTAGCAAAGCTCCTTCAGCTAGCCAGGCTTTCTCAACTAGTCCAGCCCTGTCTGCTAGTTTAGCCTCTTCAGCTAGCCAGGCTTTCTCAACTAGTCCAGCCCTGTCTGCTAGTTTAGCCTCTTCAGCTAGCAACTTAGCACCTAAAGCTAGCACTTCAGCTCTCCCTGCTGGCCCAGGCCACGTGAATATTAAAGGCAACCAACTTGTGTTCGGCTTTTCTCTGATTGGCCGCGACCCCCCGCCCCCACGCGCAAGCAAGCGGCAGCCCCTCCCACGTCCCAAATGAAACCCAAGGAGCTAGCGGCAGCGCGGGCAACCAACTTGTGTACCACTACCAACCAACTTAAGCTGCTGTACCAACCAACTTGTGTTCAGCTGCGGTAGCAGTGGAGCGCTGCTGACTGATTATTATGTTTCGCGTTTTTAACAACCAACTACCAGATTCACTCGTCACTGTACATCACCTCTGAAGTATAAACAAAGCCCATACAGTTATGAAATGCGCTGAACTAGAAAGCGTAACTGTTACGTCTGGTACTCTAGCGAGGGCCAGCACTTTAACTAGTGTTCTAACTATTGCGACAGTGTCGTGTTATTCTGTTGAGTTTCACGTTACGGCATATGGCCGAACGTGACGTTGACGTTGATGTTCTGGTGTACGTTAGAATGCATGTGTCTTGAGTTCAGTAAACACCGACATGCTGAAACTACGTGTTGTCTGATTCTTCCAACATAACATTGGCGACGAGAGATGGCTGAATTATCTATCCCACCCCCTCCACCCTTCCTACCGCTGCCCGGTGAGCCGCCCGTCCCGTGGGCGCGTTGGATTTCCTCGTTCGAGACGTATATCCTGGCTACCGGTTTGGACTTGTCCGCGGTGAGAAAACGTGCATTACTACAGCACTGTTTGGGCGTGGAGGGACAGCGTGTGTGTGAAACGCTCGGCACATTAGACAGTGACACATATACGTCGGTGGTGGCGCTCCTAAAGGGACATTTCGCCACTCCACAGACTGCACTCCTCCGTCGAGTTGTGTTCCGACGGAGACATCAACGTACTGGCGAGTCAATAACGCAGTACGTCGCGGACCTACGGGGCTTGGCTAGCTCATGCAAATTCGGGGCATTACAGGATGAAATGGTGAGAGACCAACTCATATTGAACACTGACAGTGATAAAATCAGGGAAAGACTACTGTTGGAAAATGACGAGCTGACATTAGCAGTAGCTATTAGACTAGCAGTGCAGGTGGAATCTGCTATGAACTGTGCAGCTAGTTTGTCTACCTCCCCCCGCCCCAACACACACATGCCAGTAGAGGCTGCGAGCACGCTCAGCTCAAGGGTGTCCCTCCTCAATGTGAGTGCAGACGACGGCGGGGACAATATACTGCTAGCCTCCCAGTCACGTGACCGCTCACGCCAGCCGTGCGGGAATTGTGGCTCCCTTTCACACAACTCCAGAGCCCAGACCTGCCCTGCCCGTGGCAAAGCCTGCTCCAACTGCGGGAGGCTAAACCACTTCCAAAAGGTCTGCAGGTCAGCCCCAGCTAGCGCTTCCAAGCCACCGACCACTATCATCCATAATGTCAGCTCAGGACGAGTGCCATTCAAAACATGCTCATTGGTGGTTGGTGACATCACACTGCCCCTCCTCCTCGACACTGGAGCCACAGTGTCTCTATTGAATTGGGCGACATACTCTCAATTCTTCTCCCACAAACCACTGGGCCCGCCCACCACCACCCTGCGAGGCTACGCCGACTCCAAGATTGACATCGTTGGCTCCCTCCAGCTGCCGGTGAGGTACGGAGAAAGGACACTGCCTGCCTTCAATTTCAACATCGCACGCCGAGGGACCAACCTCCTCGGCCTCGACCTCTTCAGTGGCCTCGGTTTCTCTCTGCTGGACACCACAGGCTCAGAGATCCACACCGTCACCGCTGTCTCCTGGCAGCAACAGTGGCCGGCACTGTTCAACGGCGTGGGCTGCCTCCAGGGTTTCGCTCACCAGCCCCTGCTAGACCAAAAAGTGACTCCGGTCATCCAGCCCCTTCGCCGCTCCCCCCTGGCTCTCCGTGAGGGCATCGCCACCGAGTTACAGAAGATGCTGGACTACGACATCATCGAACAGGTGAACGCGTCACCCTGGATCTCCAACTTGGTGGTAGCAAAGAAGAAGACAGGGGACCTGCGACTCTGCGTGGACATGAGAGCGGTAAACAAGGCCATCGTCCCTGATAAATACCCCCTGCCAACCACAGAGGAGCTCACCGCCCAGTTCCACGGGTCCAAGGTGTTCTCTAAGCTGGACCTTCGTCAGGGGTACCTCCAGGTGCCACTACACCCAGAGAGCCGCAACCTCACCGCGTTCATCACCCACAGGGGGGTCTTCCGTTACAAACGCATGGCTTTTGGCTTAAGCTCCGCCCCCAGCTGCTTCCAAAAGATCATGGCCTCCGTCTTCGCCGGGATCCCCGGGGTGGCCATCTACCTCGATGACATCGTGGTGCACGGGGCCAACGCAGAGAGTCACGACGCAAGCCTCCACAGTGTCTTAAGTGCGATGGCAAAGCACCACCTCACACTCAACGGCGAGAAGTGTGTCTTTGCCACCACGACCATTGACTTTGTTGGGTTCCGCCTCTCGGCTGACGGCATGTACCCGCTCCAGTCAAACACAGAGGCCATACACAGTGTCCCAGAGCCCACCTCAGCGGCCCAGGTGGCCTCTTTCCTGGGCATGACGGCGTACTACCTCCGCTTCCTGCCACACTACTCCGACACAACTGCACCGCTGCGGAAGCTGTTGAAGCAGGACGAGCCCTGGCTCTGGACGCCTGCCTGCTCGAAGGCTGTGCGCCTCCTCAAGTCCCAGCTCACCTCATCACCAGTCCTGGCGTTTTTCGACCTAGACAGCACCACCCTCGTCACGTGTGACGCCTCCGCCGCAGCCGTGGGCGCGGTACTGTCACAGCTGCACGGGGGTGTGGAGAGGCCGGTCGCTTTCGCTTCACGGGCCCTTAGCCCCACAGAACAGAGGTACTCAGTGGGGGAGCGAGAGGCCCTGGCCTGCATCTGGGCATGTGAGCGCTGGCATATGTACCTCTACGGCCGCTCATTCACGCTTAGGACGGACCACCAGGCTCTCACTACCCTCCTCGCCACGTCAGGCACTGGCCACAAACCGCTCCGCCTACACCGCTGGGCTGACCGCCTGCAGCAGTACAACTTCGGTTTGCAATTCACGCCGGGCCGGGACAACGTAGTAGCTGACCTACTGTCACGCGCCATCCCCAGTTCCCCCACGGCCCCGCCCTCGACTCCCGATCGGGATCAGGCTGAGCATGACCTGGTCCAGCTCCTCCACACTCCCCTCCAAGAGACGGTGTCGCTGCAGGAGCTCCAGGACGCCTCGTCTGCTGACCCTGTCCTCTCTGCGCTCTCAACCTACATCAGGCAGGGTTGGCCGGCGAGGACACCTGACGAGCTGCTTCCCTATAGCAGACTCCGGGACGAGTTGTCATGCTGGAACGACTCCTGCGTCGCTCGTGGGCTCTGTACTGTCGTCCCGAGTGTCCTTCGGGCGCGTGTCCTTGCTATGGCGCACGAGGGCCACTTGGGCATAGTCAGGCTCAAACAGCGGTGTCGTGACTTGGTGTGGTGGCCAGGCATCGACAGGGAAATCGAGACCCTGGTCAAGGACTGTACTGCCTGTCTTCTGAGCGGGAAGACCAGGGCCCCAGCCCCGCCCCCACCCATGCAGCCATTGGACTGGCCGTCCCAACCCTGGGAGCACCTGCAGCTCGACGTCTGTGGTGAACTGCACGGGGTACCGCATCACCAGCGTTTCCTCGTTGTGATCTACGACCTCCACTCCAAGTGGCCTGAGGTGGCGCCCGTGGGCTCGGTCACAGCCGGGGTGCTGATTGAGATTCTCGAGTCCCTGTTCACACGCTGGGGCCTGCCCAAGAGGATCACGACAGACAATGGGCCCCAAATGATCTCCCACGAACTGGCCTCCTACCTGGGGGGTAAGGGGATACGTCATATCCGCACGTCGTTCTACAACCCGGCTGCGAACGGGGGGGTGGAACGGCTGAACCAAGAATGGCATCAGGGCCCACCTGGCACAAGGGTGCACATTCATCAACGGTCTCCAACAGACGCTCCTGCACTACAGGGCTACTCAACACGCCACCACAGGCGTCTCCCCAGCCTCCCTCATGCTAGGGCGCGAGTTTCAGCTGCCCCTGGACAGGCTGCGCCCTACTCCGGCTCAGGCTCCAGCCCACCCGCTTCAAGCCACAGTCAACGCACGCCAGCGCCGGATGAAGGACCGTTTCGACAGGACCCGACATGCGAGACCACCTACCATCGCCGTCTCAGACTGGGTCAGGATTCGGCGACCCCACCGGGACAACAAGCTCCGGTCATTCTGGTCTGACCCGGTCCAGGTCAGACAGCAGCTTGGCCCGGCCTCATTCAGGCTGGCTGATGGGACGCGTTGGCATGCTGGCCGACTGCGCAGGGTGCAGGCTCCCGCTGCCCCGGGACAGGGTGTGCCCGCGGCTGTAGCTCTGCAGGACAGACGATTCAATGACGTTGCAGCCCCAGCACCCGCGGCTATAGCTCTGCAGGACAGACAATTTGATGATGTTGCAGCCCCAGCACCTGCGGCTCAGCCTGAGGCTGCGGGACCTCCGCCGTTGGCTGTTGCAGTGCCCGGGCCCCGCCCACTCCGAGCGCGCAACAGGCCTGCACACCTGAATGACTTTGAGACTGAGTATCACTCCTAGGTTGAGTGAAGGGGGGGGAAATGTTACGTCTGGTACTCTAGCGAGTGCCAGCACTTTAACTAGTGTTCTAACTATTGCGACAGTGTCGTGTTATTCTGTTGAGTTTCACGTTACGGCATATGGCCGAACGTGACGTTGACGTTGATGTTCTGGTGTACGTTAGAATGCATGTGTCTTGAGTTCAGTAAACACCGACATGCTGAAACTACGTGTTGTCTGATTCTTCCAACATAACAGTAACGTTATTATGTTTCGCGTTTTTAACAACCAACTACCAGATTCACTCGTCACTGTACATCACTTCAGCTCCAGCAGCAGCAGTGGCGGTGCTCCGTTGAAGCCCTTCAATGACAGAGCTCTCATATTTTGCGAATGCATAAACTATATCTTAAATTATGGCTATGTGTCTAATATGGCTGTCGCTTATCAATGACTTCGCGACAGCCATATTAAACACTCACTGTACATCAGTGTGGAACTGTACGCTGTAACGTTATATGTTATTTCGCCCGTGGAGGCTGCTGAAGCGCCAGCGGGGCGACGCAGTGGTTTTTCCCCGGCTTCCGTGCGCCGCCCGCGGCTTGATCCAGCTTCAGCAGCAGCAGCGGCGGTGCTCCGTTGAAGCCCTTGTCATTGAAGTGGGTGGTGGCACTAACAGCGCTCTCATATTTTGCGAATGCATAAACTATATCTTAAATTATGGCTATGTGTCTAATATGGCTGTCGCTTATCAATGACTTCGCGACAGCCATATTAGACACATCGCCATAATTTAAGATATAGTTTATGCATTCGCAAATATGAGAGCTCTGTCATTGAAGTGGGTGGTGGCAGCATTACTAACAGTAGCGATTTTTATTGTTTTGTCATGACCAAACATAATCCCAACATAGATAGGAGGTGTACTGTATGTCAAATGTCGGTCATCATCGCCATAATTTAAGATATAGTTTATGCATTCGCAAATATGAGAGCTCTGTCATTGAAGTGGGTGGTGGCAGCATTACTAACAGTAGCGATTTTTATTGTTTTGTCATGACCAAACATAATCCCAACATAGATAGGAGGTGTACTGTATGCTTCTGCCGCGTCTCTCAGCGGAAAAGGGCGTGTGCTAGGGCGGTCACGTGGCCGTGTGGCCAATCAGAGAAACGCTGAACGAAAAGCTGAACACAAGTTGGTTGCCTTTAATATTCACGCGCCCAGGCCCTGTATCCCCAGTAGCCAATATGCGTGTATCGCTTCCGCAACGGAATTCGGTTTCCGGGTTCGCCTGATTGGCCGCGACGGCCACGTGACCCACGTGGCCCGCCCCCGCATCCAGCGCCTCTGCCGCTGCCTGTGTGTTGACGCGCGCGCTGCATGGACTTCACTGCCGCTTTCCCACTTTAACGCCAGAGCGCTCTTGTTTAATAATATTGTCGCGCCATCTTCTGAGTGCAGAAACGCTGCTGTTTAATGCTGCTGTCGCTTTTCACATAGTCATCTTGAGTCAAGAATCACTTTTCCCACTTCAATGACAGAGCTGCTGTTTAATGCTATTGTCGCTTTTCACATAGTCATCTTGAGTCAAGTATCACTTTTCCCACTTCAATGACAGAGCTGCTGTTTAATGCTCACTTGTCCCACTTCAATGACAGAGCTGCTGTTTAAAGCTATTGTCGCTTTTCACATAGTCATCTTGAGTCAAGAATCACTTTTCCCACTTCAATGACAGAGCTCGCTTGTTTAATAATATTGTCGCGCCATTTTCTGAGTGCAGAAACGCTGCTGTTTAATGCTATTGTCGCTTTTCACATAGTCATCTTGATTCAAGAATCACTTTTCCCACTTCAATGACAGAGCTCTCTTGTTTAATACTATTGTTGCGTTGTGGAAAGCAGGATGAGAGAGCGTAGATTTCAGTGTGTATCATTTAATCATTTATCATTTAACATTTGAAAGGCATACATTGTTGTCATACAGAAGTACAGAATACTTTTATCCAAAATGCTTCTTACTGTTACTGTTAGAGACTGTGCTAGACAAGATAAGTATGAAATAAAATAGTATAGCATGTAAAATAGAAGTAAAAATAGAGGTCACAGTGTTCAGTATAGACATATGTACAATGTTCGATGCAGAATAGAAGTAACTGAGTTACCATACAATATACAATATACTATGCAATGTACTAATATACAATACGCTATAGTGCAAAGCAGAAATGGGATGAGGTACAATTTACACAGAAGAACCACGAAGAACCGCTGATGAACCACGAAGAACCACGAAGAACCACGAAGAACCACTAAAGAACCACTGAAGAACCACTGAAGAACCACGAAGAACCGCTGATGAACCACGAAGAACCACGAAGAACCACTAAAGAACCACTGAAGAACCGCTGAAGAACCGCTGAAGAACCACTGAAGAACCACGAAGAACCGCTGAACAACCACTGAACAACCACAAACAACCACGAAGAACCACAAAGAACCACTGAAGAACCGCTGAAGCACCCCTGAAGCACCGCTGAAGCACCCCTGAAGCACCCCTGAAGCACCCTTGAAGCACCACTGAAGCACCGCTGAAGCACCGCTGAAGCACCACTGAAGCACCACTGAAGCACCGCTGAAGCACCGCTGAAGCACCCCTGAAGCACCCCTGAAGCACCGCTGAAGCACCCCTGAAGCACCGCTGAAGCACCACTGAAGCACCGCTGAAGCACAGCAAATGGCAAATGGCAAACTATACAAGAGAATCAACGCCCTTCAGTAACACTAGGCCCACCACATGTCTAAACAAAAAAAAACTTACATCAGGCCATAACACACTAACTATATTTTCTGGCACCCTAACCTACCTATACTGAAAGCTAAAGCACTGTAGACCTAACCCTCTTCAACCACACCTGCTACCAGCCAAAGATCATATCGACCACAAACCCGTCAAGTATATGGTATGGTACAAGACAAGTAGATGGTACTAATCCCTTCAATGGCTGCCCCAGGGTTAAGTGGTACACAGGAAGCTAAAAACAGCCAGAAAACAATGAAACTACCTACTTGTGGTGTCCACTAAACTAATTATTTTAACAGCATACAAGTAGTCAAATCAAATTATAAAGTAAGGGCATACTCACCTGTTTGAAGACCGGCTCAAGCCCCCACGTTACACAACACCTGATCACTAACCAAACTATAGCACCAAGACACACCATTCAAGATAAACATTTTTATTATTATATTTTTTTTTCTAAAGGCAATTGCCTACTCAAACAAGTCTAGGGGTATATGTTTTCCAAATTCAATCTTGGACGAGCGCCCAATCTGTTACGACCCTGGCTCAGAGGGAAGCAACATAAGGGGGACACAGACACCAACGGTCAAGTTTAAACCAAAAGGTTATATTTATTACTATAACTAGCACAAACAAAAGGTCAATGTGGTGGAAGGGAGGGAGACACTGCTCCCACAGTGTCTTCCAGCAGTAGAGTGGCAGTGTGTGGGGCGGGGGAGGGCCTTTTGAGCCCAGACAGGCAGCTTCACAATTAGCAGCTGATTGCTGCAACACAGGAGACAGTGGCAAACAGCCTGGCACGTAACAGGCTTTGGTACAAGAGCTATACATGTAAACTTCTGTAGGCTAACACCTAATTCAGTTGTGGACTCAATGCCACGTTTATCTTAAATGTAAAAACACGATACACACAACCCTCTTTACACAATAAAAAAGGCAAAAGTTCACTCTCACTACTGCAAGAGGAACGCCGTCTTTTATGACGAGAGAAGTCCTCGACCAAGTGCTAGCTACAGGCAGGGGTGCAGTGCTGGGCATACGCGGTCAAATGACGTTTGGGCTTCGTCACTGAGGCAGAAGTACGCACATCCTATTATTATGCAAAGTCTAGGTGATAAGTGCCGGCCGGCCACACAAAAATGACTTGTCGCGCCGTATACCCCGGCCGCCGGCACTTATCACCTAGACTTTGCATAATAATAGGATACCGACAACCAAATACAAGCCCTGTAGGTGGGGGGTTGCTTGATCTCCCGACTGGAAGGATGAGACAAGTTGTATCATCTGTTCTGTGCGTGTAACGGATATGTGCCGCGATAGTGTGACTACGGCACATAGAAGTGTGTAAAACTCACTCCCCAGAGGCAGATAAACCGAGCGCTTAGGGGGGAATTCCCTTCTTGGCGCAGCGGTTTGCTATACTGGCCCCGGAGCAGACGCTCGGGGTTCGACTCCCACTCGAGGCATGGTCGAAGTTTCGTGACGGGTACTAGGACGTACCCGTTATACTGGTGCCGTTGACCCGGATGCCTTGGGTGGTGTGAGTTTAGGGGGGGTGAATGTAACGGATATGTGCCGCGATAGTGTGACTACGGCACATAGAAGTGTGTAAAACTCACTCCCCAGAGGCAGATAAACCGAGCGCTTAGGGGGGAATTCCCTTCTTGGCGCAGCGGTTTGCTATACTGGCCCCGGAGCAGACGCTCGGGGTTCGACTCCCACTCGAGGCATGGTCGAAGTTTCGTGACGGGTACTAGGACGTACCCGTTATATGCGCAACCGAGGGAACATGTATGCGCGTGCGCGTGCGCGCGTGCGTGGGAGCACGCGTGCACGTGGCGTTTGGCCTTGGCCCATATTACGACTGCACCACTGGCTACAGGCCTTGCTAAGTCATACATAATAGCGACCAAACAATTTTCAGAGAAAACTGCACTCTCCCTAAGCAAGAGCACAACCCCAGCAGTAGCTGAAGGATTACACCGTATCCCCAAAAATATAGTGAATCAACACACGTTTTGTAAACAAAATCATATTTGAGGGGGGGGGGGGGGGGGGGGGCAGGGGTAAACCGGGGGATTAATTTCACCCACCCCCTCACCACCTCACCCCTGATACGACGCCAAAAGAAAAAGAGAGCCGTGACACCAGGTGCATGGCGCGCCAGATGAAGCACATACTCACCTGTAGAGTAAAAGCTTTACATCATGCACGCCAGCCACAGCCGATGGTTTTATCCACGGCTCTGCTTATGTGTGAAAACGTGCCACTCATTATTTTTACCATTACCCTTAAGTAAAGAAAATAACAAGCTAAGAGAGGGACTCAGGCCCTTGATCACATGCCACTATGTACAGCGCTGTAGGTTAACACCCAGACAGTTGTGGACTCAGCCACATTGTCTAAACGTTACATGAACACACACACAACTTCTCATCATACAACAACAAAAAACAGTTCATTTTTACTCACGTAAAAAATAACGCTGTTTTTAGGTAGAGAGAAAGACATAAGCCTTGGCCAATGCTAGAACCTAAGCTATACAAAAATAGCGACCAAGACAATTCTCACATAGCACACTTCGTATGCAGTGAAGTAACATATGTTTTGTTAAACAAAGACATCGTTATTTAACCAAAAACATTCGGGAGGGGGAGGAAGGGAGAGTGGGGCAATGTCCTACGGAGATCTTACCTGCACCTCGTACGCAGGACGAAATGGCCGCAAACACAGTGCCAGGGCCCGCTACCTCCTCACGGCTAGCGCCAATGGTTGTAGCATAAGCTAACAGCTAACTCCAGGCTAACTGATTGCATCAAGCTAACATTTCCAGCCGAGCGTAGCCGCCAGCTAACGACTTAGCCTAGCAGCTAACTGGCTAACAGTTAGCTTCTACCGGCTATCGATAGCCACTAGCTAACGCAGTA
Organism: Notolepis coatsorum; assembly: GCF_963971535.1. Taxonomy (NCBI): domain Eukaryota; kingdom Metazoa; phylum Chordata; class Actinopteri; order Aulopiformes; family Paralepididae; genus Notolepis; species Notolepis coatsorum. The sequence continues at coordinate 116,987,613 of NC_140170.1, forward strand.
GCAAGCTAAGCGGGTACTCTGAAGCTGTATAACGTGAGAAATAGCGATACAGGCCAACACTTCTGATAGCCGCTGTCTTTTCCTCTTTTTATCCGAAGAAAAAAGGGAAAAAGGCAACACACGTCCCTCTCACAGAACGGTGTTTACCAGACACAGCGGCATCGGCAGTAAGCCCCGTTGTACGTGGGCTGTAGCCGACTCGAGCTCAGAGATATTCTCATAATGAAACACCAAACTCGCATCCCTCGTGCCGGGTGTTTTCGTCTTGAAAAACGGGGCCAGCGCGGTGGCAGAGGGTATCCGTTTTCCAGAGACCCGGGGAATTGAACCGCAGACTCGGAATCATGGCCCCAGGAAAACAAAGCTACGACTTCACTGAGGAGGAGCACTGTGTTATCGTGGGGCATCAAACTAGAACCCCCTCCACGCCGCTATGAGGGGCAACGAAGGGATTCTAGCCTGGAACCGACCTTACGCAAGCTGCACAGTTGTCCTTTCACAACTGACACACCCGAGGCTTGCGTCGCAAAAAACACCACCCGCCCAGGGAGACCGTCAGCCCTCACCCAGCCGACCGCCTCCCGAGGCACAGTATCCAGCTGCAGAGCCGGAGACAATGCTGGCGGGGATTGGCCAGCGACTCGCGCCCCAATGCGAAGCGCCGTTGGAGGTCAGAATGATCATCATCTTCTACACTCTCCGGTGGTGAAGACATTATCGCTTTATTTTCTCGAAAAATAGTGAGAGAGAAAACAAAGATACAATGTCAATGCAGCTCCTCTTCTCTTCAACTAACTACTTTAGGCACTAAACTTAAAGTAGTGTATACAGACACTTTCGGTGGTGAAAGTAGGGAAGGAGCTGATTGTGTGGCCACGACCCCACTTATATAGGAGTGGATGTGGGTGTGGCCAGGCGGAGGTAAATAGGTGTGTGCATGTGGAGAAAGTTCTTCAGTATTAGAATGGATAAAGGGATAGTTCCAATAGAGCAGTGCGTAAAGCTATATGATCTATAACTAAGCTTTTTCGGGGCATTTTAAGTTCATCCTGTTCTCTCTGTAGTTTTCTTTTCTTCTGCCTGCTCTGAGAAAACGTGGTGACCAATGTTCGGCACAGACCGAATACAGGTAGGTTATTGTTTCCGAAATATATGTTCTGCCCGGCAGTTCATAATGCTTGTCGAAGGACTGAAGCATAGCTCTGAATGACGGCTTTTCTACAGTCTGGAAGGGTAACCAAATACTGTGTTACAGTTGTTGTAAGTGCTCGCCACTTGTTGCTGTCCCGGTTATATTTAGTCACTCTGGCAAATGCCTCGGAAACTCCTAACTGACGCAGTGCCGAGCCGGTACCTCCCGAGGTAGATGCGGTGGATGTGACGTCGGTAAACAAGGAGAGATTGACGCGCAAGGAAACACACCACAATTTTAATGATTTTACATGACTATTTTGTTACCCTCTCATTGTCACTCGCTAAACCTAAAATCTGCCCGCCATTGGCGCTTGGCGGGTACTTATTTTGTTCCCTGGGTCTAATACACCCGTCGATTGTCAGTGAGTTGCTTCCAGTCAACATGTACAAAACAGATTGTTTTTTCATCTGTACATTTCCGTTTTATACCATTTTGAATATGAATATAGTTTTGGTGATTCTTAGTAATCCCAGGAAAAGACGCGATAATAGCCCTTTAGTGGAATACACTAAACACGTTGTCATTTTTCGCCTGATTATCTAATCATCCTGAAATCAAGACTACATTATCATTATTATCCTTCCCCATGCATACATGAAATGGCCCTCATAGCACGAGGCTCCCCCAGTCCCCTCCTGCACCCAACGGCACACAGCCACACATACACACACACAGACAGCCACGATCGGGGTAGAAAGAAATATCAGATCAATGCAAGATTTTATATATAGAGTCCTTACCTGGTATCTAATGTAATGCAAAATAAATAATCCAATTATCTGATCGCCATTCGAAATACGGCTCGTGGAGGTCCGTCCCACATTACCGAGCGTTACACATGAACGGGTGGGCGGGGTTACTGTTCCATGCCATCGTTGTACAGGCCTATCTCGCCTGAGTATTCAAACCCTGCCTGCATGGCTCGGATCATCCCAGAAAATAAACTACACCATTTCTAATGGAGTGCAATACCAGCTGGAAGGCGTAGGCGGCGGTATTTGCCCTTTTGCGAGCTCAGACCCATTCCCAATGATAAGATCAGGCTGGATGGATGAAAATGAATGGATATCGCTAATAAAAGAAATAACGATTAAAACCCGACTATACTTGTGATTGGCGCTGAACGGTCAGCGAGTTAACCCGACTATCATCGGGTCTGGCGTTGAATGAGTTAAGGGACGCCAGAAAATTACACGCAACCCTGGCTTCAATGTCAATCAAAATAATGCTACCAGCAGTGTACCTGGGTTGCCTCAGTGTTATAGAGTGGGCGCAGTTTCGCTTGTTCGGTTCATTTCTCCAGGAGGGAGACAATTATTATAACACAGAGATGAAAAATAATGATTTTCTTATTATTGTAAACTATAAAAAATAAAAATATATATATATATTATTTAATTTAATTTAAAAAAAATTGCTGGTCATATTTTTGGGGAAGCTTGGCTTCCCTTGGCTCAGTACTGTATATGTAACAGTACTGTATATCTGTATGTCATGTATGTCATAAATGTCTTGATTAATTGAAAATGGGGCACCCTGATGTAAACAAGACGAAAGTATTTTTCTGGTCTGCATCCTCTTAACAATTGTTTGTATTGAGCCGTACTGTATTGTTAATACAAGTTTTCAATCAATCAATCAATTAATGGTGGTGTTGACAGCGGACGACAGGGACAGTAGTGGTCACTAACTTATTTGTAGATGACTTTAGATAGAGGTAAGACTGCAGATTTTTTTCTAAAGTTAGCAACTGAAAATATGTATATAAAAAAAACACACATAACATAAACTTTCTAATATAAACTAATCTTTATTTTACTGGGGACCCTCTTGCATTCTCTCAAGTCCCCTACCCAACATTGCAAACCACAAGTCTAGAAAGTTCTTTCCATAAACCTGGGTCAAACAGTTTCCAGACGTTTCTCTGAATGGAAAGCATCTATGGAGCCTATTCCATTGAAGATGCCTGTTGTGTGAGTTGGTTTAATCCCGTCCGGGAAGCCGGCTCTTTGTGTTGGCTCACGTCATACAGCCCTGCTTTAAACGCCCGACTGAGATCATAGGCGGAGACAGAGACGCAGAAGAACAGAGAGAGAAAAAGGGGCTCTGAAGGGTTAAAGGTACACAAGAGCCATCCCTTTGTTCTTGTTTTGTTAATCTTCCAAGAATAGATAGAACATTTTGGACAAAGACAGAGAGGGCTGAAGAGATGAAGAGAGGGCAGTCCCGGCGCCATGGACGGGCATTAGGGGGCCGGGCCCGCCCACTGAGTCAGCTGTGCCCACCCTGGTAATTAATTTTTTTATTTATTTTTTTTGTCAATCAAAGTCAACTATCCAAATCCTTAGTCGGGGACAGCCCTAGTGGGCACTGATGTCAACAACAACACTACTGAAGCTAGCACGGCACTCTGTGAGAATTCGTTTTCTACCCTCAAGAACGTCTTTACAGAACATCGCCTTAGTATGCTTCATCGACGCAACTAAAGCCAATTTAATTCAGTTGGCATTTGAGAAGGACTTAACAAAAAAGTTCAGGAATGAGTGGAGGGGCAGTGTTTTAAGAAGATTTCACTCTGTCCCCAAACACCGCTTGCCTCTCTACTTATGATGGTGAGTATCCTGTGGAGGAATCTTGTTTGCTTTTTTATGCACCTTATTTTTGTCAGTTCAGTTCAGTTTGTCAGTGAATTCAGAAGTGTTGAATAAATGGAGACTTTTCAAAGATATAGAATAGAATAGAATAGAAATGTATTATCCTGAGGGAAATTTGACACTGCAAATCACTCAACATTAAACATTTAGACAGAACAAGTCACAAATAAGACAAATGGCCTAAGAATAGAATAAAATGAAATAGAATAAAAATAGAATAAAAGATACAGTAAATAAATACAGTAAAAATATACTGAAGTCTACAGTAGGTGTAATAATGCACAGTGCTGTTTAAAAGGTAAGAGTCCAGGAAGATGGTAATTGTCACTCTGTGCTCAGTGATGCAGTGAGGCACAGTGATGCATTGTATAGTCTGATGGCTGTCGGAATGAAGGACTTCCTGTGCCGTTCAGTGCTGCATTTAGGTAGTGTGAGCCTATAACATGCTCCTCCTGTCAGCCAAGTCTGTGTATAGTGGGTGGGAGGGGTTTTCCCTGATGGCCTGGAGCTTAGCAAGGTTCCTCCTCTCCGCCACTCTCGCTAGAGTCCAGCTCCACCCCAACCACGCTACTGGCCTTCTTGACCAACATATCCAGCCTGTTTGTGTCCCCTGCTCTCAGTCCGCTGCCCCAGCAGGTCTGTTATATATATCCGTTCAGTCTGTTTTTGTATAAGTGAAAGTTCTTAAGATAGAGAGAAATTAGATTTTTCAATTGCCTCTCTGCTGTTTAGTTCAGCACCGTGGGCAGCGCCAAGCAAGCCACAGTGCCGCTGTCCCAGCTGAAACGTATAAAAGGGAACCTGTGTTGAAAAACCATTGTGCCCCCCCGAGAACATTTTATGCCCCCCCACTAATTTGTTTCTGCAGCCTGGTCTGAGAGAGGAGATCACACAAAACACACACACACACACACACACACATATATACACACAAATGTTTATTTTAGGGCTGTCCGTTTATCGAGTTAATTAGATTAATTAATTACACAGCAAATTATCGCGTTATGAAAATTAACTCAAAATTAATTAAAAAAAAATTTTTTAACTTTTTTTTTTATCTCATTCATTCCATAAGAATGTAGAAAACACATTTACAGGCCTTTTTTTAATATGGTCCATTTGCATGTTCTTGGTATCTGATTCTAGGGACATCTATGGATCTCAGGGAATGTAGTCAGAAATACTGTGTCTGTTACTAGGCTTGAGTAAATTGTAATGAACCAAATGAGAATATCAATAAAATGTTTGACTTTGACTGAATAACACCATGCTAAAATTTACCAGACCTGAACAATCTAAGCAAATTAATAAATGGAAGATGATTAAACAGAAGGTTCTGTAGATACAGTACTGAATTCTGCCATCCGGACACATGCAATTTGAAATATGATTATAGAATATAGAATATCAGGCATAAAATGGTTATGCGATAAAAATGCGATTAATTAATTAGATTAATTAATTACAAATCCTGTAATTAATTAGATACATTTTGTTAATCGCCTGACAGCACTAGTTTATTTATGTCCACATGAACAGAAGTACAAGGAAGCCTCATACAAAGGACATAAACACTGCAAGTGCAGTCAGAAAGTATGAAAGAACAGCCAGTTACAAAGTGCATGGACGGCAGAACGCTGTTACATACAGTAGCTGAACTACTTGTCAGACACATCGGACACGAATCAGGGGTAAAGGAAACAACGCCTCCTCCAAATTGAGCGGCTTCCTATAATAGCTGATACTGAGCAGTACCTTGCTAACTGCTTGGCCTTCCTTTTGGGGAGACCGGCTATTTGTAGGCCCCTCACAACCAACTTGTGCACATGCCCTAGGCTGCCAAAGATAAAAACTAGAAGTTTACATCTGTAGCCTAGCTGTGAGATGGTCTGCTGTAGCTTTTGGTATTTCAACACTTTGGTTAGAAAGGCTTCTTCTACGCTGTAATCAAAAGTACAGCCAACCTCAAGACACACAGCACACACACACACACATACATACACACACACGCACACACATTGTTTTAGCCTCCCCATGTGTGTGTCCCCTGACCCCTTTTGGTTAACATACAGTAGTTGGAGCATCCAAGGCATCCAGCTAGTCAGGATGGTTTAGGAGAGCCCCTTCTGGCTATTATCAACAGCCTCCCTAGCCCCAGGCAGTGTCTTTGCATGCGAACAGAGTTAATTAATGCTAGCTCCCTACAGCATGCCTACAGTGTTGGCATGCTGTGTAGAATAGAAAATGTTTGCATTGAGTGTTCTGCCTTGTGGCATCTGATGATGCTAAATGTCACACCATTACCTGCATGTTATTGACTCACATTAGTGCCTAGCGCCAGGTTTTGTTGGGCAATATAAGGATGTTTGTTGGGCAATATATATAGCCCTCTCACTACCAGCACTTGTCTGCCAGAAAGCCCCATTCTCTTCAGACAGACCATTGACTGTCTCCCCTAAGCCAAAAAGGGGCATCTCCCATGTTTTGTGTAATTGTTATGTAAAATAAAGGTTATTCCATTTTTCTATCTGTTGTGGCTACTATGTTGGGAACCTACTACGGTTGTCTAGGTTCTATTGCCTCTACCTGTGACATTGATTCAGCGTATTATATTGTTAGGTGACAACTTATGTAAGTAGGAGTGGTAATAATATTTACTCAACTTACACTGGCTTTCCACTTGAAGTAAACAAACTAGAAGAATGCCCTCCACCAATGCCTTACATTACAATGTCCCCAGTTTGCTGGTACTGTCACATATTTTATTAAGTAGATGACAGAAACAAGAGTCAGTCTGAACCAGAGGCCTGATGTTAACTCTTATGATGTTTTCAAAGTAATGTGTTCGAAAAGGTGCCATTTGTGTTTAGTAACAAGGGGTGCTTTGTATACTCCCCAAAATAATTTTGCTCTCTATCTCTCTATAAAAATATGGCTGTCAAAGTTGATGACATTAATAATTGTTTTGGGATTGTTTGTGAAAAGGCATGGGGCTGCCGCAGGGCAGCGGTGAGAGCTTCTGATTTCATAAAGAACTTCATTGTACTTTATTTATTATATTTTACTTTGGATTCGTTCAAACTAGATTTTTTTGGCAAGTAATTATTATAATAAAATAATTGCAGACCGCTAACGTTTCATCCTCTGGCTGACACTAGCTAGGTGTCCCAATGGGTGCACTCGTTTATTAGGCAACAAATACACCCAGTACAAAGAGCAAGAACAAGCTAGAAAAGTGGAATAAGTGAATCATTTTACTGCATTTTTCTTTTACAATGCATGACATAATTTCCATAATAGCACTAATCAATCATGTTTTACACATCTCTCTCTCTCTCTCTCTCTCTCTCTCTCTCTCTCTCTCTCTCTCTCTCTCTCTCTCTCTCTCTCTCTCTCTCTCTCTCTCTCTCTCTCTCTATCACACACACACAATCTCTCCTCTCCCTCCCTCACCCAATCAACCCATTATTCTCCTCTCTCGCCTCCCTGTGTTGGAATGGGGAGTTGTGTTGACATGAGGGATTAGGCTGTTACATAAATAAGATGACATAATACTCTGGGTCATGCTCAAAGGGCTGAGGAAGTAGTGATGTCATCATGGCTACAGTGCCAGCAGCAAGACCACAGCCTGGTATCCATCATCAAGCACAGAGAACTTCATACAACTCATAGAACAGACATTCACATTCAAATCTGCATTCTAGAATAACCATTTGGTGGTGCATTGGCGCCACCATACAACCTTTTAAGTGTCATGGAAATTAGCATTGGTGTAGTGCCTGCAATCCTAATGGCAGTGTGTGTGTGTGTGTGTGTGTGTGTGTGTGTGTGTGTGTGTGTGTGTGTGTGTGTGTGTGTGTGTGTGTGTGTGTGTGTGTGTGTGTGTGTGTGTGTGTGTGTGTGTGTGTGTGTGTGTGCGTGCGTGCGTGTGTGTGTGTGAGACAAGCTACATTTCTGTTTCAGTGGCAAAAACAACCACTTTTAATGGATATACATGACTTAATAAGCAAATAAAAGGGGAATTATTTTCACAGGACATTATGACCAGAGAGATTTAAATATGTCAGACTTCAACAGATTTTGCCTGTAAAAAAGCGGTAACGCTCACTATAGCAAGCAACAATGACCTGGGGCCAGCGTTGCCTTTTACCCCATGAGGAGTGAGGTCATTATGTTTTATGAGATCAGTATTAAAAAAAAAGTGTAGTACTATGTCATGACATTTCTGCTTCAGTAGATTGAACACAATGGACAAAGACAAGACATATGGAGGTTGACATGCAACAAAGATCAAGAGCTGCTGGATTTAAACCCACCATCATTAGTGCACATTATGTACCTTATAGTCCACTGATCTCTCTCAACGCTGCATGGTTTGCAAAAGAAGAGGCTCACACATATGGTTTGTTGAAAGCCTTCTCAGTCTTTGACAGGCTCAGCAAGGACCTTGGCTGTTGAAATGGCTTGTTATTTCTCTATTAATCTAAGCAAATGAATAAAGGGAAGATGATTAAACAGAAGGATTTGTAGATACAGTAATTAATGATAATCGATTTTAATTATAAATTCATATTTGACCTTGAACTTGACCTTGACCTTATTATGGCCAAATCATACATCTATGGATATAGGGAAAATGCTCCTCTTTCCAATGGCAGGGTTGAATCTGGATTTAGTCATTTCCTTGCGTTTTTTACGATAATTAGCATTTTCCGATAAATTCGTATTTCTGATAAATCGGTAAAAATTTAAATATACACTTTGACTACTGTTTTTGATAGGGTTATGGTATTTACTCTTGGCTAAATCTTTTTTTAAACATTAAACTCTTAACATCCAAGGGCCCACATGTGGACGATTCTTTGCCGACCTCTAGTGGCTCGGGTGTGCATTTCTTTTAATACAATATATATGTATAATTAAAGCCCTATTTGTTGCCTGTCGATTGCCCTTACAGGTGACAAAATCCGTTCAGCGGTTCTCGAGTTACATGCCGATATGTGAGGCGTGCCCCAAAGTACGCAAAAGTACATTGGGGATCTAATATGGTCTCTTTCAAGTTTCAAGTTTCAAGTTTCTTTATTAGTTGTCATACAGAAGTACAGAATACTTTTATACAAAATGCTTCTTACTGTTACGCTCCAGAGACTGTGCTAGACAAGATAAGTATGAAATAAAATAAAGTAGCATGTAAAAAGAAGTAAAAATAGAGGTCACAGTGTTCAGTATAGACATATGTACAATGTTCGATGCAGACTAGAAGTAACTGAGTTACCATACAATATACAATATACTATGCAATATACTAATATACAATACTATATAGTGCAAAGCAGAAATGGGATGAGGTACAATTTAGGTACAATTTACAGTAAGGTGTACGAGTTGTAGTGCAAATCCTTTACCAATAAATATAAAGTGTGTTTAGGTGATCTAAAGTGTGGAGAGTGGGTGCTGCAGTGTGTTGTTTGTTCTATTGATAGATTTATGATAAAGAAAAGCAGGGTCCCCCTATAGCAGTGTTTCTCAAAGTGGGGGGCGCGCCCCCCAGGGGGGGCGCAGAGGCATGACAGGAGGGGCCTTGAGATTTATTAAAAAAAAAAAAAGTTTTTTTTTTATTACAGAAAATTATCACTAAAGTGCTATCTGCAGCTGCACTGTTCTCCATGAAAATACCATTTCTCAAAATCTGAAAATCATTATTTAATAAAAACACAGAAAAGGATCACCAAGTTACTCTGGATAAAAAAAACCTTTACAGACAACATTGAGACAAAGCTTCCTGACACATCTCCATCCAAACTCTTGGAAGAACTCTTTGAAATCTCATCTGATACCACCTAGAGAGCTAGTTTCAGAGTGTGGTGCTGAGTACCAAGTATCTCATCTCATGGCCCACCAAGTATCTCATGATGCAGCAGTTAAGGTGTTGATACCATTCAGCACCACATACAGTATCTGTGTGAAGCTGGCTTTTCATCCATGACAGCTCTGAAAACAAAATATAGGGCCAATTTGAAAGGTCACGATATTGGTGTTATTTCAATAAATTTAAACATGGCCCATTTCATGACTATTTTGTTGGGGCGAGGGGGGGGGGGGGGGCCCAAAATATTTTGGTCCGCCAAAGGGGGGCCTGACAGAAAAAGTTTGAGAAGCACTGCCCTATAGGGTGACCTTAAGGCTTAACAGGATGATGCTGGATGTTCTCCTTAGTGGAGGCAACTTTTGAAGGCTCATGAGTTGAAAAGCACAACCTTCTCCCAGGTGGTTTGCGCACAACCCTGGTGCTGATTTTGCTATTAATAGGTCCAGCTGACTTGCCCTGGTGTACCTTCCTTCGCTCCCTCATCACGGTAGCGATGGTGGGGGTGTTGTGTTGTGTTCCATAGAAGTAGGGAAGGCTGCTACACAAATGGGGAAAGCGGCATGTTGCAGGGTGGCAGATGGCAGGGCTGATGGGGGTGGGCCTGTCCACCGGAGTGGGGGTAGCAGCACGTGGTGAGAGAGGGGCTTGAGGAGATCACAGAGCTGGGAATAGGGTGTGGCTGGCCAGGGTCTCTCCAGCTTGTCCTCTGTCCCCAGTGCTGCGGCCTGACTGTATCCAGTCATGTTGCTCGTCCACCTCCACCACCTGGTTCTCAACCCTCTCCCTGCACTATACTGTTAGTGTGGTAAATTCCCACAGACTTTCTACAATAATTTGAGGTTATTGTAGCACAATACAATGAGATTGACTATCTGGAAGGAGGAGGAAAGATTCATACTTATAGAATCGTTGGTCTCCTCATCTGACTTAGCAGATGAGGAATAAAACGTGTAAGCCAGACAAACCAGAACTGTATTTCAACTTAACTGATTTATTTGAGTCAGGGCCAAGGGTGAATAAAAGGGTGACTTCTACATACAAAAGATGATCAGAGAACATTAACAGCTGTCTGTTGTACAGAAATATCACAATCAGGTTTGCATCTCCAACCTCAATAATGTACATAAAACAGTCGATAACATAATCTGAACATACATTGACCATGCTGCACACATTATACATGAGTAAATCTGGTTTACAGATCAGGGATCTGTACATTACTCTAATCTATAAACAACCATTGGTGTTTCCCATGATTTACTCACGTAAAATGCAACCAGCTCACAGTAGTCTCTGGGTGGACGAAGCGGTGGAGCCCAACAGACCCCCTGGGTTGGTCCCGGTCTGAGAGCTCCAGAATAACCCTATGTAGGCCCTTATATCCTATCATTTCTAGCCAATAATACATATGGCTGGTCCAATCCAGCGTCTTCTTGTGGGGGTTGATCTCTTGTGGGGGGTGTCCTTGTGGGCGCTGGCAGCCCCCCCCCCCTGGGGTTGTGGCGACGTTGATGGGACAGAGACAGAAGGGGCCCATCGGTGGCCCACGTCCGTGTGATCTTTTGCTGAGATGAAGGGGCCTGGCTTGTCTCACGAGGGGGGGTGTGACATGATCGCTTTGACCCTTTGGGCCTTATTTACCATACAGTACTAATCTGATCACCTAGTGGGGGTGACCTTTGTCTATTCAACTATCCCTGCCACCACTTCTGCTAAACAGTATACAAGGCTGTTTATGAAATTCAACTCAATATTACCACATTCCCCGTTTTGACGATTCTTATCGTCACATATGATATATTGACTTGATTTTCTATACATACTAGCCATAAAATTTAACATAATTACAAAAATCATAAATTTTGAATTTTTCACAATTTTTCTTCTCAATTTGTTCCATTCTTCTTTGGTACATCTCATCAATTTTTGCCTTCTTGTCTTCTTCTTTTCTTTCCCACATTTCCCCTGACTATGGCCCCCTCCCGGGGAATCCAAATGACCCATTCATCCAGAACCCCAATTAACCTACTCTGCCTTAAATGAAACAGTGTTTACCACTCTTTCATCCGGCCTCGTCCTCTGGGCACATTGAATATGCTAAAAACAATTAAAACAATTTAATCTAAACATTACACATTTCAAATAAAACACAATTTTTTTAAATTATGGTATCCGTTTACATGATCTGGGGAGACACAGAGATTATTATTCATTCTTTCATACATTTTGCTTCTCCTCTCCTGTTAATTCCTTTTCCAAGTCAGCCCAATCACATTTTGCATAATCAACTCAGTTGGTCTTCTCACCTCTCCCCCCTTTATGAACATCCCATGGACATAACACCCATGGACATAACAATACCTACCACCTCAGCGCACAGTCGACAGGGAGGGAGGAGCATCACGCAAGGAATTTTTTTTTTTTTTTTTTTTCATCATGTCGGCCATAACCTACACCTTACTTTTTACTCTACCTATGTGTATGTGTTTAGTTTAGTACTCTTGCGTTGTGTCATAATCTATACCAGTTGTTACCGTTCAGTCACCTCCCGTCCAACATACCAATCAATCACACAGAGGCCCTTGTTCAACGCTTTGGTTGCACAGTCTCCGACCGTTTTCGCCCCCCCCCCCTCCACCCCATGTCGGCCAGCCTCAGCTGAAGCCAACGTTTGTAGGCCTGGACCTCGTCATATTCTGTCCCATGACTGTATTTCCACGGATCTACAGACGAACGACTCTGTCAGTCTGGAGGTTTGTCTCAAACCCCCGGCCTTTGTATCCGGGGCTATACTGAAGGAGGGGTAGCGTCCCAAGCGACCTCTCTTCATAATCCAACAATCTCCCACAGGAACTGACTGAACGGGTTCACACCATCGTGTCATAATCTAATGAAATGTATTCCTACACATTTTCCCCATGATCCCTCCACTTGTGATGGTCCATCCTCCCCCCCGACTGAACTGCAAGGGAACAAGAACACAAAACAAATTTTCTTTACACAATACGTCAAATATTTCTCAAGAGAAACCAAATGTTTAACCATTATGCAAACGTAATGGGACCACTTAACTGCCATCGATCTGTCCCAATGCATCTCACGCTCCAACAGTCCTCTCACCAGATCATGACAGAGAAACAACAAACAAAAGGCAAATAATCAAAAAAACATTCCAACAGATGTGAAAGCAAATCAAATGAAAATAACCAGCTCCAACCGCAGACCACCTTAATGGTTATTTAGAAAGAAAAGAAAAGAAATCAAAACTCTACATCTAAACCTTTCATACCTAAAACAGTAAATCAATACATCTCATCACCCAACCGTACCATCCACACATGTCAGTGACTTTGACACCTCTTAAGCCAGCACATTCTCCCTCTACAGGCCCCATTCACACCCATTCAGGCCACACAATCATAGATCAAAAATAGAAAAGAAATCTAAAAATTTTAACTTCAATACCTCATCCCTGCAAAACATTCAACAGAAATCAAATCAAATGAAAGTAATAAAGACAAACTCCTTCAGTAAAACAAATGATACGAAACAAATGATAATGGTATAACCCAAGTGGTTCGATACACCCCTTACCTAAACACATTTTGTTATTTCTAAGACTAGTTTCACCTTAAGTGAAAGCTAAGTTGTGTGCGTGTATGTATGTGAAATCAGATCGTGTGAATGTGTGTCTGTGTGTGTGTGTGTCTGTGTGTGTCTGTGTGTGTGCGTGTGTGTGTCTGTGTGCGTGTGTGTGTGTGTGTGTGTGCCTGTGTGTGAATGGGTTTTTAAGGCTTCCTGGCCACCATCCCCCGCTCAATCATTCACCGAAATCAAAAGGACATCCCAATCTCACACATACATACAAAAATTAAATTTAAATAAAAAATAACATCTGTACCAACTCAACCAAACCTCCACTTTCACAGTGCCACAACACATTCTAAAAAAGAAATAAAAGCTAAAACCCACCAAACATCACAATTCAACATCATCCATGCCTCATTCATATTATAAACATATACCCTTCACCACACTCGTTAATCATCTCACATTTCTGACAAACAAAGGTTAGTTCTTCTGCACTCATCTCTTCTGCTCTCTCATCAGGCTACACTCATCTCTGGCTAATACAATTCACACTTAATTTCTACACTCCTACCTACTGCCAGAGAGAGTCTAGGAACTCTCCCTCAACGACAGAACCTCAAAGCATTCCTAGTACTTTGAGAGCCTACCGTTATTCTCCCTAACCAAAAAGCTAGCCCTCCAAAAGTCATAATCCCATTGAACGACTACCTCCCTGATTGTCTCACTCACTGACCCAGCTGTGTTCTGTATTAGCACGCTTCCTGTCTCAACATTTCCCCCGTCATAAAAATAACTGCCAACTTTTCTCTCACTCTACAACTGTCTCCTGCATCTTCACCTCTGACCCTCTCCTGTTGCATCTAATCTCACGCCATCCTGTCATATAAGAACCAACAGCCATTGTAAACAACAGCTGTATGCACGACCCCCCTTGGGCCCTCCTGTAAACACCAAAAAGGGTCAAACTCACACATTTCATCCCCCAGGGGCAGCTGTCCCCTAGAGTCTAAAAGTAATACACCATCATACAGTCATCAAAATAGCATATAAACCAAACCCCTTGTCACTAAATTACCCCACTGTGACCCAAGGATTTTGCAACTGGCATTTAAAGACATAACATTCTAACAGTATTTCAACATAGCAATGAAACTCATTAAGGATTAATAAAAACAATCGTTTCGATCACTGTAAACACAACGTTCTAACCATATTAACAGTGTATTAAAAGATTTAACAATCTAAAACAAGCATCAGCAAATTATCCTGCTTCACAACTGGGCCTGTATCAAATTCCACTATAAAACATTTAGCAAATAATATAAACATTATCCTATTTAAATCAATGGTGTCATTAAAGCTATATCAAGTATCAACATCTGACATTTCAACATCAATGCATTCTATACAAGCATCTTAATTCAAGCTACATAAAACACAACATTATTATTCCAAGCTTACAATTGTACACATTACACCTATTATACATGTAAGCATCATTCATTTCAGCATAACATTTATAGTGGTTAGTCCTAAATGCTCCTTTCTTCATACACATGTGATAAATTGATTCTACTGCAAGCATTGTGTAACTCTAGTGTAGAGCCATTTTCCAAATTCAGCCTATAGCTACTCTCAAACTACCGTTTATCTGTGTATCATGTATGCAATAAAAGTTATGATGTATTTTAACACGGGTGACTGAATTTGCAAATCTGGTATGTCATAACTGTATAGTTGTCAATAGCAGTACTGACTATCTGATGAATTGAAACTGGGGGACCCTGATGTAAACAAGACAAAAGTCTTCCTTTGGTCTGCATCCCCTTAACAATTGTGTGTATTGAGCTGTACTTATTTTTAATCAATCCCTACTCTTTCCCCCCTGGATAAAAATATACCCCTGTGCATCAAAGACATTACTACAATCTACCCAGTATAGCCGGATTGTGAACCCCAGATTTATCATAGGCAATGTATCCATTACTTCATTTCTCCTCAATAGGCTCACTGTATTGTTTGCAGCCTAAGTAAACCCTCAATGACCATCTCCCCTAACCTAACCATCATACATGTTACATCTCTTCCCCTGCTTACACAAAAATACAATGCACAATATACAAATATAACCATATTACATAATGCAGAATATTCTCTTACCCGTTATTCCTGTCCCCCGAGCGAACTATCACGAATGCACCAAACCCAATCCACGTTGTACCGCGCATGCGCAGTGGCAACCGAAGCGACTGTTAACGTTGCTATGACAACCAAGGTCTGCCACGACATTCATAATCTGCCACGACATTCATCACGTTATCCATCACGTTATCTACCCCTTCCCCAACATCATCCTCAAAACTCGAAACGTGACGTCTGCCGCCCGCAAACGCCACAAAACAACGGCATGCAAGCTAACTAGCTTTAGCCAGCTCTAATGCGACGTTCAAGGCCCTCACGGGAGCCGCGCCTTTCAAGATCCGCTCATCCACGCAATTCGCTCAGTACCATCCAAAGCATAAACAACTCACACAAGCTTAAAATAACCAACCACTCTAACAGAAAATAATTTTTAAAACATTTACACCGACCAACGCCGCACATATAGTTCAACACGAATCCTTTCTCCTACCTACTCCGCCTCACTCCATAGCACCGCAAACGTTACATACTCCCCACAACACCATGACGTCACCAAGCAGCGAATCCCTAATATCATATTATACCATCGTTACTGCATCAATAATAACCCTCAAAACGGCCACAATTTCTCCCGTCCACGTCTAGATTCGCCTCTCACCTGTACTCGCCGCCACAGCGTTTAATCAATTCTCTCATAACGCCATCGTAACGTCCCCAGTATCACCGCAGACTCTTCCACAGAGCTAAGCCAGCTAGCCCCAACCACCAGCAGGACTCGCCTCCAACATATGTCCGTTGGTCATTAAAATATCATAACAAAATAACACTAAGCTCCTACGTTTCGCCAATCATCCATAACCATAGCCATAGCCCCCCCATACAATTCCTAACCATAGCCATAGTCCCCATACAACCATTAAGTACTTTATCAGTCATTTCGACCGAATTGTTTTTGTATCACAGCGAACGTAATCAATTAACAGGCCGGTTTCGCTCAAGATTAAAAAGGATACTATGCCTAAGGACGGCAAATATATCTACATTTAATTATTGTGCTATAATTCTACCATAGAACGTACAACGCACCCTGAACACGCCGGCACCCTACACTTCCATTAATTACTACGTTTTAATCCTGCAATCGCACAGACCCCTGCGCTGATCATGCCAGGGTCTAACAATCTTTCACCATACTTGACTTGCATGTTCTGAAATAGTAACAGAGCCCTTAGCCCGACGCATTTATGCCCATACTGACCCACTCACGGTCCCCGTCCCGCCTATTCTGTGGCTACAAGCAGGGTCATAATGTACATTGGACACAGCTCTCTTTCCATTTCAGAACAATCAAATCTCCCCAACTTACCCGCGCCCTCTTCCTGAGAATAATTTTAGGGCAATTACATACTCAGAACGCGCCCCTGTCGTACACAACAGAATAACCGTGCTTCCTAGCAAGAAAAGCCTTATACCTGCCGTCATGCGACGCCACCCCCGTTATAACATGACCAGATATCCTGTGCGGCACCAATACGCAATCACATTACTATAACATGAGGCCTTGTAATTACTCCAACTTCCCCGTACAGTTCATAAAGTATATTCCATACGCGTTACCCAACCCAACCCCCGTGGCCCGCTGGGCCGAGACCGGCCTCCTGTGTCCGAATAAACATACAAACATAAAAAGCCCACGTTTGCATGTTCACTGCACAACAAGCGCGATCGTCATACCTCCGGACATCCTAACCTAAGACACCGCACCCCCTGACCCATGCATGCAGAAGCCATATTCACCGTGGGCCCCAAACAGTGGCGTACACAACCAACCTTCACCCCGTCCCTCTCTCTCCTCCATTCAGACAACAAGCCCATCGTTAATCACTCCAAACGCAGCAACACCCCAGCTCTTTGCCCCGTGTCCCCAACACACAGCAAGGTCCAGATATGATACATATGACAAGACCCTACCGCACCTTTTCAGGGGGAGACACAAAGGATCCGGGTCACGGCACCATTTTTGTGGTAAATTCCCACAGACTTTCTACAATAATTTGAGGTTATTGTAGTACAATACAATGAGATTGATTATCTGGAAGGAGGAGAAAGAATTCATACTGATAGAATTGTTGGTCTCCTCATTAGCAGATGAGGAATAAAACGTTTACGCCAGACAAACCAGAACTGTATTTCAACTCAGCTGATTTATTTGAATCAGGGCCAAGGGTGAATAAAAGGTTGACTTCTACATACAAAAGATGATCAGAGAACATTAACAGCTGTCTGTTGTACAGAAATATCACAATCAGGTTTGCATCTCCAACCTCAATAATGTACATAAAACAGTCGATAACATAATCTGAACATACATTGACCATGCTGTACACATTATACATGAGTAAATCTGGTTTACAGATCAGGGATCTGTACATTACTCTAATCTATAAACAACCATTGGTGTTTCCCATGATTTACTCACGTAAAATGCAACCAGCTCACAGTAGTCTCTGGGTGGACGAAGCGGTGGAGCCCAACAGACCCCCTGGGTTGGTCCCGGTCTGAGAGCTCCAGAATAACCCTATGTAGGCCCTTATATCCTATCATTTCTAGCCAATAATACATATGGCTGGTCCAATCCAGCGTCTTCTTGTGGGGGTTGATCTCTTGTGGGGGGTGTCCTTGTGGGCGCTGGCAGCCCCCCCCCCTGGGGTTGTGGCGACGTTGATGGGACAGAGACAGAAGGGGCCCATCGGTGGCCCACGTCCGTGTGATCTTTTGCTGAGATGAAGGGGCCTGGCTTGTCTCACGAGGGGGGGTGTGACATGATCGCTTTGACCCTTTGGGCCTTATTTACCATACAGTACTAATCTGATCACCTAGTGGGGGTGACCTTTGTCTATTCAACTATCCCTGCCACCACTTCTGCTAAACAGTATACAAGGCTGTTTATGAAATTCAACTCAATATTACCACATTAGTGTTTCTCTCTTTTTCTCCTCCAGCTCCCCCTGGATTCCCTTGAGCTCCTCCCTATCTCCACTCCTGAGGGCCACATTCTCCCTGTTGGGGAAAATCATGTCCTTGGATATCCAGGTTTTATTGTTCACGTCTGCTAAGATCCCAGGATTCCTTTTGAATTACATGATTATTAATCTCACTGTGTGCAGAATATACTCCTGTATTCTAAATAAAATGTTCTCTCCATATCTGGAAGCATCCTATTTACTTGTAGATGAACAAAATGGCTTTAGAAAAAACAGGGCATGTGTCAATCATCTACCCTTTGACCTTTGTGGTTAGGGCTATAATTCTTGAGGGTAAGCACACATTTGCCTGCTTAATTGGTTTCATTTGGTTCTGCTAAATGATTTGCACACTGGATGGTTCCCCATCCCATTTGGAGTTAAACAGGGACATGTTCTCAGGCCAACCTTATTCACTCTGTGTTTTAAATGGACCTCTGAATAGCAATCTGTTATAAGTGGAAGACATCATGTGTCTAGCAGAAGACAGGGCTGCTAACTTTTCAGAATCTCTTGGAGTGAGATTCGATAGAAGTCGTGGATGCACAGTGCACGTGTACATTTTTGGGGGGCATATCCCCACCGCATGCTGAAGACATTCATCTTTACAAATTTTTGTACATGAAGAAAGGAAACATGACTATTTACAGCCATCTTAAGCCAAACAGCCATTTCATCCTAGAGGACTCTCAATTATCTTTAGAGGACATCAGTCTTTGGGGCACATTAAAGTACAAGTAAAGTATCAAGTCTTTGGTCCAAGCAGACCAGGCTGCAGAAACAAATTAGTGGGGGGGCATAAAATGTTCTCGGGGGGGCACAATGGTTTTTCAACACAGGTTCCCTTTTATACGTTTCAGCTGGGACAGCGGCGCTGTGGCTTGCTTGGCGCTGCCCACGGTGCTGAACTAAACAGCAGAGAGGCAATTGAAAAATCTAATTTCTCTCTATCTTAAGAACTTTCACTTATACAAGAACAGACTGAACAGATATATATAACAGACCTGCTGGGGCAGCGGACTGAGAGCAGGGGACACAAACAGGCTGTATAAGATGGTCAAGAAGGTAGCGTGGTTGGGGTGGAGCTGGACTCTAGCGAGGGTGGCGGAGAGGAGGAACCTTGCTAAGCTCCAGGCCATCAGGGAAAACCCCTCCCACCCACTATACACAGACTTGGCTGACAGGAGGAGCATGTTATAGGCTCACACTACCTAAATGCAGCACTGAACGGCACAGGAAGTCCTTCATTCCGACAGCCATCAGACTATACAATGCATCACTGTGCCTCACTGCATCACTGAGCACAGAGTGACAATTACCATCTTCCTGGACTCTTACTTTTTAAACAGCACTGTGTGCAATATTACACCTACTGTAGACTTCAGTATATTTTTACTGTATTTATTTACTGTATCTTTTATTCAATTTTTATTCTATTTCATTTTATTCTATTCTTAGTGTAACTGAGGGGTTACAAAACCCTGACTGTATTAAAGATTGTGATAGATTAAACCACTACTACATATTATTATTATTACTTGCCAGACAGTACAGTTAAATATGGCAGACACTCAGAATAGACGGCACGGTGACAAGGAGATATCATTTACAGTATTTATTATTATGCATCCAATATACAAATGGGAATGACTTGGTCGCTCTTTTATGGCGAATAATATGAGAAAGTCAGCAAGTAGCAAAGTCAGTGGGAATGAATAATTCCTAAGCTAGGTATACTAGACCAAACGCCGCCTGGCGTGGGATGGCAATATAGGGGGGCAAACGAGGGTACCGCTGGAGACAGGTGATATCCTCCCAGAGTTGTAAGCAGGGGCGGACCTTCCTACAGGCGATATAGGCGGTCGCCTAGAGCGCCACCCAGAGGGGGGAGCCAAAAAAATAAAAATAAAAAAATATACATTTACATTTTTTAAATTTATTTAAATTTATTTTAATTTTTTTTTTTTTTTTTCTGTGCAGTTTTGGCGCCCCCCTCTATATCTGCAACCATTATTTTTACATTAAAAAAATTCTAACATAAGGGAAAATGAGCCAAAAATCTAAAACGGTCGGTCGGTCTGAGCCTCAGCTTTAGGTGTTCACAGTCAGAACATGCTAGAGCGCTGTGCATTGATGGGTATCGGTCAAGTGTTTATAGAATTGAACGTTGAGGAAAGAAAGACTAATGTTAGAGAACTATGATGATGGTGAATCTCGCCTAGGGCGCCAAATAGGCTAGGTCCGCCCCTGGTTGTAAGCTCCAGAGGAAGGAAGAAGGTACGGATACTCAGGCTGTTCACTTGAAGAAAAGGGGTTCTCATACGGATCCGGTCTTTATAATCCAAGTGCTCAGTAGCAAGGTAATAGCTGTAATCCAATGCCCGATAGCAATGATGATAGCCAGCCAGCTTCGTCCTCGAAGCTAGCCCGAGGTAAGATCTTCAAGGTAGTTAAATCCAAACGACAGTGGGTATTAACGATGCTCTTCTCCACGGTAGTACGTTCCACAATCACTATAATCCAACCAATAATGGTTCTACAATATCGCCGCGGTAGGTTCCAATGTGCACATGTCCAATAGTTCTGCGACTAGGCCCTCCTCGTGTGCTGGCACTAATTACTAAGTCCACACACACTTGCTAAGGTTCACACTAGTTACTAAACGAACTAACTGCTTGTTAATGCTGCACACCGAACAAACTGCTGTAATACGATTCACACTAAATGACGACTCTTTACTTCACATTAAGTTAGGTCGAACTTGACTCTGCTATACGCTAGGTGCAGCTACTGCTGTTGCATTACTCCGGACGAACTTCACGTTACTTCATACAACTGCTACTTAGACGAACACACTGTTTCACCGAACACTGTTTGCTTGCTAGACGAACTGCTACTGTTCGCGCCTTCCACGATATATATACTTAGAGGGCTTTCTAGTGCCCAGCCTCAGCTCTTGTCTGGAATCAATGCGCTGGCACCAGGCATGTCCCAACTTGACCAGACTCGCCTTTGAACCTGTCTCAGGGGCGCGGTCCTTGGCGCCGCGAACGTCAAGGGCATTATCCAATGAGGAAAGCGAATAATGCTATGATTCAAACGGAGGCTTAAAGGGATATAGCTTATATATATAAATAATATACAAGTTATATAAAACAATAAAACGTAGATTCTCAGTGTTAATCTGGCCCTTCACAACACTTAGGCCATTTGTTTTGTTATTCTTATTTGTGACTTGTTCTGTCTAAATGTTTAATGTTGAGTGATTTGCAGTGTCAAATTTCCCTCAGGATAATACATTTCTATTCTATTCTATTCTATATCTTTGAAAAGTCTCCATTTATTCAACACTTCTGAATTCACTGACTAACTGAACTGAACTGACAAAAATAAGGTGCATAAAAAAGCAAACAAAATTCCTCCACAGGCTACTCACCATCATAAGTAGAGCGGCAAGCGGCGTTTGGGGACAGAGTGAAATCTTCTTAAAACACTGCCCCTCCACTCATTCCTGAACTTTTTTGTTAAGTCCTTCTCAAATGCCAACTGAATTAAATTGGCCTTAGCTGCGTCGATGAAGCATACTAAGGCGATGTTCTGTAAAGACGTTCTTGAGGGTAGAAAACGAATTCTCACAGAGTGCCGTGCTAGCTTCAGTCGTGTTGTTGTTGACATCAGTGCCCACTAGGGCTGTCCCCGACTAAGGATTTGGATAGTTGACTTTGATTGACAAAAAAAAAAAAAAAGTTTTTTTTTTACCAGGGTGGGCACAGCTGACTCAGTGGGCGGGCCCGGCCCCCTAATGCCCGCCCAGACTCTTTTTGGAATAATGGGTTTTTAATCTGTGATTCTGTTGTGAATCAGGTTAGGAATGACCACTGCATGTGCAAC
The DNA here is from genome assembly GCF_963971535.1 of Notolepis coatsorum. Lineage (NCBI taxonomy): Eukaryota > Metazoa > Chordata > Actinopteri > Aulopiformes > Paralepididae > Notolepis > Notolepis coatsorum. The sequence goes on from NC_140170.1 coordinate 117,009,978, forward strand.
ATAGTTTCTAGGGAATGCACTTTGTTTTGCATGTTGATTATCTCAAATGTATCTATTACCCACCCACTCCCCACACTTTATAGCACACACTCACTTTAAACAAACACACTGTAGCACCCACTCCCCACACTTTATATTTATTGATGAAGGATTGCACTACAACTCGTACACCTTACTGTAAATTGTACCTAAATTGTACCTCATCCCATTTCTGCATTTCTGCTTTGCACTATATAATATTGTACATTAGTACACTGCATAGTATTGTATATTATATGGTAACTCAGTTACGTCTATTCTGCATCGAACATTGTACATATGTCTATACTGAACACTGTGACCTCATTTTCTACTTCTAATTTACATGCTATACTATGTTATTTGATACTATCTTGTCTAGCACAGTCTCTGGAGCGTAACAGTAAGAAGCATTTTGTATGAAAGTATTCTGTACTTCTGTATGACAACTATTAAAGAAACTTGAAACTATTACCATTTTAGAAATCGGTTTACAATTATATTATGTATTATCTTTTATCTACATTAAGGTATCGATCATTTATATATTGATATGGACAAGTGCCTACCCAAAGTACTTGGTTTAATATTATTTGACTGATCTTTGACACCCCATACAATATGATTATTACTAAATCATCAATGAACACAATTGTTGGCAATAATACTGGGACAGCACACTGTTGAATGAATTCGGTACAGGTAGAGGGAGACTGGTGTGTCACACATATAGCTCAACAGGACTGTTTTATCCACCCATATTTGCTTTCTCCCTCGTGTTATTATTTCCTTTTTTCCCCCACTTTTTCTCCTCCTATTTTTTCTGTATTTTTCTCCAATCCCAATTCAGTCGTTATGCCAATTCCCCCCTCCCCTTCCTGGTCGTTGCGCGCATGTGCCCCCCACTGGTCGGTCTAGGGAGCCCTGAAGTCTATCACATGCTTCCTCCGATACATAGGAGACAGCCAGCTGCATCTTTTCACCTGGCAGCGAGGACTGTCATTGGGTGAGGGTAACGCATGGGAGGACACACTACCTCACCCAGATCCCTTCCTCGCTGTGCAGGCGCCCTGATCGACCTGTAGGAGTCACTGTTTACAACGACCAGATTACCACCCACCGGCTTCCCTCCCGCTGACACTGCCAATTGTGTCAGTATGACGACCGGCCATGCCTGATACCAGTGTATCTGCGGTGGTAGACAGACGCTTAGTCAGCTGCGCTACCCGGCCGCCTAAGTGATCTCTATCTTTATAGGGTTAGGCGTCACATCTCAAGGGTTAGATTCGTAAACAAATGTATATATTTATTATATATAATAAATTATTAATTATTAATTTGGTTAATTCATTTTGGTCGCCACAGACACAAGTGTTCAAAGAGGCATCATTTCTGGGCATAATTGTATATTGTATTTTTCCTACTCCACAAGATAACGAATACTGGAGAAATTATTCATAAGTTCATTATTAATGACTAACTACACACAGACAAAAAAGATAGTCAAAAAGGAGGAAAAGTTGGACCTTGCACCGGAGCAATGACAATTATAGCACAAGATAACTAACTTGGAGATATACTGACACATGACTGACCACTATGCTGTTGTGGTTGACTGAAATGGAATGGCGGAAAAAAATATTTATTGGAAAATTACATAAAATGTAGGGATGCTCGATATTGGCTTTTTTACCGATACCGATATACCGATATTGTCCAACTCTTAATTTCCAATACCGATATCACATTTTAATGCCGATATCGGCTGATAATATAGGTAGGCCGATAATATCGGACATCATTTCTATAGAAATGTAAAAATATATATATATATATATATATATATATATATATATATTTAAAACCGATACCGATATTTTCCGATATCACATTTTAATGCCGATATCGGCCGATAATATCGGTAGACCGATAATATCGGACATCACTAATAAAATGTATCAAAATAAACAAAAACAACTTTGTACCAGTATTACTTAAAGAGGACTGCAGCCAAAAAAAATCTTTTGGATTTTATGGTGTCAGACAGCATACTGTACTATTTGTTGATATAAATAACTATCTAACAGCAGAAACAAGTGATATAAAACTTGAGCCTGTGATGTCATCAAGATGTCCTAGACCACAGGATTGTGCATACATAAGTGGAATTACAGTGGCAGTACATCATAACATAGCATGGAAATGTACTCAACCCTCATCCCCGACATTGTTGATTCATTCAATAATAAGATGGTTGGGGAATAACAAATTACAATTCACAAAGTCCCATATTGTAGTCCTTTTCAACAAGTTAATATAGGTCTTTGAGGTCCACTAGACTTTGAAGTATATTGCTGAAAATAACCACTCAGATTATGCATTCTAGCTGCCTCTATAGGAAGGTGTAGTCTGACCGCCCGAGAGGTCCACCCGTATAGGGATTTATCATTATCGACTATTGTAACAATTCTGCCTCATGAACATTGAAAAGCTTTCCATTTTTGCACAAAATGAGTTCCCTTCTATCACTAATATTATTGTTTAAGTTGTTTAAGCATTTTTGGTTGAAATAAAATTCGGCGATTTTTTTTTTACGATTAATTGCAAATATTTTCATGTTGAGCTATAGATTGTGGATTAATACGCACAGAAAGGTACACCATGCAAATGTTCATGCTTTATTTGTTTTAAATGAGACGATTTAGAAATGGGCAATGGGGAAATACGTTGCAATTTTGCGAGGTGGAACGGCCGGAAACAGCAATGACGTAACCACAGCCTTCTGTTTCAGTCCTGTTCTCAACGGACGGTTTCTGTGCCTGTAAAGAGCAAGCCATTTTTAACATATAAATAGGATAATTATCATACATCTAGCAATGGTGTATGAGCCTGTACCGTCGAATGAAATGCAGATCAATCTGTCAAAGTAGGTGTTACAGATCAATAGCATATCAAACTTACTGTTAAAAATGTCAGAAACATATTTTAGGTACACATTTTGGTAGAAAAGGGAAGGTTTACGAGCGAGGTGCCATTTTTGTACACACATTTTCCCAAGATATCTTCACTACGTTGATTGAGGCTGCAATTCTGAATGGCTTGTCACAGGGCCACAGGGTTCTTGTCACAGCTGACCTGCACTATGTACATATTTTATAATAATTGTGTTGAGACAACCCCTCATTTTACAATAAGAGCTGTTTAATGACTTCCACACACTCAGTATTTACAATGTTTGGTGGTTAATACCCCTACATAGCAGGCTGCCAACATGAGCACACATACCCGATATACGTCATCATGGTGTCCGCTTCATTAGCAGGAATGAGGCTACAATAAGGGCAGACTCCCTTGCTCGGAAACTTACAAAAAACAGCTATTATGACTTTTGGAAAGAAGTGAGTGTTATGAACAATTGCAAATCTCCCTTGCCATCCAATATCAATGGTGTCTGTGGATCAGATAAAATTGCAGAGTTTGGAGACATGAATGAATGAATGAATGAATGAATGAATGAATGCATGAATGAATGAATGAATGAATGAATGAATGAATGAATGAATGAATGAATGAATGAATGAATGAATGAATGAATGAATGAATGAAAACTTTATTTAACAGATTGCAGAATGGGTACAATACAGTACGGTTCAATACATACAATTGTTAAGGGGATGCAGACCAGAGAAAGACGTTTGTCTTGTTTACATCAGGGTCCCCCATTTTCAATTCATAGTGACATTTATGACATACACAACATACATGACATCATGACATTTATGGCATAGGGACATACATGACATACAGGTATATAGTACTGTTACATTTGTGACATATATGATATGCAAATATACAGTACTATACCCATAGATCCTGACAGAGAGTATATACATATGATGGGGAGGAGAATGTACATTAGGAGGCGGTGGGTGGGTGAGAGAGAAATATACATACGGTGGGGAGAGAATATATACATACGGTGGGGAGGAGACTGTACATTAAGAGGGGGTGGGTGGGTGGGTGGGAGAGAAATATACATACGGTGGGGAGAGAATATATACATAAGGTGGGGAGGAGACTGTCTATTAGGAGGGGGTGGGGGGGTTTGGACATTTACGGTGGCCAGTTTCGAATTGCAGCCTCCCGTAGGTGCTCTTTTAGAGCGGTTTTGAATGTGGGTAGGGATTCACATTCCTTTACAGCTTTGGGTAGGGCGTTCCACATTGATGTGGCATAATTGCAAAACGTGTTTAGTCCCTTGTTTGAGCCGAATCTGGGTTTAACATGATTTGTTGAGCTTCCTCTGGTGTTGTGGTCGTGGTATTCACTGACCTTTGGGAAATATTTTGACTACTTTGAGCTGTTGTATTAGAAGTGACACAATTGTACCTGAAGATGTAGACCCCTCTGAGAACGTATGTGTTAGTCCAGAGGAAATCCAACATGCCATACTAAAGCTAGATAACAACAAAGCCTGTGGTGCTGATCATAATAACTGCTGAACATCTAAAGCATGCCAGCCGTAAGGTCATCCCTCTCCTCGCTTTGTGCTTTTCTGGCTTTTTAAAACATGGTATTTTACCTGACTCCATGATAGCAGTTCAACTTGTGCCTGTTATCAAAGACAAGACAGGTACAATTAACAGCAAAGACAAAACATGGAACAGACATGTGCATATACAGTATGCTTTAAAATAAATAGTAGTATAGTATAGAAGACAGAACTCTACAATGTTCTTATGCTTTATGGATGCCTCTAAGGCATTCAATAGAATAAATCATAACATACTGTTCCATAAACTGTCCCAAAGAGGGGTTCCTGCTCTCCCTGGGAAGCTGAAGCTGTGGTGCTTTCAGTTTGGACTGCTGCCCCGTCTCATGTGGCCAATTGCCATCTATGAGGTCACTCTATCCCATGCCAATCGGCTGGAGAGACTGGTGAATGCACATGTGAGGAAGTGGCTTGGACTGCCGAGAGGCCTTAGCAGCATAGGCCTGTATGGCAACGGAGCCCTCTCCCTACCAATCTCAAGCCTGGTGGAGGAGTACAAATGTGCCAAATCAAGGCTGGAAATGACTCTCACAGAATCCCGGGATCCATTCGTCAGAGGTGCTGCTCCAACCCTAGCAACGGGGAGGAAATGGAAGCCATCTGCAGCAGTTGCAGTGGCAAAGACCGCCCTCAGACACCGGGATATAGTGGGGCATGTCCAACATGGCAGAGGGGGCCTTGGATTGGAAGCAACTACACCCACATGGCAAAAGGCTACTCCAACCGAACGGCGGCACATGGTGGTGGAGGAAGTGCGCCACCAGGAGGAAGCAGCCAGGTGTGCCAAGGCAGTCTCTCAAGCCCAGCAAGGCCGGTGGATGAAGTGGGAGGGCGTGGAGAGGAGGAAAATCACGTGGAACGAACTGTGGAGCATGGAGTCTAATAGGCTAAGCTTCATCATCAGAGCCACATATGATCTCCTGCCCTCACCAACCAACCTACATCTCTGGTATGGAGAGGACCCAGCCTGTCTCCAGTGTGCAGCCCCAGCTACCCTCAAACACATCTTAGTGGGTTGCAAGACCAGTCTAACTCAAGGAAGATACACCTGGCACCATAACCAGGTACTGAAGTGCTTGGCTGCCGAACTTGAGAACAAGAGAGTAACCACCAACGCCATGCCTCTAAAAGCCCAAACTACCTTCCCACGGAAAACAACCTTCATCCGGGAAGGGGAGAAACGGCGGACCAAGCCGTCACCTCCGAACTCAGGCCCACTGAACGCAGCCCGGGATTGGGAAATGCGGGTAGACCTCAGCCAGAGGCTTACCTTCCCATCTGAAATTGCAGCGACCAACCTGCGCCCAGACCTGGTCCTCTGGTCCAAATCTTGCCGGCGTGTCTTCATCGTTGAGCTGACGGTCCCATGGGAGGAAGCCATCGATGAGGCATTTGAACGGAAGAGGCTGCGATATGCCAACTTAGCAGCTGAAGCAGAGGGGCGGGGCTGGAACGTGAAGGTGTGGCCAGTGGAGGTGGGCTGCAGAGGCTTTGTAGCCAGTTCCACCACAAGGCTCCTGAAGGAAGTAGGGAACAGAGGACAGGCCTAACGAAAGGCAATCAAAGAACTTGCCACTGCAGCAGAACAGAGCAGTCACTGGTTGTGGCTGAAACGTAGAGACGCATCATGGGCTGCTAAATGAACACGTGGTGCCACCGTGCGACACACACCCAGGCCTGATCAGCCTGTGGTGGGCCAACCTCGGCAGAGGGTGTATTGTGATGAATGGCCGAAACACCCAATGAGGTCGGGGAACACAACTGAAGATGTGTCGTACTGGTGATCATCACGTGATCATTGCCAAATTCCACCCCACTCCAACCTCATTCAATTGTTGTGCTGAATATTTAGGGATCTTTAACAACTAGTCCTATTAAGAATCCTGGTCAGCTCATTTTAATGTGGGTAATGGACAGGATTTTGTCTCCCTTCCTGTTGAATGTATAATATGGATGATTTCTCCACAAAACTAAGGCAATGTAAGACTGGATGTATGGTGGGGGAGAGCCTTATCAACCATCTGATCTATGCTGATGATTTAGTCATACTGTCCCCCTATAGTGCTGGTTTACAGCAATTGCTTAAAATCTGCTCTGTGTATGGTATACAACATGATATCAAATCCAACCCTAACAAGAGTGTTGTTATGATAGTGAAAACTAAGGAGGACCAGAAGCAAAAGTTTCCCTCCTTCTTGCTGTCTGACTGTGCTCTATGTGGTGAAGAGTGTGCGATATTTGGGTCACAATATCACTGATGACATGTGTGATTCATTCATTTTTCATTCATTTTATTTTGTTTCGTACATGGGGGTACAGTTCATCTTTGCACAATATCACCAACATATTTCTTTTTAACATGATACACCCATGGCCGAAAAAGAGCAGGATGAAGAAAACGTATGTTTCCTGCCCCCTTCCAAACTTCATATTCATTTTAACATAATGGTCAGCTCAAGTGCACCTAACAGCTTCATACCATATAATAATAATAATATTATAATAATCATTACCATAATTATGATAACAATTATAATAATAATGATAATATGACCATGAATAATAATAACAATAATAACGGTAATAATAATAAATAACAATAACAATAATAATATTGCTAGATACCAATAAACAAAACAAAAAAAACTGCGTCACGAGCCTCAGATGCATGGAAAAGAGAAAAACATTTAAATAAATAAAATCAGATACAGAGAAATGTATACCTGCTGTTCATATGTTCTCATTGTTCTGTCTTTAAAAGTATTTTTTTGTTGGAAAATATTTTTAAAGTACTTCAACTCGTTATAAAGATAATTCCAGAGTTTGACTCCCACCACTGATATGCACATCTGTTTTAGGGTTGTCCGTGCACACTGATGTTTAAAATGACCTTCCCTTCTATGCTCTCCATTCTGTGATATGAGGACAAACCTGTTTTGTAGATTGGCTGGTAATGCTTTACTTTTGACCTTGTGCATAACTACTAATGTCTGTAACTTAACTAGCTCTTGCAATTTCAATAATCCACAATTAATAAATAATAATGTTGGTGTGTTCTCGATAGTCTGCTTTACAAATAATCCTAATAGCTCTCTTCTGTAGGAGATATAGTGGTTTTATATTACTCTTATAGGTGTTACCCCATACTTCCACACAGTAATTAAGATAAGGCAATATGAGTGCACAGTACAGTGTTCGCATTGCTTTGTTATCTAATACATATTTAACTTTATTCACAATAAAAAATACTTTTTTTTCCTTACGTGTGCAATATGAACTTTCCAGGTCAAACCTTCGTCCAGCAATACTCCCAAAAAACGCAGTTCTGTAACCCTTTCAATATTAACTCCATCTATTGACAATACAACATTTTTGATGATGTTGATGTGCAGTGCCAGTGCTGCAAACTGTATGCACAGGCCAATATGCTGGCACGGAAATGTATGTGTACAGTCAGACAATGTGAAAATAAGCGTGTTCAGAGCCTATTAGAGAGAGATTTCAGATACACCACATGTCACATTATGCAAAACACGCCCCCTTTAGTTGATTGGAGCCACGCCCCCTTTTTAACTTTGGAGCCCTCTGATTGGTCGAGAGGTTTACGGGGGCGGGACTTAGGGGTATGTCATACCTTATAAGGGCATATAGCCAAGTTTGATGGATTGTAACCACGCCCACTTTTTGAGATGATTAATGACCCCTTAGGGCTTCTCTGATTGGTCGAGAGGTTCAAGGAGGCGGGACATCCGGTTTAGGAGGCGGGACATCCGGTTTCGGAAGGGGAGGGGTTGTAAGGGCGGGGACTTCCGTTTTTAGATATTTTTTTCAAAATAAACGTTTTTTTTATTTTAATTTTTTTTCAAAATAAAAGTTTTTCAAAATAAAAGATTCAAAAATAAGTTTTTTTTTATTGTCAGAAATAAAAGATTCAAACGTTTTTTTTTCCAATTTTCAGAATATGTGTATTCCAAGGTCTTAAGAAAAATACAATATCTTCACAATGTGTATTCCAAGGTTTTCAGAATAAACATTTCAAATGTGTGTGTATCTTAAGAATAAATGTGTGTGGGTGTGTGTGTGTGTGTGTGGTTTAAGTTACAGAATTAAGAATAAAATACATTTTGTGTATTCCAAATGCCAAATGTAAAATACAATGTATTATTCTTCAGAAATGTTCAATAGTTTTTACATACCTGTGCAAGGATATGTATGACTGTGTTGCATTCATTTATTTTAATTTTGTTGGACTTTATGGTATTTATGGTTTATTTATGATTTATTGTGGTACTTCTTCTTGAATTGTTTAAATAAGATGTGTTTGACCCGAGGGGTCATTAATGTATGTATTGTAGGACCTTACAAATAAATCTGATTTGATCATGATCCCAACAAATGGTAAAATGTTTTAAAGCATTACATTTAACAGACAGTGGTGACATTTCGAAGTTTTAAAGGGATCACATTCACATAGCTGAACTTAAAATCATTCAAAACAATTATTACACTTTTGAGGTAGAAAGAAGCGCAGTTGTGTATATTATAAAAATAATTATTAAAGAATATTGCAGATCATGCTGTAACCTTTTTTATCAATAATATAAGCGTGCATAACACCGATAATATGGTTAATATTAATAATAAAGTTTCTAAACACTTTTTCAGTTTAAAAGCCGTAACATCCACTATTACAGTGTATAAACATAACAGGTGTGCTCTGTTAAAATTACCATTCATATGATCTAAAATAGTAACTAAGCCGTTTTCAGATAGAAGACTTTCATCCTCTGAGAGTGTCTCTATCATATATTGCCAATTATTTAGCAAGCCTTTCTCTCTCACCAGCTTCAACATATTTTCAAAAAGCCTTAAGCGCAGGCTATTGACATTCCCGGTTACCCATCAATGTACAATTGTCCTGACAGCTCCGCGGCGGTCACTAAGGCTTTAAGAGTAGCTACTTTGATTGGGAAGTGGAGGGTTTTTCTTCTAGTAGGACACAGTCTCTTAACCATACCCCAGGTTGGGGATGGCAGTGATGATGTTTTGTTGGTTACATCAGCGATAGGTATTTCTTCGGGGGCAGGGTGGAATACATCAGATTCTGATGTAAGAGGGGTGTACCAGGGGCTATTAGGATCCATACACCTGACGGGGTTTGACGGTGGTGACTCTACCGATGAAGTCTCCCAAATCGTTGTAAGAGGGCTGTAACTAGTCCTAGGGGTGTCTAGGAGGCTTTGCAATGAAAAAGTTTTAGTTGAACCATACAGGGGTACGGGTAATGTCTCAACTTCCTCGTCTGGAGCGTATAGTGGAGACAGGCTATCTAGTGTATCCGATGCATGCTTAGAAGGATCTTCCCCGTGTCTCACATAGTAAGCAAAGTTTGATCGCGTTGAAGTAGGGTCACCGAATCTATAACCGCCAGCGGGTAGTGTCTCAACATCGTCAGGCATGTATAGTGGAGACAGGCTATCTAGTGTATCCAATGCAGAGTTAGCAGGATCAGCCTCATGTGACACATACAAAGCCATGATTGCTATCTAAAAGTACAAAATGCACTGTAAGTCTTTTTAAAGGAGGATTTAGGGTTGACACGCCCCATCCTCCGCCCCCTCGCTGGGTCACTCCCAATCCATCTCCTCTGATTCGGTGTATGGGAATAGACGTCTTTTTAAATGATCCAGGTCTGTCCTCACCTTAACCCCTTCTTTAGTAACCATTCCGCAAGTCCGAAGACATTCTAACCAGGCCGGTACCGGTACTGAGAAGAGGATATACTCATGACTTGTATTAAGGAACCTTGAGAAGATGGTTAGATTAGTCTCTACACCAAAAGCCAGAGTACTTTTTATAGATATCCGCCCGTAATACACATACCCGTAGTCTATTGAGCTTATTACCAGGGTGAATATATGCCCGTCCTTAAGCGTTCTACCCACTAATCCGTCCATAGCCTCATACGAAGCTTTATTTAGTTGCCAAAATTCACTCTCCGATAGGTCTATCTCAGATCTTCTTCCAACACCCTGGAAATTCTCCAAGGAGGTCTTGTAGAACAGAACTCTATCAAATTTAACATCATAACAGAATCCTAGCACACCATCCCTGAGGGGCCATATCTCGGTGTAAAACACGCTACCAAATTTGGATGGTGCAAGTAACTCGGCCTTAAAATGTGCTACTCGGGCTGACGTGCGTATAGTAGATGTAGCTAGACTGCTCGCCATTTTCTTTTCTAGGGTCTCTCTAAGAGGTAACTCTCTAAATATATAGGTTTCTATTGTGGTAATATTGACCTTGAATTCCATAACTAATATGTGTGAATAATTAGAAAACCATAATATTATGCCTTGTATACTTTTTAGCAGCAGAGTGGGTTGCCGGGCTAAATGAGGAACTATTCTAGAGACAGTTGCATCAGATAACAGCAACACTAGAACAAAGGAACTGAGAAGTCACACCCAAATGTTAGCAGATGTCAGCCGACAGCAGAGACCAGATAACTGGCTCTGATAAGGATAGTACAGGACTAAAGATCATTAATCAATAAGGACATGTTTCAAAGTTAAATGAAAAAGCATGATACTTGATTGGCTTTGATTGGATTGACAACTCTATAAAGAAACCAATAAAAACATCTATATAGATATTTAGAATTAAGAATCCTGGTCAAGTCAAGTCAAGAGTTTTAATTGTCACGGCATACAGGTATACAATGAAATGCGGGTGGTCTTGCCCGCAACGATGTGCAATACAGTGGTACATATAATAGAATCAAAAGAAGAAAACAACATTGTGCAGTAACAGGTAACAGGTAACATGGAGTGACATCTCTGTATCTGTACATAGTTATTTACAGAGCATATGGGACATGCTAGTTAGCTTTGGTAGTGCAATACACTGTTCCTGTTATTCTAATTTAAAGTGTCCTTTCCTTTGGCCATAAGTGTGCGTGTGTGCGACATGAGTGTGTGCCCGCTCATGTTAAAGTGTTAAGTGGCTGCTCGTGTGTGAGCGTGCACAGTGTGCGTGTCGTGTGTGTGTTCATGTGTGCTTGTGTGTGGACAGTTCAATGTTCTGAGCACTCAATGTTCATTGTTCATGGCTCTGATGGCCTGGGGGAAGAAGCTGATCCTAAGCCGCTCTGTCCTAGTAGCTGGGGTTCGCAGGCGTCTGCCTGACCTCAGCAGCTGAAACAGGCTGTTATTGGGGTGGTGAGGGTCTTTCATTATCCTGCAGGCTCTGGATTTGCACCTCTTGTTGTATAGAACCTGCAGGGGGGGTAGTGCAATACCCGTGGTACGCTCGGCTGAGCGCACCACTCTCTGTAGGGCCTTCTTGTCCTGTGCCGTGCTGTTTCCATACCAGGCAGTGATGTTTCCGGTCAGGATGCTCTCTACAGCTCCTGAGTAGAAGGACTGGAGTATCTTTCCCGATACTCTGAACTTCCTTAACTGTCTCAGGTGGTAGAGACGCTGTTTCGCCTTCTTTACTACTGTGTCTATGTGTGTTGACCATGTCAGGTCCTCTGAGATGTGGACCCCTGGTATATGTATCACAGTTATATTACAGAGTTTCAGTCTGGTAAATAAAGGTTGGTGTAGTCTCATATGATGTCTGGTATCAGCCTAGAAAGCAATGACTGTACTTGGGTGATATTAGACATCATATGGGTCATTGCATGAACCATATAGAAGGAATGTTAAAGTATTGGATTCATTCAGAGGAGACTTAAGCAGCCAAGGAGGGGGGTCATCAAAAGCGCCCTCCTCTGTACGCATTAAGAGGCCACACCGACGGGGGCCACCAGCAGACCCCCCTGTTCACTGAAGGAAGACACCGACGGGGGCCATCGGCGGCCCCCCCTTCTGTTTACTGAAGGAAGACCCACACAGAAGATCAATTTGGGGACAGCCCCCACAGAAGAACCAACCGGATTGGACCAAACGTATTATTAAAATGTGCTACTATTGGTGGGAAATTATAGTATTTAAGAGCAAAACAGTGTTAATTCAGGAGCCCAGACCGCCCCCAGGTCTGCGGCTCCCCGCTCCCAACCCAGAGAATGCTGTCGGCTGATTTTCATGTAAGTAAGCTGGATGGTCCCATGGTTGGTTAGAATAGAATGTAAAGATACTTATCTTAGAAACCAGGCTTACTCATATGAAAAGGGGCTTACAGTAGATTCTCTATTTTCATTGATGTTAACAATGACTGTTATATGTACATGTTGAGGTTTTGAGATGCAAACCTTGTTGATCCTTTGTACAAAACAGACATGTTATTCTGATAATCCTTGTATGTGAAAAGCAACCTTTTAATTCACTCTTGGCCGCTGAGACTAATAAATACATGAGTTTGAATTCGAACTCTCCCGTCTGGACTGCACGTTTATTCCTTGCTGGCTATATTGGAAGTCAGATGAGGAGACCAAATTCTATCACTTATGATCTCTTTCCTCCTTCCAGATAGCAACCTCCTTGTACTGTACAATAACCTTAGATTTGGATAGGATTATACGACAGAAATGGTGCCTGTCTGACCCGCCCTGTTGTGCCCCCCCTGAAGATGTGCGGTGAGGTTTGTGTGGCTGGCTGCTCAGAGCCACGGCCCTGCTTGCACGTTGGGGACATCCAGGAAAAAAGCCGGGGGTTGATGCGTTTCATTAAGGGGTTTGCAGTGCAGGGTTTTGCTGTCTGGATGGAGGACCAGGGGAAAGATGGAGGCTGGTTGTGTAGCCATTGGTTGGGGCCCGGGGTGAATATAGCCTTTGCGTACAGGAATGGTGGAGTGGTGATTAGGTTAGACTGTCCAACGGTAAAGGGATTGCGCTTGTTGTGCAGTAAATATACAATCATGTGCTTTTGATGTATTGTGTGGTTATTTAGACACAGGAGGCTGTTTCCGGCCTGTTCGCTTGAGGTTTATGGCAATAAGTACGGGCAGCGTATTTGGTGCCAGGCCCTTGCGGACAGGGGGATAGTATTTTTTTTTATTTTTGTTGAAAGTAATAGCTTACGGGGATCCAAAGCACTTAGGATAGTTTAGGTAAAATACTTGAGGGGACACGGCGAGGAGCGATAGAACGTGGATTATAGTTACAGAAATGCAGGAAGTGGGACTGTGAGGTGACTGGACAGTGATGGTGTGAGGTTTTGTCCGCTGCTCACCTACTCTTTCCTTCCTTTTAGCCTACTGTTTAGGAATTCCCTTCTCACTCACTCTCACTAGCCCCCACCCTCTCGTTCTTTACTCTCATTTTCTCTCAGTGGCCACACCTGTACTACCTGTCATTATGTGTTTGTTTGGTCTGGTGCCGAACTCACACTTTTAGTTCGATTATCAATTACCTCTCGCACCTGTGGTGCATTCTAATTAGTTCCCCTGTGGGCTTTAAATACCTGGCTCTTCCACTCTGTTCCTCGTGGGGTCGTGTTGTAACATGCCGTAACTTTCGGTATCATATTCTCTATCATCAAGACTCCTTCGGGAGGTCCTCTGTTCGGTCTATGCTGTTTTTATCTCCGGCGTAAAGATGTGCTCCAGCCTTCGCCTCCTGTCGCCGTTGCCTGAGGGAGAGACTGGACTGCGCTCCCTAGACTTCCACGGGAGGCATCCCAGTGATCCACTTCAGACCTCCGCGCAGCAGTCGTCCTGACGCTCATCCAGACCTCCGCGCTGCAGACGCCCAGACACCATCCAGACCTCCGAGCTTGGCACGCTCCGACGTACCAGCGCGCACTCCCAGCAGACGCGCATCATCCAGACCTCCGAGCTTGGCACGCTCCTCCGTACCAGCGCGCACTCCCAGTAGACGCGCATCATCCAGACCTCCGAGCTTGGCACGCTCCTCCGTACCAGCGCGCACTCCCAGCAGACGCGCATCATCCAGACCTCCGAGCTTGGCACGCTCCTCCGTACCAGCGCGCACTCCCAGTAGACGCGCATCATCCAGACCTCCGAGCTTGGCACGCTCCTCCGTACCAGCGCGCACTCCCAGCAGACGCGCATCATCCAGACCTCCGAGCTTGGCACGCTCCTCCGTACCAGCGCGCATTCCCAGCAGATGCGCATCATCCAGACCTCCGAGCTTGGCACGCTCCTCCGTACCAGCGCGCACTCCCAGCAGACGCGCATCATCCAGACCTCCGAGCTTGGCACGCTCCTCCGTACCAGCGCGCACTCCCAGCAGACGCGCATCATCCAGACCTCCGAGCTTGGCACGCTCCTCCGTACCAGCGCGCACCCTCAGCAGAGCCCCTGTCTGCTAGCTTTGCCCCGGCTGCTAGCACAGCCTCTTGTTAATGCAGGCCTTGCAGCTAGCATAGGCCCTGTAGCTAGCCATGCCCAGGCAGCTAACCCGGTCCCTCTGCATGGCCTCCACTTTTTGTGTAGCTTTCCCACTGCTAGGACTGCCCTTTCAGCTAGCAAGGTCAGTTTTCCCACTGCTAGGACTGCCCTTTCAGCTAGCAAGGTCAGTTTTTCCCACTGCTAGGACTGCCTTTTCAGCTAGCAAGGTCAGTTTATCCCACTGCTAGGACTGCCTTTTCAGCTAGCAAGGTCAGTTTATCCCACTGCTAGGACTGCCCTTTCAGCTAGCAAGGTCAGTTTTCTCCCACTGCTAGGACTGCCCCTTCAGCTAGCATGGTCAGTATTCCCACTGCTAGGACTGCCCCTTCAGCTAGCAAGGTCAGTTTTTTTCCCACTGCTAGGACTGCCTTTTCAGCTAGCAAGGTCAGTTTATCCCACTGCTAGGACTGCCCTTCAGCTAGCAAGGTCAGTTTATCCCACTGCTAGGACTGCCCTTTCAGCTAGCAAGGTCAGTTTATCTCCCACTGCTAGGACTGCCTTTTCAGCTAGCAAGGTCAGTTTATCCCACTGCTAGGACTGCCCTTTCAGCTAGCAAGGTCAGTTTATCTCACACTGCTAGGACTGCCCTTCAGCTAGCAAGGTCAGTTTTCTCCCACTGCTAGGACTGCCCCTTCAGCTAGCATGGTCAGTTTGCTCCCACTGCTGGGACTGCCCTTCAGCTAGCAAGGTCAGTTTATCCCACTGCTAGGACTGCCTTTTCAGCTAGCAAGGTTAGTTTATCCCACTGCTAGGACTGCCCTTTCAGCTAGCAAGGTCAGTTTATCTCCCACTGCTAGGACTGCCCTTTCAGCTAGCAAGGTCAGTTTATCTCACACTGCTAGGACTGCCGCTTCAGCTAGCAAGGTCAGTTTCCCCACTGCTAGGACTGCCCTTCAGCTGGCAAGGTCAGTTTTCTCCCACTGCTAGGACTGCCCCTTCAGCTAGCATGGTCAGTTTGCTCCCACTGCTAGGACTGCCCCTTCAGCTAGCAGGGTCAGTTTTCTCTCACTGCTGGGTCTGCCCCTTCCAACTAGCTTGTTCTCTCATGCTGGTCCAGCCCTGTCTGCCAGCCTAGCTCCGGCAGCTAGCGCAGCCTCTATGTTAATGTAGCAGTACAGCTAGCATAGGCCCTGTAGCTATCAGTGCCCTGGCAGCTACCCTTTCCCTCTGCTAGCCTAGCTCCGGCAGCTTGCGCAGCCTCTATGTTGATGTAGCAGTACAGCTAGCATAGGCCCTGTAGCTATCAGTGCCTGGCAGCTAACCTTCCCTCTGCTAGCCCTTTTCCGGGTGCTCCTCTTGTTACCCCTCAGCTACCATGGTTACCCCTCAGCTCCCTAGTTTACCCCCCGGCTACCCTGCCCCAGTTGCTTGCCCCACTTTTGTTGTGGCTTCCCCTGCTGGCCTGGCCAGTACCTTTTGTTTTTTGCCTTGTTTTGTCCCCTGCCACTCTGTCTGTATTTTTTTGGGTCGCCGGGTGGCTCCCGTTGAGGGGGGGGTACTGTGAGGTTTTGTCCGCTGCTCACCTACTCTTTCCTTCCTTTTAGCCTACTGTTTAGGAATTCCCTTCTCACTCACTCTCACTAGCCCCCACCCTCTCGTTCTTTACTCTCGTTTTCTCTCAGTGGCCACACCTGTACTACCTGTCATTATGTGTTTGATTGGTCTGGTGCCGAACTCACACTTTTAGTTCGATTATCAATTACCTCTCGCACCTGTGGTGCATTCTAATTAGTTCCCCTGTGGGCTTTAAATACCTGGCTCTTCCACTCTGTTCCTCGTGGGGTCGTGTTGTAACATGCCGTAACTTTCGGTATCATATTCTCTATCATCAAGACTCCTTCGGGAGGTCCTCTGTTCGGTCTATGCTGTTTTTATCTCCGGCGTAAAGATGTGCTCCAGCCTTCGCCTCCTGTCGCCGTTGCCTGAGGGAGAGACTGGACTGCGCTCCCTAGACTTCCACGGGAGGCATCCCAGTGATCCACTTCAGACCTCCGCGCAGCAGTCGTCCTGACGCTCATCCAGACCTCCGCGCTGCAGACGCCCAGACACCATCCAGACCTCCGAGCTTGGCACGCTCCTCCGTACCAGCGCGCACTCCCAGCAGACGCGCATCATCCAGACCTCCGAGCTTGGCACGCTCCTCCGTACCAGCGCGCACTCCCAGTAGACGCGCATCATCCAGACCTCCGAGCTTGGCACGCTCCTCCGTACCAGCGCGCACTCCCAGCAGACGCGCATCATCCAGACCTCCGAGCTTGGCACGCTCCTCCGTACCAGCGCGCACTCCCAGTAGACGCGCATCATCCAGACCTCCGAGCTTGGCACGCTCCTCCGTACCAGCGCGCACTCCCAGCAGACGCGCATCATCCAGACCTCCGAGCTTGGCACGCTCCTCCGTACCAGCGCGCACTCCCAGCAGACGCGCATCATCCAGACCTCCGAGCTTGGCACGCTCCTCCGTACCAGCGCGCACTCCCAGCAGACGCGCATCATCCAGACCTCCGAGCTTGGCACGCTCCTCCGTACCAGCGCGCACTCCCAGCAGACGCGCATCATCCAGACCTCCGAGCTTGGCACGCTCCTCCACGCAGACGCACTCCAGATGCGTCTCTCTGTACCGGCGCGCACTCCAAGCAGTGGCGCACCACTCTGACCTCCGCTCGGACAGCCGGCTCCCCGGTGGCGACGCTCTCGCCCCGCTGCTGTTCCAGCGCTCTTTGCGCACAAACGTCTGGGTGAGTTTTTACTGACTGTCTTGATCAAATTCCGTTTTCGTGTGTTTCTATAACACTGAAGATTACCACCTTTTTAATCAGACAGTCACTCACCCAGCGTGTGCCTTTGTTTGTTTTCACTGGGATAATATTTTTGGACTTTACATCTCCCACTGTGTGTTTGTTTCACACCGAAGATATTATTCACATTGGATTGTTTTTTGGACTTCACTCTCACTGTGTATTTACACGAAGATATTTTTCACTTGGGATTGTGTTTTGGAACATTTGCTCACTGTGTGTTTACTCTTTTCCAGTATGCAGCTCCTGCCCTCGTCCTGTTCCAAGGCCTTACCCTGTTTGTCCCTAGCCCGCCTCCGCGGGCCTCTGTCCCTTCTCCCCTTTCTAGTCCTCCCTGTCCAGTTCCCCCTAGTTCCTCCCTGTTCCTGACTTCCCTTGCCTTCCCCTTAGCCAGCTCGCCTCTTAAAGGCACTGTACCTTTCCCTTCTTGTTATTCCAGTATTTTGTGTGTCTCCCTTAAAGGGACAGTGCCGTTTTTTCCTTCTGTTTCAATAAATGCCAGTTTCTTGGCTTACCCTCATACCTGTCTTGTGTTGTGCGATTGGGGTCGGTTACAAACCATAACAGATGGAAAATGCAGAGTAGTCAGATCTTAGATTCAAAGCACATAGGATAGTTTCAGAGTAGTCAGATCTTAAAGAGAAGATTATAGGTGAAAAGTGTGATGAGTGTGTAGAGTATAGAGTACAATGAGACAGTTAAGGAGACAGTTACAGAGTATAGAGTACAATGAGAGAGTATAGAGTACAATGATCATATAGGGCGGGAATGTCAGTTTAAAGCGGGGATGTCCCGGCCGGTCACTCGGTAGCTGATGGTGTTGTACTGCGCGTTGGCGTGTGGTTCTGATCGAGGCCACATTCGTTTTTGCGTTTGGGAAGTACGATAGGATACGCCCTGGGATACAAGACAGGCCGTGTCTTTCAAGGGAGCGTAAGAATGAGATGGTTATTTTTTTTGTGAATCTGAGCAGTGGGTGGACCGGGTGTACGAATTGCTGGGCGACGCAGGACTTCCGTTCGTTGGCGCCTCTCAAGCGGCGGGGAACGGAGGTTTTAAACATCGGCAAATGATGCAGATGGAATTTACAGGCTCTAAATCCAACGCTGAAACAGATCCGCGGAATCAGGTTGATATGTAAGAGGGCGCTAATATGATGGTGGTCGTCACGGGTCGCGAGATTATAAACGTGGTATGGTGAAATAGGTGGATGGGGGCCTTTCGAAGCTTAACGCGTAGGCTGTTGAAAATATTACTCAGACTAGCCGGGCACCTCGAAAGTTTTAACGGGGAGGGGATTTTTTCTGGGATATCAGCCGGTCTAGATATAATCGATCCGATATTGAGGATTGGTTAGGAGGATGCGGGGTTTGCTTGTTAACCCGTGAGAAGGTTGATTACAGAAAGCAAAAGCCGCAGCAGATCCGATTAGAACGTGTTTAGCTTCGGCATCCTATTTCGACGCGTTCGTTGCGGCAAACGGAGACAATAGCGCTTAGCAACAAGTCGTTTCAATATACTGTTTATAATGTAAATGTTCATTGCATGTATTGTGTACTAACGCTCTTAAGCGCGGTGAAAATGAGTGCGGCGAAACTATTGAAAGAAGTAATGTAACAAGCGGTAGATACAATGTGCAAGCACTGGAGAGTCATATTGGAAGTTGGGGCTAACTAGCTTAGCTCTGTGGAAGAGCCGCGGTAAATCTAAGGATGTTAAGGCGGCAAGGTGAGAGATTTGACGAAACACTGTGGGGGAAATTGTTGTTAAGAAGCGAATCGAGTGGTTCGTTGATGTGATTATGGCCGTATTAATGGTTATATTTAATGCAGTATTCAATGTGTACGACGATGTTGTTATGGAGAAGCAGTCGCAGGTTGATGACGTCATATTGTGGGACCTAGGAAGGGGAGCATCAGGCTGGCTAGGCTGTTAGCTTGCATGCGGCTGTTTTGTGAGTTTGCGGGCGACATGGGTTATGATTAGAGTTTTGAAAATGATGGTTAGGGAGTATTAGAGAGCGCGGTGGATGTCGTGGCATTATATTAGGACGGAACGGAGTGGTTTGTAGTGATAGTTGTACTTTGTCGCGATGCATCGTTTTGCTGTGAGCGCCGTTTGCGCTAGTGCGCATGCGCAAACCTCTGTTTTTAATTTCGTTCGCTCGAGGGAAAACGGGTGAGTTTGTATTTAGCTTTGTGCTATATATTTGTATAGTGTACATTGTATTTTTGTGTACACAGTAGAAGTGATGTAACATGTATGGTGCTTAGATTAAGGGAGATGGTAAACTAATGTGGAGGAAGTCAATAAAAGGTTTACTTAGACTGCAAACAAGGCAGTGGCCTATCAAGGGGAAATGAATTAATGAATACATGACCTATACAAGGCTGGGATTCACGAACTGGCTGCTCTGGGTTATTGTATTTGATGGAAACATACATAGACACATTAGACACAGGGGTATATTCTTGACCAAGAGGGGTTTGATAGATTGAAAACAGTACAGCTCAATACATACAATTGTTAAGGGGATGCAGACCAGAGACAGGGTCCCCCCATTTTCAATTCATCATAACATTTATGACATACATGATATACAGATAGACAGTAGTTTGGGAGTAGCAATGGGCTGAATTTGGTAAACTGCTCTACACTGAAAATGACATATTGCTTGCATTGTATTTAATGGATACATCTACATTAGAATCATATGTCACCTATGTACCGAGTTAACGTTCCCAGAACGTCCGGTTTACAGTTTTTTGAGTCTTAGCATGGGGGAACTAACCACATGTGTGATGCTTATATTTGTGATGCTTGTGTACTTTTTGTTAACATTTTTAATAACATTGTTAACTTAATTAGAGTCACACTGTTGAGTTGATGGTTGCTGCAAGTCTTTAGGTTGCGGGGGTGATAAATTAATGGTGTAGGCTTGTTGGCATATGTTTTGTTACATTGCGATGTTGGAAACTGTTTAGGTTGTGCACGTGTGTAGAGAATTGATATGGTGTTTATGTTTGTTTTAGATTGTTAATGTTATGGTTTGTAACCGACCCCAATCGCACAACACAAGACAGGTATGAGAGTAAGCCAAGAACTGGGCATTTATTGAATACAACAAAAAAGCGGCACTGTCCCTTTAAGGGAGAACACAAAAATACTGGAACAAGGAAAAAGGGCAATGTGCCTTTAAGAGGCGAGCAGGCTAAGGGGAAGGCTAAGGGAGAACACAAAATACTGGAAACAAGAATTAGGGAAAATTGGCACTGTGCCTTTAAGAGGCGAGCAGGCTAAGGGGAAGGCAAGGGAGAACACAAAATACTGGAAACAAGAATTAGGGAAAATTGGCACTGTGCCTTTAAGAGGCGAGCAGGCTAAGGGGCTAAGGCTAAAGGACAGGGCCAGGGCAAAGGACAGGGCAGGAACAGGGGCAACGGAGAGGGGAACAGGGACAGAGGCCCGGGGAGGCGGGCTGGAGACAGGGACAGAGAAAACAGGGTTAAGGCCTTGGACAGGGCGAGGGCCAGAGCTGCTTACAGGGATGGAGTAGGAGCGCACAGGCTAGACGTCTGGAGTGGTGCGCGTCGGCTTGAAGAGCGCGCCGGCTCGGAGAGACGCATCCTCCCGTAGAGAATTAGAGAGCGATGCGCGTCTGGAGAAGTAGCGCGCCGGCTAGAAGTCTGGAGTGGTGCGCGTCGGCTTGGAGAACGCGCCGGTTCGGAGAGCGCGCCGGCTCGGAGAGACGCATCCTCCCGTAGAGAATTAGAGAGCGATGCGCGTCTGGAGTAGTAGCGCGCCGGCTAAACGTCTGAAGTGGTGCGCGTCGGCTTGGAGAACGCGCCGGTTCGGAGAGCGCGCCGGCTCGGAGAGACGCATCCTCCCGTAGAGAATTAGAGAGCGATGCGCGTCTGGAGTAGTAGCGCGCCGGCTAAACGTCTGAAGTGGTGCGCGTCGGCTTGGAGAACGCGCCGGTTCGGAGAGACACATCCTCCCGTAGAGAATTAGAGAGCGATGCGCGTCTGGAGTGGAGCGCGTCTGCTGTAGGAGCGCGTCTGCGCGGGGTCTGGAGTGGAGCGCGTCTGCTGAAGGAGCGCGTCCGCTGTAGGAGCGCGTCTGCTGTAGGAGCGCGTCTGCGCGGGGTCTGGAGTGGAGCGCGTCTGCTGTAGGAGCGCGTCTGCTGTAGGAGCGCGTCTGGCGCGGGGTCTGGAGTGGAACACTGGAATACCTCCCGTAGAGAATTAGAGAGCGCAGGCTGTGTCCCACTCCAGGCAAACGGCGACAGGTGGCGAAGGCTGGCACCTCGTCTCACGCCGGAGATGAACCAGCATAGCGCGGGGTCTGGAGTGGAACACTGGAATACCTCCCGTAGAGAATTAGAGAGCGCAGGCTGTGTCCCACTCCAGGCAAACGGCGACAGGTGGCGAAGGCTGGCACCTCGTCTCACGCCGGAGATGAACCAGCATACAGATAAGATAAGATACTGTTATAGAGAATCTCCCGTAGGAGCCTACAGATAGAGAACGACCCGACGAGGACTGGGGAGGAGATGGAGGTATTTAAAGCCCACTGGGGCGCTAATTAGAACACACATCAGGTGCGTGATGGTAATTGATAAGACACACTCTTGACTAAGAAGTGTGTGTTCGGCACGGACCAATCAAACACATAATGAAAGGTAGTCCAAGGGTGTGGGCTGCTGAAGAGCAGACGAGAGTAAACGAACGCGAGGGTGGGGGCTGGAGAGGTGAGGAGACAGGGAATTAAAGGTCCAGGGAACAGGAATTAAAGGTCCAGGGAAGAGGCGAACCTCACAGTAACGACAACGCGAGGGTGGGGGCTGGTGAGGTGAGGAGACAGGGAATAAAAGGTCCAGGGAACAGGAATTAAAGGTCCAGGGAAGAGGCGAACCTCACAGTACCTCACAGTACCTTAAAGGAACGGAGCGAGGCAGGGAATGCAATAAATAAACAACGACAACGCGAGGGTGGGGGCTGGTGAGGTGAGGAGACAGGGAATTAAAGGTCCAGGGAACAGGCGAACCTCACAGTTAAATCTTTAATGCCATTGGTTTACATAGGCTGTTGTTTTATATTAAGATTGATTGCAAGTCCTTCAGTCACAGCAGGATAATTTAATGATGGGGACTTGTGTATAGGCTGTTTTTTATGACTGTATGATTGTGTTTTTGCAGTTATTTTGAAATGTTTTACTGTTTAGTTTGTACATTTTCTGTGTTTGGCTGTTAGGGTCAGGCAGGAATGTGTTGATTTGCCCCCGGGGTAGAATGTGTGTAATGATTAACCTTTTGATGGAGTTACAGGAGGGCCTGCATATGCCAGGGGACAATGGGGGTGCAAGGGCTTGCACCAGGTGCCAGTAGGCAGGGAGACAAAAGTTGAGAAGATTATATTGCCCAGGGGGGTAGGAATGCTTTGAGACAGGTCACGGGAAGCCACGGGGGATGCTAAAACCTGTTGGTTATGGTCACTGTTACACTCACGAAAGGGAGCTAGCCTATCTTTACAACAGGGAGACAGGTCGGAGGTGAAGATTGGAGGGCACAGTTGCAGAGTGAGATAACAGATGACGCCTATCTTTACAACAGGAGAGAGGTCACAGCTGGTGAAGATAGGGAGCGAGGGTCAGAGTGTGATAACAGATGACAGCTATTTTTACGACGGGGGCACAGGACGTGGTTGTAAGGGGTCAATACAGGATCAAAGGCAGCATGAGGGTGACAGGAGGATGAGACAGGGGGCTAATTCAGGAAACAGCTGGAGGGCGAGCGATACAAATCAATAAGATAATCATTCAATTGGTTTATGACTTTTGAATGGTGACAATTTGGTGAGGGAATCATTTGAAACTGCCTGTGCACTGGAATGCATGGATAGGTTTGAATTAAAGATGGATTCCAGTCCATCTTGGAAGTGAGGGTAGGAGTCTGAGTGAAGTATATTGGATTAGCCTGAGGTTGAGAGCAGGGAAAGCTGAGTGTGAGGCAGGAAGGGAACAACTAACCAGTGTCTTGTCCAAGTGTCTTGTCTGTGGTTGATTAACGGGTTGAAAGTATTTGTTTATGAGATGTGTAATATATGTTGGGAAGAGATGGTGGTTGAAATGATCTGCGTGACTGTGAATGATGTGTGTGGTCTGTTATTGTCTATGTTTTTTCTTTTTAGTGAATGATTGAGGCTGGGGATGACAGATAGTGGACAGAGTCTGTTATCTAGTTAGGCCTAACAATAGACAGGATGTCGGGTCTTGTGGTGAGCCAACTGACCACTTTTGGTATAAGCCATAGCGGTGTTTTAATTTTAATCGTTACTTTCATTTGAGTTTATTTCTTTTGAATGTCTTAGGAGTTAACAGCCACTGTTATGTGTGGATGAGTGTTTGAGTCTAGATTTTTAGGTTTCTTTTCTATTTTTTAATCTATAATTTTCCGGACTGATGATGATGAGTGAAAAGGTTGTGTGCATATGAAGTTTGAAGCTTGTTGTTTTTATTCCTTTAATATTTTCTCGGTATGCGTGAAGCGTTCACAAGTGGTCTGCCACGTGTGTAATAGGAGGATGTGTTTATTGAGATATTTTGTTGATTATTTGTCTGTTTCTTTTGTTTCCCAAATGTTTTTCATGATCTGGTGGGAGAGGACTGTTGGGGGCTGAGGTGCATTGGAACAGTTGGTCGACGACAGCTAAGTAGTTCCACCACATTTGCATATGGAATTAATGGCTTCCCTTAAAAGTATGTTGACATATTGTGTAATAGGATTTGCTTTGTGCTTTTGTTTCTTCAACAGCTCAGTCGAGGGGGGATTGCAGATCAACTCGGGGGGACACATGAATACATTACATTAACACGGTAACGTAGGATTTCATCTTCCCTGTTTCTCGGCAGTCCAGCGGTGATCAGTTACCAAATTGTGGTGGGAGAATTCTTGTATGCATTCGCCCCCGTCTCTACAGAACCCCATGCGGGTGGGGCCAGGTTGTAATAACTGAACAGATGGGGTTTTGGGACAAATTTCCTGGCTAAAAGACTCATCTGACGACCAGGTTGTCATGGCAGGATGGATGACTGGACCTGGGGGCATGCCTGGCCTGGGGGGCGGAGCCGGCCTGAGGGCTGAGCTGGAAAATGTGGGGAAGAGTCTCTGAGGAATTATGATGTATGGATTGGACTGTGGGGGACAGGGAGATGACTGGTCGGATACTGATGGGCTTTGTTTTGTGCACATGAGATTTGGTAGGATGCACAAACAAAGGGCGGATAGATTATGACACAACGCAGGGATGAGTAGAAGCATACACATAGGTAGGTTATGGTCAGAATGAAGATAGGAAGTAAAAGAAATTTTTCGTTGAAAATCTGCTTTCCTCTGCCGGACTGGGCTGTGGAAACCAAGGTGGTAAGGTTATGAACATTATATGTGTCATAAAGGGGGGAGGATGGATGGGAGAGCCAGTCGATGAATTATGCAGAAATGTGGTTGAACTAATTGGTGAAGAAAATAATTAACAGGAGAAGAGAAAATGAATGTAAAGTGAAAATATTATGATACTAATGTATGTTTTCATCAGCTGTTGTTTAAAGTACCAGGATCGTAGCATAGGAAATGGGTAATTTCTTCAGCAGGACTAGCAGCTGTATTATGAGCTCTATAAACTATGATCTTGCATTGCTTTTAAAACATGCTATAGCTAATAAAGTCAACGATGCCCACTTGTACACTGTAAACGGGAATGTCAATAGCCTGCGCTTAAGGCTTTTTGAAAATATGTTGAAGCTGGTGAGAGAGAAAGGCTTGCTAAATAATTGGCAATATATGATAGAGACACTCTCAGAGGATGAAAGTCTTCTATCTGAAAACGGCTTAGTTACTATTTTAGATAATATGAATGGTAATTTTAACAGAGCACACCTGTTATGTTTATACACTGTAATAGTGGATGTTACAGCTTTTAAACTGAAAAATCATAAGTGTTTAGAAACTTTAGATATTAACCATATTATCGATGTTATGCACGCTTATATTATTGATAAAAAAGGTTACAGCATGATCTGCAATATTCTTTAATAATTTCTTTTATAATATACACAACTGCGCTTCTTTCTACCTCAAAAGTGTAATAATTGTTTTGAATGATTTTAAGTTCAGCTATGTGAATGTGATCCCTTTAAAACTTCGAAATGTCACCACTGTCTGTTAAATGTAATGCTTGTAAACATTTTACCATTTGTTGGGATCATGATCAAATCAGATTTATTTGTAAGGTCCTACAATACATACATTAATGACCCCTCGGGTCAAACACATCTTATTTAAACAATTCAAGAAGAAGTACCACAATAAATCATAAATAAACCATAAATACCATAAAGTCCAACAAAATTAAAATAAATGAATGCAACACAGTCATACATATCCTTGCACAGGTATGTAAAAACCTATCAATAGGGAAAAAAATGCACCTCAGATCCTTCTTAGATGTTGGTGACAGTAGTGTTGCACTAAAACATTCAAACAGTTACAATAAAGCATACCAACACATTTGCTTTGTATAGAAAAGGTGTAATTCCCATAGCAGGAGTCGAACCCGTGCCTCCCTGTTGAAACCAGGGCATCCTTACCGCTAGACCATATGGGATTTGCATATGGTATACTGTACAGAACCTGTATACACTCAGACAGGGCTCCGGGGGTCGGATATTTATCTTTCTGTACACGTTTTTAACGTAAAATATATTAGTAGAACTCTTTTTACATCATTCTACATAAGACTTGTAGATACATAAGAACATCTTATAGAACATAAGACATGTTTTGATATTATAAATGAAATGCCTCATTGTTTTAAGGTGCTTCATACAAAATATAATCGATCCACTATACCCCTGGATTCACTATACAGTGAATCAGTCCAGATATTATACATAATTTTTTCACAAACAGCATATTTATTGTGTGAATGAAGCAAATCTTTCATGTAGAAATAAGACATGTCGACAATAGACCTATCAGCCAGGCCATCACTGAAACAATATGATTTGTTTTTGCTACACAATACATTTCACAGAGTAAATTTGACACATCCTGAGTACATTTGGATAATTGAATGTGAATGATACATTCCTATCTCTGACTTCACAAGTCTGTCCAGGGTTACTGATAAATGACCCCGTCCTGGATGCCTGTAGCTGTTCCGCAACCGTTCCTACTTCCAGGGTAGGCCTGACAGGCACGTGACCCGCCGCAGCCACGCCCCGCGGCAGCCCCAGGAGCAAGCGCGCTACTGCTGGAGTTCGCTTCGCCTTTCACATCGCTGCCGTTGGCGAAAGCAGGATGAGAGCAGGATGAGAGGCGAGCGCAGAATACTTTTATCCAAAATGCTTCTTACTGTTACACTGTTAGAGACTGTGCAGTGCACGGCTTTAGTCTCACTCGAGTGAGGAAGACCGCTGGTTCTCCAACATACAGCCCGCTGGTTCTCCAACATACAGCGGTGTGCTCTTCAGAATGTACCGGGAGAAACGTTTACTGTACCCCGCAGACATAATAAGCATATAAGCAGTGCTTACTAACGTTATTAGTTACGTTATTTCTGACCGAATTAGTCATTCATTTGTCTGCTTTCGCCAACGGCAGCGATGTGAAAGGCGAAGCGAACTCCAGCAGTAGCGCGCTTGCTCCTGGGGCTGCCGCGGGGCGACTGCTGGAGCAAGCGCGCTACTGCTGGAGTTCGCTTCGCCTTTCACATCGCTGCCATTGGCGAAAGCAGACAAATGAATGACTAATTCGGTACATTCTGAAGAGCACACCGCTGTATGTTGGAGAACCAGCGGGCTGTATGTGCCAGAACCAGCGGTCTTATTATGTCTGCGGGGTACAGTAAACGTTTCTCCCGGTACATTATGAAGAGCACACCGCTGTATGTTGGAGAACCAGCGGGCTGTATGTTGGAGAACCAGCGGTCTTCCTCACTGGAGTGAGACTAAAGCCGTGCACTGCACAGTCTCTAACAGTGTAACAGTAAGAAGCATTTTGGATAAAAGTATTCTGTACTTCTGTATGACAACAATGTATGCCTTTCAAATGTTAAATGATTAAATGATACACAGCGAAATCTACGCTCTCGCCTCTCATCCTGCTCTCATCCTGCTTTCGCCAACGGCAGCGATGTGAAAGGCGAAGCAAACTCCAGCAGTAGCGCGCTTGCTCCTGGGGCTGCCGCGGGGCGTGGCCGCGGCGGGTCACGTGCCTGTCGGGGCCAATCAGGCCTACCCCGGAAGTAGGAACGGTTGCGGAACAGCTACAGGCGTCCTGGATACATTCCTATCTGTGAACACTATAATCACGGTAGAACCTAACATTGCATTATTTTCATGGTTATAATGTATAAAATACATCTTTGTATTAAGATGTTTCATGCTAAATGGTTCTTAAAGTGAATTTCCTTCAATCATCGGGACAAGGAGCACACAACCTCCGCCGGTAATACAGTGCATTTAGCTTTTTTTTTTTGCAAAATTATTATGAATTATAATATTGTATCAACAACTCTAATAACGGTTTTATGTTACTTTCATACATGTTAGCCATACTATACACTAACTATGTTGACTGAATTACATTTTGTTTACCTTAGAACCATCATCTTTGTGTTGATTGAATATTTCATGCTGTGTGTAACTGTAGTTTGTAATGCAGATCCATAATATTGAGTATATTACACAAATATTTAGTGTGGCTAAAAAACTATTTTAACTGTATCGGTCAGTTTCATGGTTTTAGATGTTTATAATTTATGTGTATCCTTGACACTCAACCAATAAACAACAAATTCAGAATTCAATAGGATTAAGTTATCATGTTTTTACCAAAGTACATGTTTTTCATATAACAAAGATATAAATACAAACTGTCTAGTAGATACAAAGATGTATGCCTTGCATTGTTTAGAACAATGCTGTTTGCAAATATTATGGCTGAATTACTCGTGTGTACCACAATATAGTTCCAATTCTTTCACGAAAGTTGTTTACCAGGTAGTCAATTGAGATCATAGACCCCTCTTTTAGCTAGATCTGGTCCAAATGACAGATAAAACATAAACAAACACCTAAAAATACACAATAAGCAGATTGATAAAAAAATGTAGACATGCAAACGAGCCTAATCACTGTAATTACAACATCAAAGCTGTTTGTCTTACAAAGTAGGAATGTGTCATGGGGGTGATATATGCCACCCCCTTGACAAAATATCATTATCCTTCTGACTAATGATTCAATCTACTAAAAAAAATTGTTAATTCGCCCCTTTTAAAAACACCTCATACAATATCTTGAGTTTCCTGCGTATGTCATCTGGTCTTGGAACAAGTCAAATTTTCAGACATGTAAGCTGAAATTAATAAATAGTTTGCATGTTCTCTTGAATCTACTTTGTGCATTATTATTACATAATCCAGTAGAGAGGATAATTATGTTATGTGAACCGTTCCATAGTTCTGCTCTAAGTCGGCATGTCCTCTAAACTGCTAAACTTCTCACCCCCATGTAGGGCGTTTTAACACCTAAGGGGACCCATTTCACACACCCACACACACACAGACCCAACTATTAAAGGGGCTATGCACTGCTATTCCTAGCACTATTTGGGCAACTTTACACAATTCCTGTTAGTCTATTGAAGACATTTGTAATTTTGTTTTCAAAAAAATGCATTGTTTTATATTTCTAATCAAGTACTCGAAACCATCATTTTTCAGCCTCGAGAAATCAGGCTGTTATGGCCTGGCTCCGCCCATAAGCACTTTGAGTGACAGTCAGACCACAGTCTGCACTGGTAGAGGGAGGGAGGGAGGGGGGGGGGGAAGAGAGAGAGAGTTCAGTTCAGTTCAGAGTTTTTATTTGCCACATGGAATAATACAATCATAGTTTCTTCATTAAAAAATCATAAATAGTCATTCCATGGACAAAAGGAGCAGGAAGAAGAATAAATCTTATAGTTATATAGTTACCTGCCCCTTATTCCTAAACTAACATGTATTTTCTTAATGGTCGGCGTATAACCTTATTTACACAAATAATCATTTATACCATGAGAGAGAGAGAGAGAGAGAGAGAGAGAGAGAGAGAGAGAGAGAGAGAGAGAGAGAAGCCCCTCCCTCTCTCTTCCTTTTTTTCTTTCTATCACTCTCCCGTTCGGAGGTGTGTGTCGCGCGGACCTCCGTGCGGCAGGTCCCCCCCCCCCCAAGTGCCCCCTCTCTCTCCCTCCCTCCCTCTCTCTTCCTTTTTTTCTTTCTATCACTCTCCCGTTCGGAGGTGTGTGTCGCGCGGACCTCCGTGCGGCAGGTCCCCCCCCCCCCCCCAAGTGCCCCCTCTCTCTCCCTCCCTCCCTCTCTCTTCCTTTCTCTCGGCTCCCTCTCGGCTCTCTCTTCCTCTCGGCCCCGCAGCCCCACTCGCTGTCTAGTCTAGGTAGAATGGGGGCGGGCATTAGCTCCAACCACAGAGCCAATCGCATCACTGTGTCTATCCACAGCGCCCAGTGACGTGCTCAGGGACTTCAAATCAAAATGACCCGATTTACTAGAGGCACAGAGGGGGTGGGCTGAAACGGAGCAATTCGCCAATATGGTATTTAGACCCTAAAACACATTGATACGAACTCCTATTACTATAATACAATGCTAGAGACTGAAAAATGACATTTATAATGCATGGGACCTTTAAAGAAACTCATGTTTTTACATGCACCAAAGTACATTTACCATAGTTTCTGCTAAATATCCTGCAATATGTTTTCAGGTGACAATTATATAATTGCATATTGTCTACATTAGATACAAAGATTTTGTAATACACTGTTTAGAACAATGCTGTTTGCAAATATTATGGCTGTTTTACTCGTGTGTACCACAATATAGTTCCAATTCATGCATGAAAGATGCTAGACCTTTTTTTTTACGATGTAGTGATTTGAGATCATTGACCCCTTTTTTTTTTAGCTAGACCTGGTCCCAATTGACTGCAACAACAAAAGACCTAAAAATACATATTTTCTGAACATTACATTTGAGGTACCGCAAACTATATTGAATGGGTTTTTCAGGGTAAAAAAGAGGATGGAAGTTATTGATCTGCAGGAGGTTGGTATGGGAGAGATGGTCAGGTCATAAATATAAAATATAACACCACGTTATGCATTGATGCAGGGATATTAGCCCTTCTCATTCTTTAAATCCCCTTAATTTGGAACTTTAAAATCAGATAGGGTGGTGAATGGTCTACAGTTTCAACGTTTTTGAAAGTCCATTACAGACATAGCTATCACAGAAGGTCTAGCTAGCATAGAACGCCTTTTACCCAAACTCTGTCCTAATTTTCAGTGGTACTGTGACATAAATTGGGGGTGGTGAGGTTTGAACCATGCTAAAAAGGGGAAGTTGACCTAAAAATGTAGGCCTAAACAGTAGATGGACATTCAGGCCTTGAGGTGATCTATATCCATAAAATAAGTCTTAATTAAAGACATATGAAACAGTTAAAGCAGCTTGGACAGACACACCCTTACAAGTTATCACAAACACTGGTGTATTTGTAATCTGCTATGTCCTAAAATGTCTGGATGTAGCATTAATGTCTATCTGTATGTCATGTAGGCCCTGATTAATTGAAAATGGAGGACTCTGATGTACACAAGACAAAAGTCTTTCTCTGATCTGTTACCTCTTAACCTTGTCAAAGACTCATTTTCCAGTCAACATTGTATTAGTTTTACGAAATAAGAAATAATAACTACAACTTCTCTGTAAGCACCGTGTCCCAAACTGTCAGCAGACAGACACCCTAGCCCTGGACATCTTCAGACCCCGGTCTGACTCAATCTAGTAAATTAGTTCCTTCCCCTTTTAAAAACATCTCATATAATATCTTGAATTTCCTTCAAATGTCATCTGGTCTTGGAACAAGTCAAATAATCTGAAATTAATAAATAATCTGCATGTTCTCATGAACCTACTTTGTGTGTTATTGCTACACTATAACAATTCTAATGATTTTATGCTACATTCATAAACGTTAACCCCTAGCCCCCTAACTCAGATATATATGTTGTGTGAATTAAATGGATGGAATTGAATGTCCATTGCACATGTCCCCATATAGGTTAGAATAATAGAACGTTTTATTAACCATAGCCTTTGTGAGTAGGCGTGAGGTTACAGTGGATTTGGGATCTGATCCGTTAATTCTAGTACCTGTTTTAAATTGTGTTCATGTGACCCCTTCCATTGTGTGAACTAATTAATTAACTAATTATTTTTTAAATAAAACGCTTCACCGGTTTTATAACAGTGTTTGTAATCAGCCCCCCACCCTTGAGAGGCAACCATCTTGCAGAACTTAGCCTCCATGCATATAACTTAAACACAGCCCTGTCCCCCGTTGGCATTACACCATGCTGTAACACCCATATATTTTATCTACACTTATATTTTCCGAACACAAGTGTCTAAAGATTGTGATATTCTACACTTTATAGACACACTGTATTTTTCTTTAAAAAAAACAATCCTCCACACACACACACACACAGACACACAAACACTACATATTACATACATACATACATACATACATACATACATACATACATACATACATACATACATACATACATACATACATACATACATACATACATACATACATACATACATACATACATACATACATACATACATACATACATACATACATACCTACATGCATGCATACATACATACATACATACATACATACATACATACATACATACATACATACATACATACATACATACATACATACATACATACATACATACATACATACATACATACATACATACATACATACATACATACATACATACATACATACATACATACATACATACATACATACTGATTGTGGTTAGTTAGAACCCCTGTTTACAAGTTATCACTTTTTTTTCAAACAACATCAGCCTATTATTCACTTACATTTGTATTTTCTTTTATTTAGACTTTTGCTTAAACACACTCTTCCATATGAAACTAAAAAATATAGGCACATTACATTTGGCTTTATCCAAGAATAGACACAAACACATACACGCACAGCCACACCTTGGGGGAGTTTTTTCTGCAGAAAGGGGGAAGTAAGACACGTCGTAAATCTATTAGACTTGACAGAAGCTGCATACGGCACTTTTGAGCCATCCCATTCGCTATCTTCATTCTCCCGCCTTCTATGACAGCTAAGGGGGTGTCACTTTCAGAATCGTGACAGTTTCAGAACTGCAGTGAACCTCCAGAGCGTCATTTCAGCCTACGGAGTGGAGACAGTCTATTGAGAGGGGGAATTCTTTCTACACACACACATATTTTCTTTCTACTCAAACAAATCTACACACACTCACAAACAGCATACTGACAGAACGGCTATTGAAAATTTCTGAAGAATAATACATTGTATTTTACATTTGGCATTTGGAATACACAAAATGTATTTTATTCTTAATTCTGTAACTTAAACCACATACACACACACACCCACACACATTTATTCTTAAGATACACACACATTTGAAATGTTTATTCTGAAAACCTTGGAATACACATTGTGAAGATATTGTATTTTTCTTAAGACCTTGGAATACACACATTCTGAAAATTGAAAAAAAAAAAACGTTTGAATCTTTTATTTCTGACAATAAAAAAAAACTTATTTTTGAATCTTTTATTTTGAAAAACGTTTATTTTGAAAAAAAAAATCTAAAAATGGAAGTCCCCGCCCTTACAACCCCTCCCCTTCCGAAACCGGATGTCTCGCCTCCTAAACCGGATGTCCCGCCTCCTTGAACCTCTCGACCAATCAGAGAAGCCCTAAGGGGTCATAAATCATCTCAAAAAGGGGGCGTGGGTACAATCCATCAAACTTGGCCATATGCCCTTATAAGGTATGGCATACCCCTAAGTCCCGCCCCCTTAAACCTCTCGACCAATCAGATAAAAAGGGGCGTGTTTTGCATAATGTGACAGGTGGTGTATCTGAAATCTCTCTCTCCTATTGTACTCCATTTTATACTGCACACCTCTGGTGTAATTATAGCACAGCAAAAATGAAAAAACTGCAGGTAGCATAATGATGCATTTAGGATCCTCCTTAACACATTGACTGCCAGACCCGAGATTTCTCGGGTTAACTCGCCATGCGTTTTGGTAGTTTTTTCTTTTATTCGATTTTTTATTCATTATATCTTCACGGACGGACCTCTGTGTTACCATAGGAAATCATTCTGAAATCCCAAAAGCGCAATACCGGCCGCATCCTGCTAGGTGGCAGTATCGCCCACCCTTTGAAACCTTATTTCACACCGTGTGTTACATCTAAACCCCTCCGGCGCAGCATTTTGGTACAGGCAAGCCTAGCGGTTCACCCGATCACATTGAAACGTGCCCAATGCCCCTCGATGCATGTGTTGTGCTGGATTATTGGAATATTCTTTTTGGGATACCTCCTAGTAAAGGTAAGGACTATATGACATCAATTCCACCTTGATCCTACAATGATTTCATATCGATCCGGCCGATCAATGTATGTAGTATTCAAAATGAATGTCGTTACTGGCTATCAAAGCATAAAAAAATGACCCCCCCTTTCATGCATTCATAATGAAACAGAATACCTATTATATACCTTTGAATTGGAAATAGTAGCATGTACAGGCGAGCAACGCCAACGCTTTTAGCTCAATTTGCTTATTGCTCCATAGCGCCATTTTCAGGAATTAGCCAGGATCACTCTGAAACTATACAATATTCACCACGGTATAACATGCAAACGTATACATGACAAAAAAACGATGGATTGTTAATGTCAAATGAGCCATAGTATTGTCTTCATAGCTATAATATAGAATATAGATATAGCCCTGCAAACACTGCAACGCACAGTGAAAATCCCTATACTTTACAGCGCTGGCACACTAAGAACAAAGATGGGAAAATAGCGTGGCAGTCAATGTGTCCTTAAGCTCCCAAGACGGACTAGTGCAAGCCATTTATTTGTGACTACAAATGTCCCAACCTTCCATGCTCTGCTGAGGAACTTGATGTTTAAATTTATGTGTCGATTATTAGAGTAAAAAAACAAGATAATAGGTGCCATTAGTGATGTAAAACAAAGTGATACAAGGTACTCCTCTGATTTGTGGAAACATTGGAATCGATGCCTTTATGTATTTTAATCTATGTTGTTGGCCTTGTTTCTTTTGTTATTGTATTCTTGTTGTTGTTTTGTATATGTGTAATATGGACCTTGAGTCTGAAATAAAGTCTTCATCATCATCATGTCCGCCCATCACAATTATGCGAACTGTCTAACGCCTGTCCCGTCTCCCTGTCTCCCTGTGAGTGGCTGTCTCGTGGTGATGACCGGAGTGGTGGATGTCCCGTGATGATGACCGGGAGGATGCGACCCTCTCTGCGCCACCCCCATGCCTCAAATAGATCCGCCATCAGCTCTATTTTTCAATCTTTCAAAATGTTCAGTTGCTATTGCATGCACTTATCTGTGTTTCATTACACACATGTGTGCATGCTTACCAACTGTCTCGCCTGTTTTATTGCAACACTACTATCGCCGACATCTAAGAAGGGAGATCCCCCCTTGAACGGCCCTTCTAATTTTTCCCTATTGCTGGGTTTTAGGGAGTTTTTCCTTACCTTCGCGTGGGGTATGTCTGGGAGTGTTACATTAATTAATTTTAAATTTTTTGGACTTCATGGTGTTTTTGTTTTGTTCTTGATTTATTGTGATGTTTCTTCTTGACTTGTCTATAAAAAAACACGAGAAATCTCGTGAGTGGCACGGAAAGAGTTAAAGATGATGTGTCCGGCCCATGGGGACATTAATGTGTGTTGTCGGGCCTTACAAATAAATTTGATTTGATCATTGTTTCCTAACTACAAGAGGAGTCTATTGCCAATGTCAATGATATTACTAAGTAGTCACACTCTCTCAAATGTGTGGCATTCTATACGCAACAAAGTAACCTAACCCATCCTGCCTGCCGGGGGCCAAAGGTTATCCCGCAGGAGGCCCAGATGCTGTCACAACAAGCTAGACCCATCCATCCTACAGACACACTCACACACAACACATGCAAGTAGTACACACATAATCACACAGACTGCACATATGCTCACATGCACACACACACACACACACACACACACACACACACACACACTAATCCGCCAGTCTACTCTTTCTGAACTTGCTGAACCCAGCAGAGCGGGTGTGGAGGGGGGGGGTTACAATAGACAATAATAGATTATGCGTATACTATAGTGGACAGGGAAGCCCGTCTATGGCACAATGAAAATACCTTTAAAATATACTACTACTAATGATAATAATAATGATGATGATAATAATAGTAATAATAACATGCCCACCTGGGCCCAACACTCAGGCCCCTACCCCTTCTTACAGTATGTGGAAGGAAATGGTTTATTCCTGAAAACTACTTCTGCAGAAGTGTTTCACGCCTCCAGTAATTCATAGTTGAGTCCCTAAAATAGATTTAGTTGCTAATGAAGTTAGTACCATCCATCTGGAAAGAGTTGTCCCTAAGAAATCTGCAGGGTAGGAACATTCCTCAATGCTGCCTCAAAGCACATTTAGTACACTATTGTTTTTCACACAGATAAAATGCCAGCTAGTTAGCTGAGTTTTAGGTAATTTTGCATAGGAACATTTACTGTAATTCCACAAAGTTGAGGGGGAACGTTTAATCCCTATGGTAGATACAAAATCAACTGCTGTTTAAAAAAGTCCCCAACTCCCCAATATTTTAGCTGTACTGTGTGGCTTAAATAAACTATACATACAGACCCTGATGTCTGCAGCTTAATGAGGCTTTGTGTGACGTTCTTAGAAAACAGCCCCGCTTGAATAATGTGGTGAATTGGGCCTCATGTTATTAATGAGGTAACATTGTAAACACATTATGTAAGGGGGGAAACAACTGAATGAAGCTGGTCAGGACAAGTAGACACAACAACATTCTTGGCCAGATTTAGACCCAATTAAGCCATTTCACCACACAGAGTACAAAGATAATTGTGAAAATACAACGCCCTGATTTTGAAAGTTTGTATTAAAGGGATATTTCACTTTAGTAGAACTTGTCAAACATCTGCAGTCTTACCTCTATCTAAAGTAATCTACAAATAAGCTAGTGACCACTGCTGTCCCTGTCGTCTGCTGTCAACAGCACCATTCCACCCAGGTGTCAGGCTCCTCATTCACTTCCTTTCATTTTGAAGTTTAAATATTTTTGTAATATTACAAATAACACTTCTGAATTATAAACAAATAATACAGCAATATTATTCTGAGTAATATATTGTTCTGAGTCAAAGGTACAGTAGTTGGGTTTCTTTTTGGAGCTAATGTTAAATGCATTTTGAAATTATGAGTAAGCCTATAGGAACTATTTCTCACTTGAGGTGTAGGTTGACCAACTGTAAACTTCTCACAGAATGTTTAGAATCTGTCTTTCAGATTCCATGGGTAACAACTCACCAAAGTCCCATGCAAGGCAAAGATACACAGTACATTTACATTTACATTTAGTCATTTAGCTGACGCTTTTATCCAAAGCGACTTACAAGTTTTGTACGACAAGTCATCAGGAAGGGCACAACTCTATCAGCTGAGTAACAATGTTCATCAAAGTGTTGAGTGCTACAGTGTAGGTTAGTTTATTAGGACAGGTGCATGACAGTAAGGTTAGTTAGGGTTAGTATTATATATATTTTTTTATTTATATTTTTTTTAATTTCAGATAATGGTTGAAGAAGTGCGTCTTTAGTCGACGGCGAAAGATTGGACAGGTTTCCGCTGTCCTAACTGGGGTGGGTAGTTCATTCCACCATTGTGGGGCAAGGACTGAGAAAAGGCAGGTTCTCCTTGATGACCCTCCCGGAGCTCGGATAGGAGTGGGTCTGAGACGGGCAGAAGATGCAGAGCGTAGGGGTCTTGAGGGTGTGTACTTAGAGACCATTGACCGGAGGTAGGCGGGAGCGGTTCCCTTTGCCGCACGGTATGCCAGGTCGAGGGCCTTGAAGCGGATTCATGCAGCAATGGGGAGTCAGTGCCTAAGAAGTGGGGTGACATGGGCCGACTTCGGTAGGTTTGAGATCAGGCGGGCCGCTGCGTTCTGAATGAGTTGAAGAGGCTTGGTGGCAGTGGCCGGGAGGCCAGCAAGCAGTGCATTGCAGTAGTCGAGGCGGGAGATGACTGTTGATTGGACAAGAGGTTGGGTGGCTTTTTTTGTCAGGAAGGGGCGGATCCTTCTGACGTTGCTCAGGAGGAATCTGCAGGTTCTGGTTGTCGCTGCGATGTGAGCAGAGAAGTTCAACTGGTCGTCGAGGACAACACCAATGTTATTGGCGGTCGGGGACGCGGTCACTGTTTTGCTTAGGTTCAGTTTGAGGTGGTTGGTCGTCATCCAGGCGGAGATGTCGGACAGACAGGCTGAGATCCGCTCAGAGACGTGGATATCTGAGGGAGGGAAGGAGAGGAAGAGTTAAGTATCATCAGCATAACAATGATACGAGAAGGCATGAGACGTGATAATGTTACCCAGTGATTTAGTGTAGAGGGAGAAGAGAAGGGGTCCTAGGACAGAGCCATGGGGGACACCCGTCCACAGGGGGCAGGTGGCCGACAGGGTCCCTCTCCATGACACTTGGTAGGAGCGGTCATTGAGGTATGATGTCAACCATGTCAGCGCAGAGCCAGCCACTCCCATTCCTGTGAGGGCCGCGAGGAGGATCTGATGGTTGACTGTGTCGAAGGCTGCAGATAGATCTAGGAGAATCAGGACAGATGAGAGGCTTTTAGCTTTTGCTAAGTGAAGTGCCTCTGTGACCGCAATGAGGGCCGTTACACTCACTCCTACAACAAATTGACTGGATCGGCTTTTATTTTTGAAAGGTCACATCAAATGCCAAAACAAACACATCATTTTACTCAGAATTGTCTGTTTTAATGGAATATGCACAGCAGTAATTTGTTTATACTTCAGAAGTATGATAACTTTGTCCTCAAAATGTATGGAAATGAATGAAGAGCCTGACACCTGGGAGGAATAGTGTTGACAGTAGTGGGACAGTTCTACTAAAGTCAAATATCCCTTTAAGGCAACTTTGGGACTTAATTATTAGTTATAAGAAAATATTTTACAGTGCAATTTTTTTTATTAAGGGAATTGGAAGAGTTGAACAATAGGATCTGGCCTATTTTTAAGGGCCTTAATCTACAGTAACATACTATACCTGCAGCCCATAGTTCACATGGGTGAGTGTACTGTACTATCCACAAGAATTTCCTGTGAAATGGGGAGGGGGGGTGTGTGCATATAACCAACTTTGCGAGAACTCTGATATTTCCCATATTTCCCGCAACATGAGGGTGGGGCCACATGGTTGTGAGGACATGGATACAACACGGGGAGGGGGGGGGGCATAATACCCACATTACGAGAACTGATATTCCCACGAGGACACTGGTAGTTTACGCAACATAGGGGAGGAGCAAACATAGAAGCTTGCATAGCAGCCTTCTAATCTAAACCATTCATCTTGATGCTCTGTGTGGTTTCTCTCAATTCGCTCTTTCAATGGAAAATTACCTTGAAGAAAAGGTTTTGTTACAGCTCTATGACTGTGAAAGTGACATAATTATGCTACGTAAAAAAGCACCTGTCTTCAAGGCCTTCAGTAGGTTTTGTGATCTGCACAGTTTCAACCAGCTAATCATCCAACTCACAAGAGTGTGTGATTCAACACAAACTACCATTGATCTCATTCTGACCTCTGACAAGTCCATGATCTCCAACAAAGGGGTGATAGCTTGCGGGTTAATAATAATAATAATAATAATAATAATAATAATAATAATAATAATAATAATAATAATAATAATAATAATAATAATAATAATAATAATAATAATAATAATAATAATAATAATAATAATAATAATAATAATAATAATAGCTTCATCTTATATAGCGCCTTTCAAAAGACCCAAGGTCGCTTTACATAGGGGGAAAAATAGCAAAGTAACAAACATAGTGGACA
The DNA here is from genome assembly GCF_963971535.1 of Notolepis coatsorum. NCBI lineage: Eukaryota > Metazoa > Chordata > Actinopteri > Aulopiformes > Paralepididae > Notolepis > Notolepis coatsorum. The sequence goes on from NC_140170.1 coordinate 117,049,895, forward strand.
GACACAACATACAAAGTGAGAAATTAGGGGTTAAAGGCCAAGTTGAAGAGGTGGGTTTTGAGCAGTTTTTTGAATGAGTCCAGAGTTGGGGTGTTGCGGAGTTCTGCGAGTTAAGCGATCATTATATGATATTCTGCACCCGCAAAAAGCTAAAACAAAAGTCACAAAACAGTCACATCTAGGGACCTCAAAACCTACTCTAGCTATATGGACCGTCCACGAGTTAACTCGTGATTCGATTACACCCGTTGAGGACCAGAGCCACGAGTTAACTCGTGGCGAGTTGTTATTGTTTTATTCCATATTTATAACGCTATTAACGTCCGCGAACGACATGCAGGACCTACCCACATATTTGATTTTCGAAACATGCAATACCGGCCAGATCCGCTTAGGGGCGCCATCGCTCCACTGCAGTATCGTTGAGGGCGATTGAAAAAAAATTCTTTTCACTGTCTGTGGGCGTTTCATATGAGCCTCGGTTCCAAACGAAGACCCTCCATCTTTGATCCCGTTACCGAACGCATATTTCAGCCTGGAATAATGGGATTTATGATTAGCCAATGGACATATCGATCTACCAGATTCCGATGACTAATGACGAAATGCTGCCGGCGATCACATGGCCTGACGGTAGGATACTATTCCCCCAAATTACAGCTGGATTGGACATTGTTTTAAAACGTAACGTGATCGATCAGTGAAAATGGCTACTTGAACACACACTGTATTGCTAATCAATAATACTAATCGGCGTTCCCCGCCACCCCCATTTCATCCATAGATGCTCTGTAATAGTCCGGATGCTACGCAGTTTGTTTTATTTCATTCGTATATATACAGCAGAAATGGCGTTTGATATAACGGCGCCAACGTTTAGCCTATTATCTAGCTCCCCAGAAAAAAGACGAGACAAAAAATGCGATAAACCTTATATTCACGACGCTATAAAATGACAACCAACCGATGGGTTTTTATTTTCTTTAAGCCATTATGAAGGCACGGTGTATGCACTCAAGTGACAATGAGAATGGACAGATAGCAATACTATAAATGATATATATAGCTGTTAGAAAGTACATCGGTTTGTAAACAAACCTCTGTCCTCTAGCCTATAAATCGGCGCAAGACTGTGGTCGCACAAAAAGATTATTCCAATTAAGACTGTGGTCGCCAAAGTGTAACCAAGAACTGGAGAGCCTGGACTGGTCAGATGAGCTCAGTAGTACACTAGTTGAAGAAACATGGCTAGGATTCAAAACCAAATTCACAACAATACTCAACAACATGGCCCCCCTAAGAACCACTAGGGTTAAAAATTGCGCTGAGCCATGGATGCACTCTGAAATACTGACTGCTATGAAATCCAGAGACAAAAAATGCTCTGAACTTCATAAAAGTCAGTCAAAGCTTGCCAAAAGCACAAACAGAGATCTCCAAGCCCATGTGGTAGAACTCAAAATACAAAGAAACAGACTAAGAAACGATGTAAACACCATGATCAAATCCGCAAAAGAATATTTCATGAATGACAAAACTGAGGAAAACAAAAACAAACCCTGTGAACTTTGGAAATTACTCAACAACCAACTAGGCTGCAGCAAATAACTAAAAACCAGATTTACAAACATAAACATAAAGACAGAAAACACCCTCATCACAGACGAGCTGGATGTGGCCAAATACTTAAACATTTTCTTCACAACACTGGTTAATAAACTACCCTCCCACTCAGGGCATTTTGGGGTAGAACACATCCTAGCCTACTACAAAAACCTAGGGCTCCACAAAGACAACTTCAAACTTGAAATGGTAACAACAGCTGAGGTACTCAGAAAACTGAATGCCCTCCAACCTAACAAGGCCACTGGCCATGACAATATCCCATCCAAATTCCTCAGAGACTCAGCAGCCGCCATCACCCCAGTCATCACACACATAATAAACCTCTCCATAAAACAGGGACACGTCCCCAAAGACTTCAAAATTGCGAGAGTGACCCCCCTGCACAAAAAAGGCAGAAAATTATACCCTGTTTCTATTCTTACCTCCATCTCGAAAGTTATGGAAGAAAAATTCTACGGACAGGTCGGAAGGTACCTTGCGGAAAAAATCTACGAATTCCAATCTGGCTTCAGAACATCCCACACCACTGACACATGCCTTCTCTATTTGAACGACCACATCAAACAAGAGGTGGACGCGGGCAAATACTGCGGCATGGTCATGCTGGACCTACAAAAGGCATTTGACACTGTCAATCACTCCATTTTGATTGACAAGCTAAAAGCAATAGGTTTTGATCGTTTATCGGTGATCTGGATGCAATCCTACCTGGAGGGGAGAGAACAGGTGGTGGAGGTACCCCCCCCCCCCCTCCCAGTGAGCTGTGGTGTTCCACAAGGAAGCATACTAGGACCGTTACTGTTCCTAATTTATGCAAATTACATGTCATCAGCTTGTGACTGATACTTGTTCCTGTTCGCGGACGACTCAGCCCTGCTGGTCTCTGACAGGAACAAGTTGCAGGTTGAAAAAGCCCTCAGCTCGGAACTCGGCAGAATCTGCACCTGGCTCGCAGATAACAAACTATCATTACACCTGGGTAAAACAGAGTCCATTCTCTTCGGATCAAATAACAAACTCAGCAAGACAAACGGCTTCTCTGTTACAGTGGGTGACAATATTGTCACAAGGAAAGATGAAATTACATACCCGGGGTCCATCCTAGAGGCAAATCTTTCCTGTGACAAAATGACAAACAATGTAATCAAAAAAGCCAACCAACGAACAAGATTCATGTACCGGATCTCCTCTCTGGTAAACAAGAATGCCCTGAAGACTCTGTAGCGGTGTCTACTTATAGTGCCTTTAATATTTTTCCGGTTGGGCGCCAGACAGGGCCAAAACCTGCCAATGCAAATCAAAGACTTTTTTAATTGGTTAATTAGGCCTATAGCTCCGGCATAAGACTGTACCACATAAAGGTAGACAAATAACTTAAATAGTAGGCCTAGACTAATTAGTAAGCTAAATCATAGGTTTGTTGTGAAGGATCAGATTAAACCGAATATATATATTTATTTATGGATATATATTGAATAGTATTTGTATATCGTTTGATATCCCTTGTATATTCCTTGTACATATACACGGAATATCCCTTTAGTCTACTATAGCCCATAATAGTTCATTCTCTTATTGGACAAGGACCTGGCGCCAGGAGACAAGCCCCTTGGAGCCAAGTTCAATGGTACCGACGAGACATGTCTCTACTAGCCCCGGCTCTGCGCAGGAATACGGCTACCGAAAGGAGAGTGGCACTATTTGTTCACCGTGCATATAAATATGGCGCAAGTAAATGTAGAAGACCCTTAGTCCTTAACCCTTCTACCCAACTAAGTAACAGAACGTGAAGCCTCACCCACGATACCGCGTGCGGTGTAGTATGGCCTGTTTGGCCTTAGAATAGCATCGAGACCTCGTGCGAATTAATAACTGAATTGTCATAGTTTGGCACTGTACCGTCGAGTGCGACGTATTTCTATTAGGTTAATAATAGTCTATTATGTATGGTGCATCGTGCGGTTAGAGTTCTAAAGTGAGCAGCATCCCCATCGCTTCCTCGTGTTATCTAGAGTCTTAACCAGGTTGGGCAGACCACACGTGGTGCTTTCATCCAAGGAGTTCTAGGCGAGGACCGAGTGGACCTGTACATTGGATTACCTACCCGACGACTGCTGAGCCCTATGCGGCATGGAATATATATTTGCTTTGGTACTTTGATTTGTGGAGCGGATAATCGCCAACACCGGTGAGTGTTGGATTTACCCCGAGAGGAGTCAAGGTGAGACGGCGCTCAGACCAGACTGAGGTCGCCTCGCTTCTTCTTCATTGTGGAGCTACAGCTACAGCCTACAAGAGAACCAAGGTGTATTCATCTGCGGATCAAGAGTCTACTGCACTGTCTTCTGTACTTGAAGTCTCCCTAGACATCGTTGACCAGACGGTCTACTACCGACGGCTCTCCTACCCCCCCTACCGGCCTACAACCGGGAGGACCCCTTCCAGAATATCCTGCTATATCATTAAGAGTACCATAGATCTAATTCCCTAAGAGCCAGGTTGTATACTTGCTTCCTGCGTAACCAGAGATTGGACATTCAGTGTTGATTTGCCTACGAGTACTCATTTGCCTTACAAGTGCATTCAAATCATAAATGTAATAGTAACTATTATATGTACCTTTTGCTATATATTAAATATTTGATTATTACCTTTGTGTTGACCCGATTTCATTGTGGGAAAGTGTTCATCATATTTAGATATCGTGTACTGTATGGCCAGTAGTTAAAGTACATAAAGCGGTAGTGGTTTAATGATACCATACTTATCAATACAGTCAGGGAATTGTACCCCTCAGTTACAATTGGTCCTTCGAGCCGGAGGGTAATTAGTGTAATATTAATATAGTGGTATTAATATTGAAATGGCCTATGATGAACACTCCACGAAACGGTCCTCCTAAAGTAGAACGCCCGCAGCGTAGACGACAGCCACCTCAGTACTTAGAGGATTACGCTGCCAGTATACTACCTAGCCTTCTACAAACGGTAAACGCGGTAAAAGTAGAAAGTAAAATTATGTCCGACCCTATCAACCAGGATACCCCGACCACAGAGGCCCTAGTGGGTTCTAATGTAACTGACCAAGCTCACGGTGGGGACCAGGAGGGAACTGACACGACTTTACCCCCCGCCAAGACCGAAGAAGTAGTCCCCCAAGAGTTCCGGGAGGAAGACAACCCTCCAGAGATGGAACTCTGCACGGAACAAGAGGAGGAGAGCGCCGAGGAGATAGAGCTCCAGGACTCCCCGCAGGGGAACGCATCCCCAACGGGTACTGCCAGGAGCGGCTCACCTCAACCAGCGTCTTCCCCCAGCGAGGCGGAGAGGATGCTGGCACAGGCGTTCCTCGCCAGCCTAGCAGCCGCTACGGAGCGCGATCGACTCCAAGCACAGACGCTTAGCGAGCGCGAACATTCTACCATTGAAAGAGAACGCCTCCAAGCGCAGCAACGGAGTGAAGAAGAGCGCGTACGTCTGGAGCTGAGACGCCTTCAGACGGAAGAGAATATGGTAAGAGACCACGCCGAAGCCCAGCGCGCCGCCGCCGAAGCCCAGCGCGCCGCTGCCGGTGCCCAAAGAGAAGCAGAGCGCGACATCGCTCTCATCCAGCGCGAAGCCGAGCGCGACAGACTACAAGCCGAGCGCGACAGACTACAAGCGCAGCTAATGGAGCAGCTGATCACCAGGGCAACACCCCCTCCCTCCACAAGGGGTTCCAGGGCCTCGTCAAGACACGGGTCAAGGGCACCCTCCCCTAACCGATTAAGCGACCCTGAGCCCGACCACCAGAGAGAGCCTACACCCCCCTCCGAACTCCTTCCCCGACCGGTCCAAGTGAGACCCAGCTACAAGGAAGGAACGGCGGACACCGCGGAGAGGCTAAATAGACGACTACAGGATCTAGAAGACCTGGCAGAGGAAGAAGAGGGAGAAGAGGAGAGTCAAGCCCGACAGCAGCACATTACTCCACAGGACCAGGAGGTCCAGTACAGCCCAGGCTATACCCCCGCGGCTCTGCGCTACAGACCCCCGACTCGATTCACGGGCGAGCATGACGCACGACCAGTCCCGAGGAATAGCACCTGGACCAGCGGGCCATGGTACCCTGCCGGTACCAGCCCACCGAGAGGCGTAAGAGGAGACTCGCCCAGGAGGCCTCTCTTCCAACGCTCACCGATGTGCCAGCCCTCCACGGCGTCATACATTGGCACACCGACGTTTCCAGACTTCACCCATGAGAACCGAGCACAGTACACGGAGCTACGGATGTGCTTAGAGACAATGATGGTGGATGTAGCTGATGAACGCCACAAGTATGCCATCCTATTGAAGCACCTGAAAGTGCCCAGAGCGCACAACATAGCGCTGGCCTATGCCACCTCTACTACCCCATACACAGCGGCTCTAGCAGCACTAGACCAAAGATATGGACGTATATGGGATTACGTAATACAAGAGATAAGGCATATTGACCGCCTACCCCCAGCAACAGACAATCGCTCACTAGACGACCTGTCTATCAAAGTATAATCCCTGGTAGGGATGCTGGGGGCGCAACGAGAAAAGGGTATGAACGAACTATACGCAAACTCGAACGTCGAGAAGATTTTAGAGAAGCTGCCGCCCGCCCGACAGGAGCGCTTCAGGCGGCAAAGAGACCACCGTGATCCTAACGGTCCCGAGCCATCCCTCCTAGACCTAGCCGACTTCCTGGCGAGAGAAGTCAGCAGCCTACGGCTGGATACGTTCGTGCGGAGCACACCAAGCTCCAGAGAGGGACCTAGGAGAGCAAACGATGGCCGAAGATCGGTGACTGTCATGCACCAATCAGAATCAGTACCGAGCAGCAAGAACCACAGTACCCCCTCGATGAAAGAGAAGTGGAAGATGGTGTGCCCGTACTGCGAGAAGGAACACTGGTTGTCACAATGCGACCTGTTCAAGAAGATGACCGCTGAAGAAGTGAGTCACTGGATAAAGTCCAACAGGCGCTGTTACCGATGTGCGCGCAGTCACATGGCAGCCGAGTGCCGCCTCAAGAAGAGGTGTAGTCGGTGTGACGGAGCCCACCTAGATGTCCTACACGACAGTAACAGAAGAAAGCCTGCACCATCCAGCAGCACAAAGGCAAGTGTTATGTACATTGACCCCGCTAGCAGCAGCGGCGCCCAGGTGCTCTTAAAGGTGGTCCGCGTAACACTGAGTTACCAAGATAAGGTCATGGACACTTACGCCGTCCTTGATGACGGGTCAGAGAAGACCCTTCTCCTCGCGTCCGCTGCGGCCCAGCTGGGGCTGCGGGGGAGCGAGAACCAGATGACGATTCGGACAATAAGAAGAGATCTAAAGACGATAAAGGGCGAGAATGTATCCTTCACTATCGCAGCAAGCGGGCAGCCCGAGAGACGGTATAGGATTACTAATGCTTTCACCAGCCAAGGAATAGGACTATCGCAGTACACCTACCCCATCGCCAAGCTGATGGATAAATATGTGCACCTGCGTCAACTCCCTATCCCGCTCATAGACGGTGCCACCCCGACCCTGCTGATAGGCTCCGACCATGCAGACCTCATAGTCCCGATAGACCGGGTCCATACAGGACCCAGAGGTTGTCCTGCAGCAGTCGAGACCCGCCTAGGATGGACATTACAAGGCCCCCTCGCCAAGTCTCTTAACCGAACAGCAGCCACTAGCTGCCTCCACTCCAGAGTGACAGAAGAAGACACCACACTCCTGCAGCATGTCGAGAGGCTATGGACACTAGAGACAATGCCCTTTAAGAACGAAAAGAAAGACATTCGTTCCAAGGACGACATTTACGCTATAGCCCTCCTCGAGCAAGGGACAAAGAGAGTCACAGTCAACGGAGTGATGAGATACGCAACTCCACTCCTGAGGCGAGAGGGAATGCCCACCTTTCACGCCACAAAAGAGGCAACGGAGCGGTATCTATTGAACACAGAGCGGCGCCTAGCCAAAGACCCCGCTCAAGAGACTGTGTACCGCGCTGAGATTAACAAGCTAATCACAGCGGGACACATAAAGAAAATTTACTGGCGACGTCGTGCGTTGCTCCGCGCCTCCCTGATCAAAGACGGCTTTGATCTCCGGCAGCGGGGCAGCAGCGACCCCCCAGTATTGCGCAGCCTCTCCCCCGAGGACAAGGCAGCGAGCAGCGACACCTGGATGGCGACCATCCCAGGAGAAGCCCAAGAAATGACACTAGGACTAGTCTGGCGCTTCAAAACAGACTCGCTCCATTATAGACACAAACCCCTGACCAAGGAGCAGGGAAGGTCGACGGCAATACCGACCACCAGACGGAGTGTATACAGAACACTCGCCAGACAATATGACCCGTTGGGATGTATTCTACCTTACACCACCAGGGCAAAGATGATTGTAAGAGCGCTATGGGACAAGGACCAGGGCTGGGACGATCCCATACCCGAACACCTTGCATCCACATGGAGAGAGTGGGAGACGGAACTCCGCTCACTCCCAGGTGTTAATATACGCCGCAGCTACTTCCCACCCACAGTGAGGCCAGAGACATGCAAGATCGACCTGCACGTATTCAGCGACGCCTCCGAAGTAGCCTACGGTTCGGTGGCCTACTTGCGTGCCCGAGAGGAGGGAGGAGAAATACATACTGCTTTCATCCTGGCTCGCTCAAGAATAGCCCCACGAAAGCAACAACCTATCCCGCGTCTAGAGCTCTGCGCAGCCCTAGCAGGAGCGCAGCTCGCCACGTTAATCCAACGTGAACTCACCATCCCGGTGCAAAGAACAATCTTGTGGTCAGACTCCACGACGGTACTCACATGGATCAGGTCTGATTCGTGCAGATACAAGGTCTTCGTGGGAGTCAGAGTCACCGAGATTCACGAGTTAACAGAAGTAGCGAGCTGGAGGTATGTGGACACCAAACACAACCCAGCTGACGTCATCACCCGGGGAATGTCCCTGGATGACCTCACCCGTCACAACCTCTACAGTGACGGACCAGAGTTTCTCAAGCTCCCCGAAGAAGAGTGGCCTACACCCACCCCACGGGAGGCGAGTAAAGAGGAGGCAGAGAACAAGAAATCTATGTTCTGTGGGTTGACACACACACTCGTCCCCACAGACCCCGATCTAGACGATTGCCTCACCCTACAGAGTGCGCAGCTAAAGACATTTCTGTGGCACCACCCAGAGGTTCAGCCCACTACTGACATTTCAGCAGCTGACTACGAAGAAGCAGAACTTCTTCTACTACAACGAGCCCAGAGAGACTCGTTCCCCGATGAGCTAGCCTGTCTACAGGGAGCAAAGCCCGTCCCATCAGACAGCAGACTGCTCCACCTAGCCCCCGAGAGCGACGCCCATAATCTCATCAGAGTGGGTGGTCGTCTGCGGAGAGCCCCAGACTTACCGGATGACGTCAAGTACCCGATAGTCTTGAACAGCCGACACAAGGTCACAGAGCTGATCATAAAGAAATACGATGAGGATGTGCACCACGCAGGGGCAGAGAGAGTCTTCGCGGAGATCAGACGTCGTTATTGGATACTGCAAGGGAGAGAAGCAGTGCGGCGCTTCCAGCGAACCTGTCTAGACTGTCGTAAGTGGCGAGCCCAGCCCAGTATACCCCGGATGGCTGACCTACCTCCCTGTCGCCTCCGACTCGGCGACAAGCCCTTTCACTCCACCGGTATGGACTGTTTCGGCCCGCTGTATATAAAGAGAGGAAGAGGAACCGAGAAGCGGTGGGGTATTGTATTCAAATGCATGACCACCAGAGCGATACATATCGAACTCCTCCCAACCATGAGCACAGACTCATTCCTTATGGCCTTCCGAAGATTCACATCACGGAAAGGAAAACCGTCTACATTGCTGTCTGATCACGGGACAAACTTCAAAGGCGGAGAAAGAGAGCTGAGAGAGAGCTTCCAAGCTATGGGCCCAGAACTTAAGACCCACCTCGCTCCATCCCAGATTGACTTCCAGTTTAATCCCCCGAACGCACCTCACTTCGGTGGAACTTGGAAACGAGAAGTACGTTCTATAAAGACAGCCCTGTACGCCGTGCTTGGGGCCCAGACCGTGGCGGAAGAAGTCTTAATGACAGTCCTCACGGAGATCGAGGGAGTATTGAACTCAAAGCCCCTCGGTTACGTCTCAAGTGATGTAGCAGATGTCGACCCAGTCACCCCCAACACACTCTTGATGGGGCGGCTGGACCCCGCGCTACCCCAGACAATGTACAGGCCTGAAGAAGCGAACGGCCGAAGAATGTGGAGGTACAGTCAAGTACTGGCTGACAAGTTTTGGAACAGCTTCCTACTCCACTACCTACCGTCTCTACAGACCCGCCAGAAATGGGTGAAAGAGGGAGACAATTTGACAGAAGGAACAGTCGTCATGATTATCGACCAGTCACTACCCCGAGCTATGTGGCCGGCTGGCCGCGTAAGCAAAGTGATCACCGGTGCCGATGGAAAGGTCCGAGCAGCTGAAGTGCTCGTCCAAGGGCGGACCTACACCCGACCCGTGGCGAGGCTAATAGAACTGCCAAGGCTCCCCGATACTATCGATGACGACCATGACCCCATGACTTTGTGAACTGACTGACCTTACAGCGGACATTGAGTAGTGGACAGTGCGGTTAATCTGTCTCTGCTTAGCTAATTAGGTGGGACTAATTAGGGGGCGGCTGTTGTGAAGGATCAGATTAAACCGAATATATATATTTATTTATGGATATATATTGAATAGTATTTGTATATCGTTTGATATCCCTTGTATATTCCTTGTACATATACACGGAATATCCCTTTAGTCTACTATAGCCCATAATAGTTCATTCTCTTATTGGACAAGGACCTGGCGCCAGGAGACAAGCCCCTTGGAGCCAAGTTCAATGGTACCGACGAGACATGTCTCTACTAGCCCCGGCTCTGCGCAGGAATACGGCCACCGAAAGGAGAGTGGCACTATTTGTTCACCGTGCATATAAATATGGCGCAAGTAAATGTAGAAGACCCTTAGTCCTTTACCCTTCTACCCAACTAAGTAACAGAACGTGAAGCCTCACCCACGATACCGCGTGCGGTGTAGTATGGCCTGTTTGGCCTTAGAATAGCATCGAGACCTCGTGCGAATTAATAACTGAATTGTCATAGTTTGGCACTGTACCGTCGAGTGCGACGTATTTCTATTAGGTTAATAATAGTCTATTATGTATGGTGCATCGTGCGGTTAGAGTTCTAAAGTGAGCAGCATCCCCATCGCTTCCTCGTGTTATCTAGAGTCTTAACCAGGTTGGGCAGACCACACGTGGTGCTTTCATCCGAGGAGTTCTAGGCGAGGACCGAGTGGACCTGTACATTGGATTACCTACCCGACGACTGCTGAGCCCTATGCGGCATGGAATATATATTTGCTTTGGTACTTTGATTTGTGGAGCGGATAATCGCCAACACCGGTGAGTGTTGGATTTACCCCGAGAGGAGTTAAGGTGAGACGGCGCTCAGACCAGACTGAGGTCGCCTCGCTTCTTCTTCATTGTGGAGCTACAGCTACAGCCTACAAGAGAACCAAGGTGTATTCATCTGCGGATCAAGAGTCTACTGCACTGTCTTCTGTACTTGAAGTCTCCCTAGACATCGTTGACCAGACGGTCTACTACCGACGGCTCTCCTACCCCCCCTACCGGCCTACAACCGGGAGGACCCCTTCCAGAATATCCTGCTATATCATTAAGAGTACCATAGATCTAATTCCCTAAGAGCCAGGTTGTATACTTGCTTCCTGCGTAACCAGAGATTGGACATTCAGTGTTGATTTGCCTACGAGTACTCATTTGCCTTACAAGTGCATTCAAATCATAAATGTAATAGTAACTATTATATGTACCTTTTGCTATATATTAAATATTTGATTATTACCTTTGTGTGGACCCGATTTCATTGTGGGAAAGTGTTCATCATATTTAGATATCGTGTACTGTATGGCCAGTAGTTAAAGTACATAAAGCGGTAGTGGTTTAATGATACCATACTTATCAATACAGTCAGGGAATTGTACCCCTCAGTTACAATTGGTCCTTCGAGCCGGAGGGTAATTAGTGTAATATTAATATAGTGGTATTAATATTGAAATGGCCTATGATGAACACTCCACGAAACGGTCCTCCTAAAGTAGAACGCCCGCAGCGTAGACGACAGCCACCTCAGTACTTAGAGGATTACGCTGCCAGTATACTACCTAGCCTTCTACAAACGGTAAACGCGGTAAAAGTAGAAAGTAAAATTATGTCCGACCCTATCAACCAGGATACCCCGACCACAGAGGCCCTAGTGGGTTCTAATGTAACTGACCAAGCTCACGGTGGGGACCAGGAGGGAACTGACACGACTTTACCCCCCGCCAAGACCGAAGAAGTAGTCCCCCAAGAGTTCCGGGAGGAAGACAACCCTCCAGAGATGGAACTCTGCACGGAACAAGAGGAGGAGAGCGCCGAGGAGATAGAGCTCCAGGACTCCCCGCAGGGGAACGCATCCCCAACGGGTACTGCCAGGAGCGGCTCACCTCAACCAGCGTCTTCCCCCAGCGAGGCGGAGAGGATGCTGGCACAGGCGTTCCTCGCCAGCCTAGCAGCCGCTACGGAGCGCGATCGACTCCAAGCACAGACGCTTAGCGAGCGCGAACATTCTACCATTGAAAGAGAACGCCTCCAAGCGCAGCAACGGAGCGAAGAAGAGCGCGTACGTCTGGAGCTGAGACGCCTTCAGACGGAAGAGAATATGGTAAGAGACCACGCCGAAGCCCAGCGCGCCGCCGCCCAAGCCCAGCGCGCCGCTGCCGGTGCCCAAAGAGAAGCAGAGCACGACATCGCTCTCATCCAGCGCGAAGCCGAGCGCGACAGACTACAAGCCGAGCGCGACAGACTACAAGCGCAGCTAATGGAGCAGCTGATCACCAGGGCAACACCCCCTCCCTCCACAAGGGGTTCCAGGGCCTCGTCAAGACACGGGTCAAGGGCACCCTCCCCTAACCGATTAAGCGACCCTGAGCCCGACCACCAGAGAGAGCCTACACCCCCCTCCGAACTCCTTCCCCGACCGGTCCAAGTGAGACCCAGCTACAAGGAAGGAACGGCGGACACCGCGGAGAGGCTAAATAGACGACTACAGGATCTAGAAGACCTGGCAGAGGAAGAAGAGGGAGAAGAGGAGAGTCAAGCCCGACAGCAGCACATTACTCCACAGGACCAGGAGGTCCAGTACAGCCCAGGCTATACCCCCGCGGCTCTGCGCTACAGACCCCCGACTCGATTCACGGGCGAGCATGACGCACGACCAGTCCCGAGGAATAGCACCTGGACCAGCGGGCCATGGTACCCTGCCGGTACCAGCCCACCGAGAGGCGTAAGAGGAGACTCGCCCAGGAGGCCTCTCTTCCAACGCTCACCGATGTGCCAGCCATCCACGGCGTCATACATTGGCACACCGACGTTTCCAGACTTCACCCATGAGAACCGAGCACAGTACACGGAGCTACGGATGTGCTTAGAGACAATGATGGTGGATGTAGCTGATGAACGCCACAAGTATGCCATCCTATTGAAGCACCTGAAAGTGCCCAGAGCGCACAACATAGCGCTGGCCTATGCCACCTCTACTACCCCATACACAGCGGCTCTAGCAGCACTAGACCAAAGATATGGACGTATATGGGATTACGTAATACAAGAGATAAGGCATATTGACCGCCTACCCCCAGCAACAGACAATCGCTCACTAGACGACCTGTCTATCAAAGTATAATCCCTGGTAGGGATGCTGGGGGCGCAACGAGAAAAGGGTATGCACGAACTATACGCAAACTCGAACGTCGAGAGGATTTTAGAGAAGCTGCCGCCCGCCCGACAGGAGCGCTTCAGGCGGCAAAGAGACCACCGTGATCCTAACGGTCCCGAGCCATCCCTCCTAGACCTAGCCGACTTCCTGGCGAGAGAAGTCAGCAGCCTACGGCTGGATACGTTCGTGCGGAGCACACCAAGCTCCAGAGAGGGACCTAGGAGAGCAAACGATGGCCGAAGATCGGTGACTGTCATGCACCAATCAGAATCAGTACCGAGCAGCAAGAACCACAGTACCCCCTCGATGAAAGAGAAGTGGAAGATGGTGTGCCCGTACTGCGAGAAGGAACACTGGTTGTCACAATGCGACCTGTTCAAGAAGATGACCGCTGAAGAAGTGAGTCACTGGATAAAGTCCAACATTTACATTTACATTTACATTTAGTCATTTAGCTGACGCTTTTATCCAAAGCGACTTACAAGTTCTGTACGACAAGCCATCAGGAAGGGCACAACTCTATCAGCTGAGCAACAATGTTCATCAAAGTGTTGAGTGCTACAGTGTAGGTTAGTTTATTAGGACAAGTGCATGACAGTACGGTTAGTTAGGGTTAGATTTTTTTTTTTTTTATTGTTTTTTTTTTTAATTCAGATAATGGTTGAAGAAGTGCGTCTTTAGTCGACGGCGAAAGATTGGACGTGATTCGGCTGTCCTAACTGGGGTGGGTAGTTCATTCCACCATTGTGGGGCAAGGACTGAGAATAGGCGACTTCTCTTTGATGACCCTCCCGGAGCTTGGATAGGAGTAGGTCTGAGGCGGCCAGAAGATGCAGAGCGTAGGGGTCTTGAGGGTGTGTAGTTAGAGACCATTGACCGGAGGTAGGCGGGAGCGGTTCCCTTTGCCGCACGGTATGCTAGGTCGAGGGCCTTGAAGCGGATTCGTGCAGCAATGGGGAGCCAGTGCAGGTCCCTAAGAAGTGGGGTGACATGGGCCGACTTCGGTAGGTTTGAGATCAGGCGGGCCGCTGCGTTCTGAATGAGTTGAAGAGGCTTAGTGGCAGTGGCCGGGAGGCCAGCGAGCAGTGCATTGCAGTAGTCGAGGCGGGAGATGACTGTTGATTGGACGAGGAGTTGGGTGGCTTCTTTTGTCAGGAAGGGGCGGATCCTTCTGACGTTGCTCAGGAGGAATCGGCAGGTTCTGGTCGTCGCTGCGATGTGAGCAGAGAAGTTCAACTGGTCGTCGAGGACAACACCAAGGTTCTTGGCGGTCGGGGACGCAGTCACAGCTGCATTCTCGACTGTGATTGAAAGGTCGGTTAGGGGGGAGGATTTGGCCGGCAGGTGGAGCAATTCTGTTTTGCTTAGGTTCAGTTTGAGGTGGTTGGACGTCATCCAGGCTGAGATGTCGGACAGACAGGCCGAGATCCGCTCAGAGACGTGGATATCTGAGGGAGGGAAGGAGAGGAAGAGTTGAGTATCGTCGGCATAACAATGGTAGGAGAAGCCATGAGACGTGATAATGTTACCCAGTGATTTAGTGTAGAGGGAGAAGAGAAGGGGTCCTAAAACCGAGCCCTGGGGGACACCCGTCCGCAGGGGGCGGGTGGCCGACAGGGTCCCTCTCCATGACACTTGGTAGGAGCGGTCATTGAGGTATGATGACAGCCATGTCAGCGCAGAGCCAGCCACTCCCATTCCTGCGAGGGCCGCAAGGAGGATCTGGTGGTTGACTGTGTCGAAGGCTGCAGATAGATCTAGGAGAATCAGGACAGAGGAGAGGCCTTTCGCTTTTGCTAAGTGAAGTGCCTCTGTGACCGCAATGAGGGCTGTCTCTGTGGAGTGACCAGTCCTGAAGCCTGACTGATTAGGGTCTAGGAGGTCATTCTGTAAGAGATAAGCAGTAAGTTGGTTGGATACAGCACGTTCAAGTGTTTTAGAAAGGAAGGAGAGAAGAGAGACAGGACGGTAGTTGCCTATGACGGTAGGGTTCAGGGTTGGTTTTTTTATGAGCGGCGTGACTCTGGCTTGTTTTAGGGAGGTGGGGACCACCCCCGAGTTGAGTGAGGAGTTGATGGTTGCAGTTAGGAATGGGAGGATGTCTGGTGCTATGGTCTGGAGGAGTGGGGAGGGTAGCTGGTCCAGCTGGCAAGTAGTCGGACGGTTCGACGTTACCAGTGTCAGGGTCTCTGCTTCTGTAATGGGAGAGAAAGATGACAGAGTGAAGGATGAGGTTCTCGATTCAGCATTTGGAATGGGTGGGGGTTGGGAGAAGGAGCTGCGGATGTTCTCCACTTTTTCCTCAAAGAAGATCGCAAAGTCTTCGGCAGAGAAAGATGAGGGAGGGGGGGGTGGGGGGGGAGTGAGGAGGGAGGACATGGTAGCATGCAGTTTGCGAAGATTCTTGGCAGAGGCCTCGATCCTATGGTGGAAGAAAGAAGCTTTGGCATTAGTGATGGTTTTGGAGAATGTTAACAAGAGGTTGTGATATGTGTCGATGTCAGCAGTGAGGCGTGACTTTCTATACTTCCTTTCAGCTGCTCTCAGGACCTGTCTTTGTTCTCTCACTGGATCTGTCAGCCATGGACTGGGTGGGGAACGGCGGGCAGGTTTCTCAACGAGGGGACAGAGCTTGTTGAAGGAGGTTGCAAGGGCTGAAAGGAGGGTGGAGGTTGCCATCTCTGTGGAGAGAGCAGAGAAGGTGTCACTCAAAGGTAGAGCGGATAGTATGTCAGAGGAGAGGGTGGAGGGGGATAGGGAGGGCAGGTTGCGTCTGAGTGAGACTGTTTGAGTTGGGGTGAAGACCTTTCGGTTAAGCATGAGAGTTAGTGAGAAGGATATGAAGGAATGGTCAGATGTAGGGGATGTAGGGGAGTTACCGTGGTGTTAATGACGCTGTTACCGATGTGCGCGCAGTCACATGGCAGCCGAGTGCCGCCTCAAGAAGAGGTGTAGTCGGTGTGACGGAGCCCACCTAGATGTCCTACACGACAGTAACAGAAGAAAGCCTGCACCATCCAGCAGCACAAAGGCAAGTGTTATGTACATTGACCCCGCTAGCAGCAGCGGCGCCCAGGTGCTCTTAAAGGTGGTCCGCGTAACACTGAGTTACCAAGATAAGGTCATGGACACTTACGCCGTCCTTGATGACGGGTCAGAGAAGACCCTTCTCCTCGCGTCCGCTGCGGCCCAGCTGGGGCTGCGGGGGAGCGAGAACCAGATGACGATTCGGACAATAAGAAGAGATCTAAAGACGATAAAGGGCGAGAATGTATCCTTCACTATCGCAGCAAGCGGGCAGCCCGAGAGACGGTATAGGATTACTAATGCTTTCACCAGCCAAGGAATAGGACTATCGCAGTACACCTACCCCATCGCCAAGCTGATGGATAAATATGTGCACCTGCGTCAACTCCCTATCCCGCTCATAGACGGTGCCACCCCGACCCTGCTGATAGGCTCCGACCATGCAGACCTCATAGTCCCGATAGACCGGGTCCATACAGGACCCAGAGGTTGTCCTGCAGCAGTCGAGACCCGCCTAGGATGGACATTACAAGGCCCCCTCGCCAAGTCTCTTAACCGAACAGCAGCCACTAGCTGCCTCCACTCCAGAGTGACAGAAGAAGACACCACACTCCTGCAGCATGTCGAGAGGCTATGGACACTAGAGACAATGCCCTTTAAGAACGAAAAGAAAGACATTTGTTCCAAGGACGACATTTACGCTATAGCCCTCCTCGAGCAAGGGACAAAGAGAGTCACAGTCAACGGAGTGATGAGATACGCAACTCCACTCCTGAGGCGAGAGGGAATGCCCACCTTTCACGCCACAAAAGAGGCAACGGAGCGGTATCTATTGAACACAGAGCGGCGCCTAG
Source organism: Notolepis coatsorum (assembly GCF_963971535.1). Lineage (NCBI taxonomy): Eukaryota > Metazoa > Chordata > Actinopteri > Aulopiformes > Paralepididae > Notolepis > Notolepis coatsorum. The sequence continues at coordinate 117,067,256 of NC_140170.1, forward strand.
CCAAAGACCCCGCTCAAGAGACTGTGTACCGCGCTGAGATTAACAAGCTAATCACAGCGGGACACATAAAGAAAATTTACTGGCGACGTCGTGCGTTGCTCCGCGCCTCCCTGATCAAAGACGGCTTTGATCTCCGGCAGCGGGGCAGCAGCGACCCCCCAGTATTGCGCAGCCTCTCCCCCGAGGACAAGGCAGCGAGCAGCGACACCTGGATGGCGACCATCCCAGGAGAAGCCCAAGAAATGACACTAGGACTAGTCTGGCGCTTCAAAACAGACTCGCTCCATTATAGACACAAACCCCTGACCAAGGAGCAGGGAAGGTCGACGGCAATACCGACCACCAGACGGAGTGTATACAGAACACTCGCCAGACAATATGACCCGTTGGGATGTATTCTACCTTACACCACCAGGGCAAAGATGATTGTAAGAGCGCTATGGGACAAGGACCAGGGCTGGGACGATCCCATACCCGAACACCTTGCATCCACATGGAGAGAGTGGGAGACGGAACTCCGCTCACTCCCAGGTGTTAATATACGCCGCAGCTACTTCCCACCCACAGTGAGGCCAGAGACATGCAAGATCGACCTGCACGTATTCAGCGACGCCTCCGAAGTAGCCTACGGTTCGGTGGCCTACTTGCGTGCCCGAGAGGAGGGAGGAGAAATACATACTGCTTTCATCCTGGCTCGCTCAAGAATAGCCCCACGAAAGCAACAACCTATCCCGCGTCTAGAGCTCTGCGCAGCCCTAGCAGGAGCGCAGCTCGCCATGTTAATCCAACGTGAACTCACCATCCCGGTGCAAAGAACAATCTTGTGGTCAGACTCCACGACGGTACTCACATGGATCAGGTCTGATTCGTGCAGATACAAGGTCTTCGTGGGAGTCAGAGTCACCGAGATTCACGAGTTAACAGAAGTAGCGAGCTGGAGGTATGTGGACACCAAACACAACCCAGCTGACGTCATCACCCGGGGAATGTCCCTGGATGACCTCACCCGTCACAACCTCTACAGTGACGGACCAGAGTTTCTCAAGCTCCCCGAAGAAGAGTGGCCTACACCCACCCCACGGGAGGCGAGTAAAGAGGAGGCAGAGAACAAGAAATCTATGTTCTGTGGGTTGACACACACACTCGTCCCCACAGACCCCGATCTAGACGATTGCCTCACCCTACAGAGTGCGCAGCTAAAGACATTTCTGTGGCACCACCCAGAGGTTCAGCCCACTACTGACATTTCAGCAGCTGACTACGAAGAAGCAGAACTTCTTCTACTACAACGAGCCCAGAGAGACTCGTTCCCCGATGAGCTAGCCTGTCTACAGGGAGCAAAGCCCGTCCCATCAGACAGCAGACTGCTCCACCTAGCCCCCGAGAGCGACGCCCATAATCTCATCAGAGTGGGTGGTCGTCTGCGGAGAGCCCCAGACTTACCGGATGACGTCAAGTACCCGATAGTCTTGAACAGCCGACACAAGGTCACAGAGCTGATCATAAAGAAATACGATGAGGATGTGCACCACGCAGGGGCAGAGAGAGTCTTCGCGGAGATCAGACGTCGTTATTGGATACTGCAAGGGAGAGAAGCAGTGCGGCGCTTCCAGCGAACCTGTCTAGACTGTCGTAAGTGGCGAGCCCAGCCCAGTATACCCCGGATGGCTGACCTACCTCCCTGTCGCCTCCGACTCGGCGACAAGCCCTTTCACTCCACCGGTATGGACTGTTTCGGCCCGCTGTATATAAAGAGAGGAAGAGGAACCGAGAAGCGGTGGGGTATTGTATTCAAATGCATGACCACCAGAGCGATACATATCGAACTCCTCCCAACCATGAGCACAGACTCATTCCTTATGGCCTTCCGAAGATTCACATCACGGAAAGGAAAACCGTCTACATTGCTGTCTGATCACGGGACAAACTTCAAAGGCGGAGAAAGAGAGCTGAGAGAGAGCTTCCAAGCTATGGGCCCAGAACTTAAGACCCACCTCGCTCCATCCCAGATTGACTTCCAGTTTAATCCCCCGAACACACCTCACTTCGGTGGAACTTGGAAACGAGAAGTACGTTCTATAAAGACAGCCCTGTACGCCGTGCTTGGGGCCCAGACCGTGGCGGAAGAAGTCTTAATGACAGTCCTCACGGAGATCGAGGGAGTATTGAACTCAAAGCCCCTCGGTTATGTCTCAAGTGATGTAGCAGATGTCGACCCAGTCACCCCCAACACACTCTTGATGGGGCGGCTGGACCCCGCGCTACCCCAGACAATGTACAGGCCTGAAGAAGCGAACGGCCGAAGAATGTGGAGGTACAGTCAAGTACTGGCTGACAAGTTTTGGAACAGCTTCCTACTCCACTACCTACCGTCTCTACAGACCCGCCAGAAATGGGTGAAAGAGGGAGACAATTTGACAGAAGGAACAGTCGTCATGATTATCGACCAGTCACTACCCCGAGCTATGTGGCCGGCTGGCCGCGTAAGCAAAGTGATCACCGGTGCCGATGGAAAGGTCCGAGCAGCTGAAGTGCTCGTCCAAGGGCGGACCTACACCCGACCCGTGGCGAGGCTAATAGAACTGCCAAGGCTCCCCGATACTATCGATGACGACCATGACCCCATGACTTTGTGAACTGACTGACCTTACAGTGGACATTGAGTAGTGGACAGTGCGGTTAATCTGTCTCTGCTTAGCTAATTAGGTGGGACTAATTAGGGGGCGGCTGTTGTGAAGGATCAGATTAAACCGAATATATATATTTATTTATGGATATATATTGAATAGTATTTGTATATCGTTTGATATCCCTTGTATATTCCTTGTACATATACACGGAATATCCCTTTAGTCTACTATAGCCCATAATAGTTCATTCTCTTATTGGACAAGGACCTGGCGCCAGGAGACAAGCCCCTTGGAGCCAAGTTCAATGGTACCGACGAGACATGTCTCTACTAGCCCCGGCTCTGCGCAGGAATACGGCCACCGAAAGGAGAGTGGCACTATTTGTTCACCGTGCATATAAATATGGCGCAAGTAAATGTAGAAGACCCTTAGTCCTTTACCCTTCTACCCAACTAAGTAACAGAACGTGAAGCCTCACCCACGATACCGCGTGCGGTGTAGTATGGCCTGTTTGGCCTTAGAATAGCATCGAGACCTCGTGCGAATTAATAACTGAATTGTCATAGTTTGGCACTGTACCGTCGAGTGCGACGTATTTCTATTAGGTTAATAATAGTCTATTATGTATGGTGCATCGTGCGGTTAGAGTTCTAAAGTGAGCAGCATCCCCATCGCTTCCTCGTGTTATCTAGAGTCTTAACCAGGTTGGGCAGACCACACGTGGTGCTTTCATCCGAGGAGTTCTAGGCGAGGACCGAGTGGACCTGTACATTGGATTACCTACCCGACGACTGCTGAGCCCTATGCGGCATGGAATATATATTTGCTTTGGTACTTTGATTTGTGGAGCGGATAATCGCCAACACCGGTGAGTGTTGGATTTACCCCGAGAGGAGTCAAGGTGAGACGGCGCTCAGACCAGACTGAGGTCGCCTCGCTTCTTCTTCATTGTGGAGCTACAGCTACAGCCTACAAGAGAACCAAGGTGTATTCATCTGCGGATCAAGAGTCTACTGCACTGTCTTCTGTACTTGAAGTCTCCCTAGACATCGTTGACCAGACGGTCTACTACCGACGGCTCTCCTACCCCCCCTACCGGCCTACAACCGGGAGGACCCCTTCCAGAATATCCTGCTATATCATTAAGAGTACCATAGATCTAATTCCCTAAGAGCCAGGTTGTATACTTGCTTCCTGCGTAACCAGAGATTGGACATTCAGTGTTGATTTGCCTACGAGTACTCATTTGCCTTACAAGTGCATTCAAATCATAAATGTAATAGTAACTATTATATGTACCTTTTGCTATATATTAAATATTTGATTATTACCTTTGTGTGGACCCGATTTCATTGTGGGAAAGTGTTCATCATATTTAGATATCGTGTACTGTATGGCCAGTAGTTAAAGTACATAAAGCGGTAGTGGTTTAATGATACCATACTTATCAATACAGTCAGGGAATTGTACCCCTCAGTTACAGGTTAGTTTGCAAAAATGTATCAATCAATATTACCTTTTCTATAAATTCCTAAATCACAAAGAGTCATGCGCAATTCAAAATCAAAATGTACATATATTGGATTCAATTAAAATCATAAGCAAACATTTCACAAAACAAACAATTCATTTTCAGTCCAGTATGTGTATTAAGTTCCCATAAACCAGTCAGGTCACTCAATTCAGTTCAGTCCGTGATCATGTGTATGTGTTTGGCAATAGTTCGGATTCTCAATAGTTCGTGATGAACGCAATGCAAATGAGCGAATGAATGACCCAAAAATAGAAAGTCTCAAAAGAAAAGATGTGTGTGTGTGTTGTGTGTGATGCGAGTGCAGGGGGAAGAAAGGGGTGTTTGGGTTAGGGCTGGAGAGGACCGTGAGGTGTAGGCTATGTGCCCGTAGGAAGCTTGGAGAGGGGAATTGTGTTGGAGTCGGAGACGCTTGCGTCACAGCCTCGGAACAGGGGCAAACAAACACAGTGCAGCGTGTAGCCTACCGCACCGAAGTTCGCGTTGGGTGAAGAAGATGATCAGGTAGATGTCCGGACTAATCCACGTTGGTCATCCCGTGCCAGGTAAGGTTTACTTGCGCGTTTTAAACATGATCTAATACGGTTCACTTTCTCACTGTTCTCTATATCGGCTGCATGTCTTCCTTCATTGAAACAAACATCCAATCTCGCCACTCTCACTTCCGCGTCACGTCTCTTCTCCTATCCGCTATCAGAGCCCATATGAGCGCATCCGTAATTGACAGCCATAAAGGGACAGGCGCACTTTTACCAGGCAGGTTAAAGCTGCTCTGTTACACTCCCCCCCCCCCCCCCCCCCCCCCCCCATTGTGAAAAACCACCTTTGGTGGTGAACATGAGTTACTCAAATCCCAGGAACTCGTCTTCCGAGCTATCTTCATTCAGGATTTCCAGGACTTCCTTCTTTTCCTGTTCGTCCAAATCCTCGGCTGTAGGGTAGAAGGGTTTGAGGTTACAGACATGCACTGGCCTCACATCTCCACCAGTGTCCTCTCGTACAACTTGGTAGTTGACGGGACCAGTTTGTGTTACTACGCGATAGGGTCCTTTCCACTTGCTGGCCAGCTTGGCAGCAAAGTTCTTGGCTGCACTGGACTGTGGAAAGTTCCTTACCCACACCCTTGCTTGGAACTTGAAACTGACATCCCTCCTGTTCTTGTTGTAGTTCCGTAGCTGTCTCACACAAGCCTTCCTGCTACTTTCCTCAGCTTTGGCGTGGAGAGTCTTCAGCTGATGAACCAGATCATATGCTTGAGCATCAGGAGGAAGAGTCTTGCCTCTCAGGACCTTATCCATCGGACTGTTCAGTTTCCTTCCAAGCTGCAACTCTGCAGGGGTAACTCCTGTGGTTTCCTGAATGGCCGAATTCAAGGCAAATCTAAACTCCGGTAAGTATTGGTCCCACTTCCTGTGGTTGTAGGAGGAGATCATACACTTCAGAGTGCGATTCCCCGTTCTATCATGTTCGTCTGAGGGTGATAGGCTGTTGTAAGTTTGGGTGTCACTGTCCATTTCTCGCAGAGTTCCTTGAATAAAGATGACACAAACTGTGATCCTCTGTCCGACAGTATAAAATCTGGCACACCCCATCTCGTAAAGATTTATTTCTTCAGGATGCGGGCGATGGTCTGCGAGTTTCGCTTGTCGCATGGGGAAGAATTCCACCCATTTTGTGAAATAGTCCACTAGGACAAGAAGATACTCATTCTGTCCTAAACTGCGTGGAAGGGGTCCCATTATATCCACTCCTAGCAACTAATTTGGTCCCCTTACTGAGTGTTGCTGAATCCTTCCTGCAGTCCTTCCTGTCGGACTTCAGGCTCTGACACTTCCCACAGCATTTAACATGTGCCTTGACATCTGTCCACATTCCTGGCCAGAATGCCACTTCCTGAAGCCTCTTATAGGTTTTGAAGATACCCCCATGTCCACATAGTGGGTTCCCGTGGTAAGCCTGGAGGACTTGCGGAATCAGGGTTGCAGGGACATAGACCCGATAATGAAACTGTCCATCTTGTCCTTGAGTTTTTCGGTACACCTTATCTTCCAAGACTGCGTAGTCCTTTTCCACAGAACTTCCTTCCTCTGCCAGAGCCTTAAAGATGGTCTAAATCTTGGCATATTTGTGTTGTTCCTCCCATACCTGTGCAAGGGATATCGGAAGTGTTCCAGAATCCTTCTTGCTGGAATACAGGTTGCATCCAGCACCTGTTGGAATCCTGGAAAGTGCATCTGGAGCAACATTCAGTTTTCCTTTTCGATATTCAATGATGAAGTCGAATCGCTGAAGTCGCAGAGCCCACCTGATCAAACGACTTGTGGTCTTCGTGGATCTCAGGACCCACTGTAAGGCAGAGTGATCAGTGATGACAGTGAAGAGTCGTGGTTCCAGATAGTGCTGCCATTTCTCCAGAGCCCAAATGATTGCAAGGCACTCTTTCTCTGTTGCAGAATAGTTGCTTTATGCTCGGTTTAATGTCCGACTTGCGTACGACAGCACCTCTTCAGTACCACCTTCCTTCTTCTGTGTCAGTATGGCTCCAAGACTGGTATCACTTGCATCAGTGTATACAAGAAAAGGATGATCAGGGTTGGGATGACCCAAGATAGGAGGAGACGACAAACATTCCCTCAGTTTGTTGAATGCATTCTGGCACTCAGGACTCCATATGAATGGTCGTCCTTTCTTTTTTAGATCATTGATTGGCTCAGCAATCTTGGAGAATCCTGGAACGAATCTGTGGTACCATCCGGCAAACCCCAGGAACAGCTGAACTTCTTTGATATTCTTTGGAACTGGATACGTTCGGATGGCCTCAACCTTGTCAGGATCTGCACAAACTCCTTTGGCACTGACGATGTGTCCAATAAACTTTATTTCCTGGAGGCAGAACTTGGACTTCTTCAGGTTGATGGTCAGATTTGCTTGTGCAAGCCTCTCTATGACTTGCTGTAGATGCTGGAAATGTTCGGTCACAGACGTAGAATAAATAATGATATCGTCGAGGTAGACGAGACAGATATGAGCACGGAGATCTCTCAAAACAGTCTCCATTAGTCTTTGGAATGTCGCAGGAGCATTTTTCAGTCCAAAAGGCATTACGTTGAAGTGGTACAATCCACGAGATGTTATGAATGCAGTTTTTGACTTGCTCTCTGGATCCATGGGCACTTGCCAATAGCCGCTGTTGAGATCTATCGTAGAGAAGATCACTGATCCAGAGAGTGATTCAAGGATCTCGTTGATGTTGGGTAGCGGATACGCATCAGTTTCGGTCACAGCATTGACCCGTCTGAAGTCCACACAAAAACGGTGACCTCCATCCTTCTTTGGAGCCAGCACCACAGGGGAGGCCCACCCTGAGTATGATGGTTCGATGATCCCTGCACTTAGCATATCTTTCAGTTGTTCCTCCACAATGGCTTGCTTTCCCGGAGACATCCTGTAAGGCCTTTGTTTGATCGGCACATTGGTGGTGGGGTATATCTTGTGAAGTAGCACATCAGTTCTCCCCACCTCATTTGTGCACACTTTGGGGTTAGACTCAAGAATTCCTCTTAACTGTTCCTTTTCATCATCTTTCAGTTGAGCTTGTGCGACAGCATTGTGGATATAATCCTTTGCATCCAGGCGTTCTGGTTCCAGCGTCAACACAGGAGGAGGAAGAGCACTTCAAGGTTCAAGGTTCTTTATTATTTGACATGCAAAAATACAGAATACCTTCACATGGAATGCTTTTTTCTGTTATGCGTCCTATGAGGATCATACACATACAGCTCATTACAGTAATATTCCACAATTATTACAGTTTAGATAGTAATAATGGTACAGAGCATAAAAACACCTACATGCGCTTTGATGACGCATGTAGGGCTAGCCTTGAGACAAACATATGCGTATTCACCACCGCGAACAGACTGGCAGCCGGCCTAGGCAGCGCCATTTACGAGGTGGGCTGGGGTTGTTGCAGGGTTGAAGGGGGGTGGGAGTGATCCCTCACCCGAGGCAGCCGGCAAGCAGCGCCAGGGGATGGGACCGGGGGAGGGGGGGGGGTGGAAAGGTGGGGGCGAGTGCACAAGCCAGTCCTGGTGGGGGAGGTGAGGTGCTGGGTAAAGGAACGCTGTGTCTCCTGTTCTTATCTTGACTCCCCGACATGACCTTGTGCATTCCACATGCTCCAGCAGACTTGAGAGTGGGGGGGGGGGGGGGGGGGGGGTGCATCAGGGCAGACAATGATTCCTGAATGCTCCAATTTGATTTAAATTTGATTTGTCGCGCTTTTAATGTCCTGCGTGACCCCCAGCATGACTTGAGTTCTCGATTGTTCGTCAGATTGATGGACAGCGAGTCTTTTTACAAGTTCCATGTGGGAGACTTCCAGTCTGGCCACAGCTGTCAGCGATCGCTCCCATACCGATCAACATGAATGTGAGGATGTACAACATCTTCAATCTCAAGAGAATAAAGGCAGATTGAGCCCCATTTATTCCAACTGTCAATCGCAAAGCCCGCTTGAAATGTCCCGACTGGACACAGCGGATCAGCTGCGCTCTGCTTCCTTGAAGAAGAAATACGATCAATCGCTGCAAATGACCAGCTTACTAGTTGATCCATTGTAGTTTGAGTAGGGAGTCAAGTCTGTTGAATAAGTAGAATCCACACGTCAAGACCGACAGAGAGGCAGTGAGGGCCGGCGATAGGAACGACCTTGGAGGTCTGGGGATAATTTATCAGGCATAATTTCCTTGTGTAGTGTTGTTTCTCCTTCCTAGGACCATTAGCACTACCTGGTTGAAATGGAAAGACTTCTGCAGGGTTAGACTTGAAACTCTTGGTGATGACTGATTTTGTAGATAATGTGGTTGGAGCAGTGGTTGTGGTTGTTACCATGGTTGGTACAGTACTTCTTGAGCTGGCCGTTGCCAGCGGAGAAACTGTACTGAATGCTGAAGGTTGTGTGAAAATAGGGCCTGTAGGCAATCCCTGATAGTTTGAGGGATGAAACAGTGAGGCGGGAGGAATGTTAGTGAGTTTTAGATCGAGAGCATCCAGTTTCATTATCATGGAGAGAACTTTGCTCTCGTGGCTATCTGATTGCTCCTTCATCTTTACTCTCATCTCCTCCAGTTGGGCGTTTACCCAAGTCAACTGTGCAATACAGTAGTCCACTCCTTTGGATAACCTATCCACTCCTTCCTGTGTCGATTGTTTCACCTCTTTGAATTCCCTCTGAACTTCTACTTGGGATTGTTCCACCATGAAATTAATCTGCTGGGTGAGGGTTTGTTGCATGTTTGGTACATGTGCAGCATCAGCGGCATTAGACATTGTGAAATCAGTGGGTGGAATGTGTAGTATCGGATAAAGATACTAGGTACCCTTGTTGATGTCAAACCAGAAGTAATACTCTTGTTAAGAATGTGATGTCCAGACAGGCGCTTTCAATGGTTCTTGAAAGTTTATTAACAAAAGCAAATTGTTAATCACCTCCTGGTTTGGGAATAGCACCGCACAAGACCGAAGCAGACTACAGAGAGGGGCACGTTCAGCCGAACGCACAATTGGAGGGGGGCTTCCCACTCTCCAAGAAATTTACAACAAGCGGTGCAGGGGTAAGGCTAAGAGAATTATTAAGGACTCCAGCCACCCAAACAACTGCCTCTTTGAACTGCTGCGGTCAGGCAAGCGATACCGGAGTCTCATGGCAAGCACAGAAAGACTCAGAAGAAGCTTCTATCCCCAGGCCATCAGGTTGCTCAACAAACAATAACACTATGCAACAACCATCAAATGCACTCACAACACACACATCCATACGCACACACTCACTTTAAAGAAACAACACACTGCAGTACCCACTCTCCACACTTTAGAACACCTAGACACACTTTATATTTATTGGTAAAGGATTTGCACTACAACCCATACCTCAGTACACCTTACTGTAAATTGTACCTAAATTGTACCTCATCCCATTTCTGCTTTGCACTATATAGTATTGTATATTAGTATATTGCATAGTATATTGTATATTGTACGGTAACTCTATTCTGCATCGAACATTGTACATATGTATATACTGAACACTGTGTCTACGTACGTGACTTCTATTTTTACTTCTATTTTTACATGCTATACTATTTTATTTTATTTTATACTTATCTTTTGTCTAGCACAGTCTCTGGAGCATAACAGAAAGAAGCATTTTGTATAAAAGTATTCTGTGCTTCTGTATGACAACTATTAAAGAAACTTGAAACTTGAAACAATGGTTGCTTCTTAAAAACACTTGCTGTCATTCAAAAACACTGAATGTATACAACAATTCAAGGTCTGAATCGGCATTCTCCAAACTAATCTAACAAAAATGTCCGCTCATCGTATCCCGTCTTTGGCAACGTGGATATAACTTGTTCTTCATCGATGGGGCAGTCCGTTCTACGTATTCTACGTCTTCTCGCGCCTTTCTCTCTGATCTCCCGTCTTCGTTCAAACCCACCATATTTATAATGAATCATGAGCCGGCTCGATGACGTCATTTTCATAGCAACGTCATCTTTGCCGGCCCAATCAGCATCGAGCCTTTGGTACATTTCACACAACAATGAACTGTGGACCTCCCCCTCCAGCAAACGGCTACATTAACCATATCTTGTAATATAGGTCAAATCCACTTGAATTAATCTTTAGTTTACTACAATATACCAATATTATTCTTGGTCTTGTTTTACATAACATTATCATATCATTTATAATCTTTTTCTCATAATATTACCCCATATTATTAAATTCGTTTTGATTTGGATTGTGAGTTCACTGTGGTTCTTTAAACAAGCAGTTTTACTTTCAATCAACGGTGTCATAGTTATCTATTAAACGTATCCCTGTAAAAATAACATTATTCCATCATAGAATAATGCATTTTTTTTTAAATATTTTTCCCCCTCCATTTTCCTCAGATTTTCTCCCATCCCAATGTTAGTCGTATGCCAATTCCCAATCCCCTTCCTGGTCGCTGCGCACTTACCCCCCACAGTCAGATCATCTGGGAGAGTGGAGGCTATCACGTGCTTCCTCCGACACACGTCCAGCCAATCAACCGCTTCTTTTCACCTGGCAGCGCGGATCCTCCCTGAGAGGGCGTAGCGTGTGGAAGGATCACACTATCCCACTCAGGTCCTATCCGCGCTTAGCAGGCGCCCCGACCGAACTGTAGGAGTCGCTGATTACAACGACCCAGACCCACCCCGCCAGCTTCTCCCACCCTCTAATACAGCCAATTGTATTAGTGTGAACGGCCAGCCAAGCTGGTGACAACCCCGGAGCTGTGAGCTGGATTCGAACAGGCGAATCCAGCTCACAGCTCCGGGGTTGGTGACGAACGCAATCTCCGCTACGCCACCTAACCGCTAGAATAATGCATTCTTAATAATAACACTTGGTCTTCCTTAGTATAAACAGTTTCTACACCAGATTTACTTTTAACACATATAATTTGAAGATGTATTGTTTTTTACGTTATTTCTTGAAGACTTTGAAGACTCTGTCTTCACACAGCTGGGACCATTTTGTTCTCAGCCACAGTATACCTTAATTTCACATCCTGGCCTGAAACTCCTCACTGACATGACCAACTGGTCTCTTTGTTGGCAAAGTCTTTGAGGCTCCTCTATGTGTGAACTTTTAATCAAGAAATTCAAATAGCCTACTGTTCTAAATTTAGTTGCTAGGTCACCAAACTTTTATTATTACCTTTCCATTGTCTTCGTAGGCACAGCTGCCTTGCATTACCACAGACAAATGGTCCCCTTTAATGATTTCCTAGTTACGGTCACCAGAGGATTTAATCTAAATGGCTTCCTCCTGAATTTCAAATTGGGAGTTAATATGTATAATTTAACAGCCAAATTATACTACAAACCACTCTTCGGTGGTTATAAACCACCGTACAACCCTCGATACCGTACATTCTATAACCAAACATTAATATTCATAAACAAAAAATTTAAATAATAAAAATGTCTTTTATTTTTATTTTTTTTGTACTTCATAATATCAATTACTTCGTTACTTAACTCATTTCATACACAATATAAACAACATTCAATTCATTACTGCTCCTAATAAAAAATAAACACTTTTCCTTTCTCTTTTCCCCTGTATTCTTGCACACTGCACACCTGTTAACCCCTTCCGATATTTTTCAGAAATCGCTTACCAGGATCAATTTCCACTGGTTTCTATTAGGGGGCACCAAATTCTGGCTTTTAACAGGGAGGGGGGGTGGGGTCAAAGGTCGCCTTGTTGACCTTTCATCCCCCACCTCTTCTTCTCTCAGGGAGGATGCGGACCGAGATTGCTTATGCCAATCTCCAGGCCCCTCCCCTGCTCTTCTCAAGGAGGCTCTGGCTTTTAACAGGGAGGGGGGGTCAAAGGTCGCCTTGTTGACCTTTCATCCCTCCCCTCCTTCTTTGGGGGAATGAGGTCAAAAGGTCACCACTATGACCTCTACCTCTTCTCCCCTGTCTTCTTTGGGGAAATGAGGTCAAAAAGGTCACCACTATGACCTCTACCTCTTCTGCCCTGTCTTCTTTAATCCTCATATCTCCTTGGCATTTGTCTAGGCCTCTGACACCTCGTGCTGTCACTCGATAGTGGCGTGACCCCTGCTGTATTCGGCCTGGCAGTTGAGCCAGGAGGTCTTCCCTCGGATGACAGTTGAGTAGACTTTGGTGGGGGTGATGAAACCCCCGCTGTGGAGAGCCCGGCTGTTGAGAAGAGTGTGCAGTCTCCTTCCACAGCGGTTGGCCCGACACCCGTTGACCGCCGGGAAGGTGGGAGAGGTTTAGTGCCTCTCTCTGATGCCAGCCTGGTTGTTGTTAAGGTCTCAAGACCCCTGTCAGATGGCAGCCGTTGGCGGATGAACCCCTTTAGCTGACAGCCGGAGCAGGTCTGATGAGAAGGCTGTCCTCTTCCTGTAGATAGCCTGGCATTTGGGTCTCCTTCGCTCCCCACCGCAGCCTCTGGTATTGGCCTCAGCGATGCCTCCTCTGGTTCCTCAACCTGTTCCGTGTGTTGGCCGGAGCTCTCAATGCTCAAGAGCTAGGCTTCTCCCTGGTCTTCTTGGTACGCGCTGTGATGTGGTACCCCCATGGAGCTCTTGGTGGACACTGACCAGCGCCTTGGAATGCCAGTACAGATGGAATCCTTGGTTTCCTCGTACAACTCTTTGTGGAATGCTGGCAAACTAATCTCCCCTCAGCATCCTACAATGGGTTATTTCGCTTCGGTGGACAATGCAGGTTACTTATTCACAACAGTTGATAGGAACTCCAATTTTTTCTCCAGACTCAAATACATTTTGTTACTGTTCTGAGTGACAACTTATTTTCCAAATCACTATTTATGTACTCTGCTATTATTTTTGGCTTCTGTATGTTGTTATTCAACTAAATCGCATCCTCTCATTTCTTTGTGCTGTACCCATTTTACTGGACTGTTGCCTTAGGTCCCGCACATCACCACTCTTTGAGCCTGTACTCACACGATCATCCTCGTATCCGGAAAGATCCTTGGCTCGGACAGGTGAATCTCCAACGACTTCCTTCCACCAACTCATCCCCTGTGCATGGTACAAACCACTTTTAATTCCATGTTTTCCACCCACTCTGCCAGCCTCTTAAAAGCTTATCGCAGAGCCCTTCATAAGACAATCATCAGTGTCACATGTCTGCAACTTACATTAATCAACTATTTGGCCAATATCGACCAAGTCATTCATGAGCGGAGGTTACAGTTGTATCCCCTCACGATATTCATCAGAGCTTCATCTATTACAGAGAGTCTTGCTTTTCCAATCACACACATGCAATATTATTTTGGCACAACCGCCCAGATCCTACATCTGGATCTAATGAACGGAAAAGAGATTTTATGAACCAGCCCTAGTTCACTCTTCAATTTCCAGTTCATTTTATGGATCTCTCTATCAATCTCGTTGTGTCACTTATCATCCTGTCCGACAGACGAGAGAGTTCTCCCAGCTTGCCGGTATCTAAGAAAAGAAAAGAAAATTAATGAACAAAAGATTATTTCTATATTTCATCATCAATGTTAGTATTCTATTTCCTATTTAATCACAATCTTTCACTTCATCGGTCTCTCGCTGTCCCTATTTTTACTGTTAGTATTCACATGTCTATATTACTCTCCTAGATAGGTAATAATCATAAAAAAATTTATTAGTCTTTCGCTCACTTATTGTGAAATTTCTAATATCTAAATCAGTTCTCCGGAGCGTCATAGCCCCTCCATTGTAATGCCTCTCCGTTCCTTCTAGCCCAGTGCCCCTGCAACCACAAACCACAAACAGTTTCTTTGCCAGTGACCTATTTGTCCACAACCCCAGCATCCCCGTCGATGTCTGTCTCTCTGAGGGACGGAGCCACAAGACCCGGGGGCCCCCTGCCTGTAATTCGACGGCCCCGGTATCAGCAGCGCCTGTAGCCCACCCCCATATTCCTTCTTCGCATAGGGGGTCTCAGAAACTCAACCCCCCTGCCACACATCATCTGCTCACTGTCCTGTATCTGCGCGGCTCTCCGGCTGGGCAGCGATGCTGGTCTTGTCTCTTGGTCATACAGCATTTGTTTGGCTGCTTGAATATGTACTCCCAACGCTATGGTGATTACCAATGCAGTCAACTCAGACTATTTTACCTTCTGTAGCTCTGTCCAATGGGCTGCCTGGTCGATAGCCAACTGTCTTTCCACCAAGTCTCTGCGGACTGCCTCACCTCTGTCGGACGCTTCCACAAGCGCCCTCTGTCGTTCTTCCTCCGCCCTGGTGCTAGCCGTCTGGCTCCTTGTCACTGGGCGTCTTGCTCCGACTTGGTCCTGTCGCTGGGAGGGACCTGGGTAGTGGGAATTTATGGGCTGAGGACATTCCTCATGCATATGTCCATACCTGTTGTCGGTCCCACGTCTCATGGGTTCAAAATCTCGCTGTAACTGCCACTCCCTCGGTCCCCCCAGCTCCTGTCCATTCTCTGCCCCAGCCGTAAGGCCAGGGTTGTTTCGCTCCGACCGCTGTAATAATGCAGCCCTTCTCTGTCTCTTTGTTATTCTGTTGTTACCTGAAGCGGTTAATGCAGTTTGGACCTGTTCAGGCCCTTGTTCGACGGACACCTGTTGGACTGAGACAGTTATTCCATTTTGTCCCTCCTCGTTAACACCCTGGGTAGGCGTCATAGTAGTTTCCTCAATTATCTCCACCGTATTTGTCACACGATTGGGGTCTGTCATGTCCAAATCTATCAGGTTAGAATCACTGGGCAACACTGTCTGATTATTATTTGCAGGGGTCACTTGCTGTCCCTCACACCTGACCCTATCTTGTACTCTCCTCCCTCGTTGCCTCTTCTTACTTTTCGGCTCTATTTGAGTAAATAGGTATATTAAAGTCTTTCGGCTCTCCTTTTTATCCCCATTCCGTTTGGTTTTACACTGCTCTACAAGACTTTGCAACGGCCTAAACAATTTTGGCCATCGTTTATTCTCCCCCACCGTTTTATTATCCGTTGACGAAATGGACAGACTGTCAACTGGGCGTATTACTGTTGAACTGTCTAAGTCTCCAGTCGCCTCTAACAAGGTTTTAACAAGGTTGACCTGCTCTTCAGTTGACATTCTCCCCATCTCTGACATACTTGTAATATTACCTTTGTCAAAGCAAGTTCCTCTGTTTTTGTTTATCTTAACTTGGGTTAAATTCACCCACACTTTTAGGTTACTGGTGCAGACAGGAAATTGATGACCCTCTTATTTTCATACGATACCCTCAGGCCTTTATAGCCGTTTATGTTCTGGTTGGTATTGGAGCCATCAGAATTTCACCTCTCCCGTCCAAGAATCTGTCAAAGACAAAACAAAAATACAAACACTTAACTTCAGTGTTATTTCACCCACATTCCTTTCTAGTGTTTTTACTTTCTCAGAATCTGGGTTGTTTATCCTAATAAAAAATACAGAGAGATTGTAATTTATTTGAACATAACAAAAGGCCTTAGCTTCGTTAACTCCCGTTGTCTTTCCAGCTAGAAAATTCTGAATTCCCAATCACTCTTTGTCGTGACCTCTCCCGTGAATCTCAGAGGTAAAACAAAAATTCGGCATTAATCCATCAACCCACTCTGGTATCTCCTTTCACTCTGCTTGTTCCTCCTTGAAAACAATCATATCACAGTTAGTTTCACAGAGGCCTATCATTTCTAACATCTCTTCTCGTTCGCTTACTCTCCACATTCCTTCTATGGGAAAAGAAACATTTATTTACACACCTATTTATTAATATCCCAATTAAAATTTACATTTAATATTTCATATTCCGCTTCACATTACATTTCATTATAATTCTACATAATCATTCCAATAACCCCCTGGACACCAGCGTAGCCTGGCGTCCCACATCATCCCATATCTCTCTCACACCCAACGAGGAAAAGAATTAATCTTCAGCGGCATTATTACCGCTAAATTACCCGTTCCTATGCAGTATCCAGCCACCCATGTCATAATTCATGGATCCTGAACACCTCACTCTCTTGAACTCCCACAGCCCTCTGATCTACAATCAAAAGTCCGTCCCTACCAGCCTAAAGCATCTCACTCTCAGTCATGCGCACAACATGAAAGAAGTCACTTTGGCTCTACTTTGTAAGGAATTACAAGATGCACACAAACTTCCAACCATACAGGCACTTAAACACTCAGTCCATCCACAACGGTAACCAGACCAACCTACACACACACACACATCTCATTAATATCAACACAATAACCCAGTGAGACAACAGTCCCACCAAACCAACATCCATATAAACAAAAACCAACAACAATACTTTACACTCTCAACCCCATTGAACAACACCAGCGTGTTCACTTACCAAGCAGAAGCAGCCCTGCAACCGCCCACTAGTTGAGAACCCGCCGAGGCCGTTCAAAGTAAACACCCCCAAATCCAAAAGCCGCGCTCTCATGACTTCACAGAATAGAACCCAAAGCGTAACCATAGTAGTCTCATACTAACGGGACATCGGTCCCGCCCGTACCTCCGCCTGTACCACCGCCTTCTCCGTCATGACTATCAGCTCAGATGTAGGCGGAGCCGAGCAAAGTGACTTAATCAAACACCTCACACATACCTTGACCAAATTCAGTGTGCTTTTAACCCCACTTCTACCCCATTTCCTATCCCACAACCCATAGCAAACATCCTTAACACGTGCTGTAAATTACCCAACTCTTCTGTACCATGTATATACTAACCCCAACTGTTTGACTTGATATTGTGCTAAACCCCACCCTCATTATAAAAGGCAGAGCATCTTTCTAATACCACTAACTAATCAAATCAAATCAAATCAAATGTATTTATAGGGCCCGACAACACACGTTAATGTCCCCATGGGCCGTACAGGTCTTCTTTAAACAAGTCAAGAAGAAAACATAACAATAAGTCAAGAACAGAACAAGAACACCATAAGGTCCAAACATTTTTAGATGAATGCAAATAAATGAAAGAATGCAAGCACTCCCAGACATACCCCACGCGAAGGTAAGGAAAAACTCACTAAAACCTAACAATAGGGAAAAAAGCTCCACAGGCAGTGTGGAGGAGAGAAACCTTAGAAGGGCCATTCAAGGGGGGATCTCCCTTCTTAGATGTTGGTGATAGTAGTGTTGCAGTGTTGCTAATCACCATAGTCGACTGCATCCCACTGTATTATATTAACCATGTAATTATTTCGCCTCATTAACATTATACCTTAACCCAGAAACTACACCCACAGGGGCTGCCAAAATGTAAACTGCACTATTATTTACCTACACACCGTGGGCGCTTAAGTAGATGAGCAATTCCTACAGATGAACCTAAATGCACCAACTCCGTTATTACATTAAACCATTTGTACCTACGCAATTCTAATTATGTGAACACATGTGATTACAACTACTTAACCCCATAATTCAATGTACAATGAATCACGCACACCAACGCATCCAACACCTTTATCAAGCATTCATCCCAGAATAGTATGGGCCAGATACACACCGCTTCCATATCAGAACGTCATCACATAAGCGGGTGCCACCCCCTTGTGGCCGAATGGCGGCAAAATGGCCGCCTTCCTAATGACGTCACCATGTTTATTTTTTTGCCACAAAAGACTAGCATCCCATGCGATCTCGCCCCACAAGACTTACAGACGAGAGTTCATACCGCACACAGCATCTCATATTCACCAAACAACGCACAGTCATACAAACATATGATCAACAACACCATTAAGTCCACATATAACAACACTTACAGCAATATTATGCCATCCATACTGCACACACATCCACACCGAAACATACAGCGCCCTCACATCCACACACAATGTAGCTACAAGCTAACACGCTAATCAGCTCACCTTGTACCCAGTCCACACAATAAGTTCCATGAGCGCACACGGACACACACTTGTACACAAACACAAATACACTCCCTATACCACACACTTACAAACACACAACATAACGTACCCTGAGCCGTCCCGGTAATGTGCGTTAACATGGGGGCATTAAGATTTCAGCCGGCAGCTCTCCCTCGGCTCAAATCTAACTACCAAACACTATGATACCCAGAGCCCACCACGCAACCCGAACATACATAATCCTCCTTTCAGCGTCACGCGCATGCGTCAATATTAACGTTATTTTACCGGCAACTTCCCTAACTTCTTATTATTTCTATTCTTAATAGCAATCAGGTTATTATAATATCACAACGTACGGCGCAAAAAAGCAAGACTGTGCGCGTCTCCACATTCTGCGTTCACAATCGCTCGGATTTTTTGACTCTCGGTTCATTCCAACTCAACGTTATTATTGCAGTCACACTGCTTTTAAAACACATACTTATTCAACAACGATCTCAAGTGCTTCCTATTTAGCTCCTGTATCATAACACAAGCGTATTTCTATATAAATAATCCCTTCCGTCAGCCGTCTAGGTCCAAAGAACCGCACACCTAATTCCCTCTATGTTTCAGTGCTTCGGTACATAAATCAACTCACAAATTGAGCCCTATGTATGGCTTACAATTACAAGACGCTTTTACAAATATAACATACGAGGGCCCGGGCGTCGTCTTCTATGCTGACCACTCTTCCCCACCTCTCCAGAAACTGTACACTCCTGGACAGCTCAAGCTGAGTTGAATGATCATCCAAATCGGTGACTCCAACCATCCTCTCGTGGTCATCAGCCAAATCCCATACTATCACTTTTTTACGCAACGCCTCTAGCCCCTGTTGCAAGGATCAGACTGACCCCTAATGCTCTTCTCGAATTTTCCCCTTCTAAAAGGCACAACATCCACAGTCGACACCTACATCTCTTCCGTGCCATCCTTTGTTCTAACTCATGCTGCCCCACATCTTTCTAAGTCACTGTTATCCACTATCCCTTCCTCTAAGTCACTCCCCACTGTGTCAACTGTGATGTTTGCATATTACCAAACAGGGTATCTATTTGGCTTCCAGATTCGTACGACTTTCCCTCACCTCCAATCCTACATCGATTCCCTATGCTGTAATGGTCGCGCCACTAATTCTGACCCTGTCTTTCCCTACATGGCTAGGTCAGCCCGCAATTGCTTGATCCTCACACTAGAAGAAACGTTTACCCCCCGTCTAGAAAAAAGCTAAGCCAGGCCGAGAGAGACAGCCATACCTGACATCACAGCTGTGTCTCCAGTACCGGCAAAGTTTACTCAGACGGCCGAACAAGCTATATCATGCTGCCATTTCACACAGGAATAGCCGGTCTCTTTTGTGCCTGCGCCAGCCACCCAATCCACCACAGTAACATTTTCCCCAGGATGTGTCGTGTAACTCACCCCAGAATTTGTAGTGTAGTTCGTAGATGGAAGTTGCGTTCAGGTCACTCAGTTGGTCACAGCACCACTTGTAGTATCGGATAAAGATACTAGGTACCCTCGTTGTTGTCAAACCAGAAGTAATACTCTTGTTAAGAATGTGATGTCCAGACAGGCGCTTTCAATGGTTCTTGAAAGTTTATTAACAAAAGCAAACAATGGTTGCTTCTTAAAAACACTTGCTGTCATTCAAAAACACTGAATGTATACAACAATTCAAGGTCTGAATCGGTGTTCTCCAAACGAATCTAACAAAAATGTCCGCTGATCGTATCCCGTCTTTGGCAACGTGGATATAACTTGTTCTTCATCGATGGGGCAGTCCGTTCTACGTATTCTCCGTCTTCTCACGTCTCCCGTCTTCGTTCAAACCCACCATATTTATAATGAATCATGAGCCGGCTCGATGATGTCATTTTCATAGCGACGTCATCTTTGCCAGCCCAATCAGCATCGAGCCTTTGGTACATTTCACACAACAATGAACTGTGGACCTCCCCCTCCAGCAAACGGCTACATTAACCATATCTTGTAATATAGGTCAAATCCACTTGAATTAATCTTTAGTTTACTACAATATACCAATATTATTCTTGGTCTTGTTTTACATAACATTATCATATCATTTATAATCTTTTCTCATAATATTACCCCATATTATTAAATTCGTTTTGATTTGGATTGTGAGTTCACTGTGGTTCTTTAAACAAGCAGTTTTACTTTCAATCAACGGTGTCATAGTTATCTATTAAACTTATCCCTGTAAAAATACATTTAAAAACATTATTCCATCATAGAATATGCATTCTTAATAATAACACTTGGTCTTCCTTAGTATAAACAGTTTCTACACCAGATTTACTTTTAACACATATAAGTTGAAGATGTATAGTTTTTTATGTTATTTCTTGAAGACTTTCTTTACTCAAACCTTAAGTTATGTAGGAGCTATTTGATTGTTTTTGTGCTAAATTTGTAGTTTGTTAAGTTCATCACTGGGTGGCAGCACGGAGCGCATAGGTTTTTAATAAAGGCACAGGTGTAGGCTATGTCAATCAAGGTATCTAGGTATGGGTGACGGAGAGATCTCAAGTTTTTTTACCGCATGAACACACGCACGTACCCTCGCTCGTTTTAAGTATTATTAACAGCATTATGCAGAAATTATTGTTTGGCTCATCACATGTATTATGCTAAATACTTCAATTAAATGGGAACTTCACCCAACGGCAGGTGACACAGACTCGACATTGTGTTTTTTCTAATTGCGCGTCAAAGACGAGGAATCCCCGCACCCAACCGGGCGTCTACCAGGACATCAGGATAGTCGCTACAAGTTATATTTCATTTGGTCTGTCTTCACACAGCTGGGACCATTTTGGTCTCAGCCACAGTATACCTTAATTTCACATCCTGGCCTGAAACTCCTCACTGACATGACCAACTGGTCTCTTGGTTGGCAAAGTCTTTGAGGCTCCTCTATGTGTGAACTTTTAATCAAGAAATTCAAATAGCCTACTGTTCTAAATTGAGTTGCTAGGTCACCAAACTTTTATTATTACCTTTCCATTGTCTTCGTAGGCACAGCTGCCTTGCATGACCACAGACAAATGGTCCCCTTTAATGATTTCCTAGTTACGGTCACCAGAGGATTTAATCTAAATGGCTTCCTCCTGAATTTCAAATTGGGAGTTAATATGTATAATTTAACAGCCAAATTATACTACAAATGTGCTTTATGTAAGGTTATAAACCAAAATCTATTATTTAGAGCAGCACACAGCACATTAATGAACCCACATAGCATAGCAATGCTTCAAACCTTCACAATATCAATTTTCTTTCACTTTTCACAAAGTTGTCAACTGCACCTTTAATCATAGTAGCGTAATGCACCTTTAAACAAAGTAGCATAATGCACCTTTAAACAAAATAGCATAATGCACCTTTAAACAAAATAGCATAATGCACCTTTAAACAAAATAGTGTAATGCACCTTTAAACAAAAATAGTGTAATGCACCTTTAAAAAAATATTTTATTTAAAAAAAAAAAATTACACAGTACCTTTAAACCTTGGTTCAGCTAGGCCCCACGTTGGGCGCCATTTTATGTAGCAGTGTCTACTTATAGTGCCTTTAATATGTTTCCCGTTGGGTGCCAGACAGGGCCAAAACCTGCCAATGCAAATCAAATACTTTTTTAATTGGTTAATTAGGCCTATAGCTCCGGCATAAGACTGTACCACATAAAGGTAGACAAATAACTTAAATAGTAGGCCTAGACTAATTAGTAAGCTAAATCATAGGTTAGTTTGCAAAAATGTATCAATCAATATTACCTTTTTATAAATTCCTAAATCACAAAAAGAGTCATGCTCAATTCAAAATCAAAATGTCCATGTATTGGATTCAATTCAAATCATAAGCAAACAATTCACAAAACAAACAATTAATTTTCAGTCCAGCATGTGTATTAAGTTCCCATAAACCAGTCAGGTCACTCAATTCAGTTCAGTCCGTGATCATGTGTTTGGCAATAGTTCGGACTCTCAAATGAGCGAATGAATGACCCAAAAATAGAAAATCTCAAAAGAAAAGATGTGTGTGTGTTGTGTGTGATGCGAGTGCAGGGGGGAGAGAGGGGTGTTTGGGCTTGGGCCGTTTGGGTTAGGGCTGGAGAGGACCGTGAGGTGTAGGCTATGTGCCCGTAGGAAGCTTGGAGAGGGGAATTGTGTTGGAGTCGGAGACGCTTGCGTCACAGCCTCGGAACAGGGGCAAACAAACACAGTGCAGCGTGTAGCCTACCGCACCGAAGTTTGCGTTGGGTGAAGAAGAGTACAGCAACTTGCAATGGGCCTGGTCTACAAGATACACTACACCACTAAGGTACCCATGTACATGTCGAGGTACTCAGTGAATACCATGACCACAACACCAGAGGGAGTTCCACAAATCATGTGCAACCCAGATTCGGCTCAAACAAGGGACTAAACACTTTTCGCAATTATGCCACATCAATGTGGAATGCCCTACCCACAGCCGTAAAAAAAAATGTAATCCCTACCCACCTTCAAAACCGCTCTCAAAGAGCACCTACGGGAGGCTGCAATTCGAAACTGGCCCCCGTAAATGTCCGAACACCCCTCCCACCCCCTCCTAATGTACAGTTCCCTCCCCCACGTATGTATATATTTACTGTTAGGATCTCTGTTTAACAGTACTGTATATTTGCATATCTTGTATGTCACAAATGTAACAGTACTGTATCTGTATGTCATGTATGTCATAAATGTCATGATATGAGTAGATTAGATTAGATTTTTATATCTGTATGTTGTGTATGTCATAAATGTCATTATGAATTGAAAATGGGGGACCCTGATGTAAACAAGACGAAAAGTCTTTCTCTGGTCTGCATCAGGGGCGGATTTAGGATTGTAGGAGATCCGGGGCTTAGCCCAGATAGATTTTTTTTACTTTTACTTTTTCGGGAGGCCGGTAAGGGGTGCATTACAGTAGTCGAGTCGGCTTGAGATAAAGGCATGGATCTGGTTTTTAGCGTCCTTTTGATTTATAAATGGCCGTACTTTAGCTATGTTTCTAAGGTGGAAGAATTATGTTTTTGTCAACTTGTTGATTATGATTTAAAGCTTAGGTCTGAGTCTAGTGTCTACCATAACACCAAGACTTAACTCACTCAAATACAGTTAGCAGCTGGATAGACTACAGATGGAAATTAGCTTCTGCTAAATCTGGTGCAAACATATTTTCATGTAACAATGATTAATTAAAAAAAATAGATAGATTCGGGGCTTTTTAGAAAACATTCAGGGCTTGAGCCCAAGTAGCCACCCCCTAGCCCCGCCCCTGGTCTGCATCCCCTTAACAATTGTGTGTATTGAGCTGTACTGTACTGTACCCATTCTGCAATCTATTAATTACGGTTTTCAATCAATCAATCAATCAATCAATGCGTCTGAGACAGAGGATAATGGAAAGTTATCATGGTCCCGCTCCCCACTTGAACAACAGGGTAGGCTTAGTGCTGCTAGTAATATCATACAAATGTTTCCAGGTCCCACCATATACGCTGTCAGCCATGTCCAAGACATAAAGTTAGCATTTGAGCTCTTCCTTAGTGTTCACCATCAACTAAGAAGGATATACTTGAGATAATGAATTTAGAGGGGACAGTATGGGGACAGTTGGAAGGAGACACTTGCAAGCCTACATTGGGTTGCTAATTTTAGCAGGATTGTATAAATCAAAAAGAGAAGCAACAGCAAGCCTTTGGAATGCTGACACTGGAAGGGCATTATTTCCAGCCACCATGTGTCTAAAGACATTCCATATTATATCTCATGTCATACGCTTTGATGACAGAGAAATGAGACGGGCAGACGAGAGCGTGACAAACTCACAGCAAAGATCTTTCTTAAAATGTTATGTCAATCAGTGAGATTTTATGGTGATTTATATATTTTCGATATTTTTCGAGTCACATAATAGGTATTCTGGATGTATGGGGGTTAAGTGTGGGTAATGTTTTATTTAAATGTTAAATGTTATTTAGGCAGTCAACTAAATAAATCATCAAGAGAGTCTTTGCTGTCTTGTTTCTAGCTCAGAGAGATATCCTTATTGTATGTTTGGACATCAAGAACCACACTTAATTAACTGGAATCACTGAAGCAGAACTGACTCTACAGGCTTTAAAGGTCTTTACTAAAACGTTGAGTTGTGGCTGGTGAGGGGAGGGGGGCCCAGAATCATGTGCACATCATGCGTCCAGGGCCCAGAATTTCCTGCTAGGTCCCTGTCTTTGTGAACAGTGGTTGAACAAATGAAAGGCTAAGGGATAGTGTAAAATACAAGAGGATAGCCATATGTATAAAATGTTGAGCTGTGTCCAGTTATCCTCTTATGGTGAAGTTTATGAACAGTGATGCTATAGTAATATTTATCCTATTCTTGAGCTGCATTTACTGTCAATCTCCCCCCCCCCCCCCCCCCCCCCCGTATGACCATATTTTACACAAGTCTCTTCTGACCTCTAGCATAATGCCATAGGATGAACACTTCTATTCAAATCCCCTTACAGTACCATGAGTCAAGGTAATCAAACACCTAACCTTGGCAGTGCTGGTGCCATGATGTATCCACTGGGCTACACTGAACCTCTATCTTTCACTTCCACCAGAGCCTGTACGATTAAATAGAAAAGCCAAATAAAATTGCAACTCTGTGGCACAATGTTATTGTTATAGTTTTTCAAAAAGGCAAAAAACTGATCATGTGTTAGGCTCCTTCTCCCTGTAACTAAGTAGCTATGAAAATATCAGCTCTGTGCTTGGTGGAAATTATTTAGGGGCTTTATGGACAGGATTCATAAAATATTCAGATAAAGTGAATTCACAATGAAAACATATCAAGGTTTAACGTGACTTGAATGAAATTGGAGCAACAGTGTGCATTACTGGTGTTGGTAGGTTAGTCAATTATCTATTTCTTTTTAAGAGGTCAAAGTCTCATGGTAGAAATATGTGACAGGGTTATGTTTATTACAGACTGACTTTAACCCTGTGAGACCTACATTTCTGTGGGTTACAGAAATGTTATATAATATACACCATCTAAAAGCTGAGACCCTGAAGATTACTTTGAGATGTTTAGCGCTTTTTCTAGTCATAAAAATGTAATAAACATTATATTTTTTATCTGTGACTGTTAAAATATTGAACATGTGTAAGTGTATAAGGGCTTTGGATATTATCTATATTGTGCATGTTGTACTGTAAATGTGTAATAGATTTAGTAGTTTTGGGTACATTGGTTACAAATATTTGGTGTTTTACCAAACCCAAATTAACCAGATCATACCTCAAAACCTGGAATAACACTCGTGAAATTTTCATACTGTGATTCGGTATGAAAAACTTTTAACATGTGGAGATTTCTGCAAGAATGTATTTTTATTTTTATTTTTTTATTGGATGACGAGGACTTTTTTTCCTCAAATGGTTCCAAAAACCTCCCTCATTGACAAAGCATCTGGACAATTCTTTTTATTTTTTTTTATTGATCTTTTTCCCCCTCCTTTTTCCTCTGATATTTTTTTTCTCCCATCCCAATGTTAGTCGTTATGCCAATTCCCAATCCCCTTCCTGGTCGCTGCGCACTTACCCCCCACAGTCGGTCTGGGAGAGTGGAGGCTATCACGTGCTTCCTTCGACATACGTCTAGCCAATCAACCGTTTCTTTTCACCTGGCAGCGCGGACTCTCACTGAGAGGGTGTAACGTGTGGATGTGGAAGGATCACACTACCCCCCTTAGATCCTATCCGCGCTGAGCAGGCGCCCCGACCGAACTGTAGGAGTCGCTGTTTACAACGACCCGGACCCACCCCTCCAGCTTTCCCACCCTCTAATACAGCCAATTGTATTAGTGTTTAAACGGCCAGCCAAGCTGGTGACAACGCTGGAGCTGTGAGCTGTTTGGTGACGAACGCAATCTCCGCTACGCCACCTGACCGCCCGCATCTGGACAAATTGTAAACTATTTTATTGGCTAAGGTCTGTAGTTTATAGGTGTAAAGTTTCAATGTGGTGTGATAAACCTAGAGGGCAGGTCATTTTATACAGTGGGGTCAAGTTTAAAAAATGTGGGTCACTGACATTGAAAGAGCTACTGTGAGCACTCACATTATCACACATACATGCAGTTGGGCTCGTTGGATCCACAAGTCTGACCTTTACAGCCCGGTTTATACACTTATAAGACTGTTTAGGAACCACAGTATGCAGAAATAGGTGAAAATAACATATTTGTACTTCATGCAAAGAACCGCATGGTTTTGACCCTAAACTACATGGGACTAGCTTACATTGGGCCTGGCTGTGAAGGTGAAAATACCTTGAGGTGAAAGATCAAGGGACCCCTTTGAAAATGGCCATGCCAATTCTTCACCTCAGAAATGTGGTCAACTTTATAGTAATAATCCCCTTTCCAGGTAAACCCTGGTATGGTATCCAATTTCACAAGATGTCTATAGTTTCATATACAGCCTCTGAAAGATAGTAATGTTGACCCAGTCTCCAAGGGTTCAAACTTTTCCACTAATGGGGTGTTTACCATCCACTAAGGCATTATCAGCCACATTGTACTGATTATATCCGCTAGGCGGTACCTTTGATTATGCATTTGATCACATTGTGTGTGTGTGTGTGTGTGTGTGTGTGTGTGTGTGTGTGTGTGTGTGTGTGTGTGTGTGTGTGTGTGTGTGTGTGTGTGTGTGTGTGTGTGTGTGTGTGTGTGTGTGTGTGTGTGTGTGTGTGTGTGTGTGTGTGTGTGTGTGTGTGTGTGTGTGTGTGTGTGTGTGTGTGTGTGCGTGTGTGTGTGTGTGTGTGTGTGTGTGTTAGAGGAAAACATCACTGAAAGATGACTTGTGTAAATTCCTGGACAGAGACAAATCCTTACACACATCCACACGCACACACACACAGTAATGAACAGCATTACACAACATTCTTAACACCTTTAGAATTTAATAAGCACAGACAGGCATGTGAGTGAGCATGCACGCACACTATAATAAATAAATCAACAGTCACAAGAGACAGCGCAGAATTGTAGATAAGTTGTTATACATGGTTAATAGATGTTAAATTCCTCTGTTCACACAGACACTCCCAGCCAGACACGCACACAACTTGTGACTGAACTAATGTTGACTTGTCAATGTCATGTGATAAGCCAAACAGTAGTAGGAGAAAACTGACACACTATACCTCTCTTTCTGCATCTCTCATCTATTTTAACTTTAATTTCCTGTTTGTTTTCTCTATCTTGTTTATTTCCATTCACTTTTGTTCAACTGCTCTCTGATGTGGTCTTCCTCTTCAATTAATGTTTATTTCTCCACACTCAGTCTTCCCTCCTCCATTCTCTCTCTCTCTCTCTCTCTCTCTCTCTCTCTCTCTCTCTGGTGGACAGAGTTACAGTCATGTGAGCAGGGATATAGTGACAAACTCTACTGACACCTTTGAACACAACAATATAGCCTCAGGTTCCTGTTGTATATCAACTGTGGGTTCAGAAAGGTGCGTTTTCTCCCGTGTAGGCTATTGAGGCTTAAGCTAAATTGTCTTTAGCTGTTTGAAGGTGTGGTAATAACAGTGTTGCCCATATTTCCACTATGGATGTGCCTGTAGAATCGCTAAGTCAATAAATGTGTTAATTGGAGGAGGTGCACATGATCTCAGATGGGAGGGGAGGGGGGCCCAGAGACACAGCATATGTACAGGGCCCAGAATGTCTTGCTACGCCCCTGGATGCAGGTAAGAAGACAGTGGAAAATACTGCACAGCCCCACAGCACCTGTAGAATATTTAGGGGTCCAAGCACTGCAGTTCCTATAATTATCCAGCCTAATGACATAAGACGGATGGGCTGTTTCTGTCAGGGCTTCTAAGATAAGATAAGATATTCCTTTATTGATCCCCTTGGGGAAATTCAGGCATCATAGCAGCATGGGGGAAGTGGGGGGGTACAGGTAGTAAAAACAACACAAGCAGTGTAAACAAATAGGTCAATATAATTTACTATCTAACTAACTGAACAATATATTCACAGTATTCACAGTGTCATGAAATATACATTATTCACAGTATCACAGTATCCACTGAAATATACATTATTCACAGTATCATAAGGTGCAGTATGCCTAAGGTAGTGTTATTGTCCTCCTTGGGTTCCTATTAGTCCTAGGTCAATGCCTGGCAGCAGTCGCTGCCCCCTGTTGTGGAGCCTGGAGGCCGCTAGTCGCTGCCCACTGTTGTGGAGCCTGATGGCCGCTGGTATGAAGGACTGTCCGAGGCGGTTAGTTGAGTGTCGGGGGGGTATGAGTCTGTGGCTGAACGAGCTTCTCATCTTGACTAGCTCGTCGTAGAGGGGGTGGTAGGGGTTCTCCATGATGGCAGCCAGCTTCCTTCTCATCCCCCTCTCTGCCATCACCTCTAGTCTAGGTAGCTCAACTCCCACAACTAAACGGAGCTAGCCTTCCTCACCAGCTTGTTGAGCTTGTTGGTGTCCCTTGAGTTGATGTAGCCTCCCCAGCATGCCACAGCATAGAAGAGGACGCTGGCCACTACAGACTGGTAAAATGACTGTAGCAGTCTATTGCACACGTTGAAGGACCTGAGTCTCCTCAGGAAGAACAGCGTGCTCTGTCCCTTCCTGTAGAGGGCCTCTGTGTTATCTGACCAGTCCAGTTTATTGTTCAGGTGTACCCCAAGGAACTTATATGAGTCCACCACCTACACCTCCACCCCTCGGATGGTGATGGGAATCGGGGGGGGGGGCCTCTTCTTGCCCTTCTGGCAAGCTTTGGAATGTCCTGCCAGAGGAACTCCGTCTAGCAAAATCAGTATATTTGAAATGTCACCTTGACATGTACTTATACATTTGTATATCTGTTTTGTATTTATTCCTCTTCTTGATTTATTTGTAATTTATTTGTGCAGATTCTGCCTCCTCCCATTGTGATATTATTTGAAGGGATTTGAAAAGAACTGCCAAAGAGTGAGTTTACCTGCCCAGCAAAAATAGAGCAAGTTCTGCATTACTTTTCAAGCCCATACATGTTTCCAGAAAATAGAAAAAGAAAATGATAAAAAAAGATATATTTCCCAGCCTGTTTTTTTTATAAAAAATGTTAAGGTACGCAATGGTGGCTTTATCCAATGTGACCCCAGGAACACCACTTGGCAGGCCAAAAATGTGTTTGGT
Source organism: Notolepis coatsorum (assembly GCF_963971535.1). Taxonomy (NCBI): domain Eukaryota; kingdom Metazoa; phylum Chordata; class Actinopteri; order Aulopiformes; family Paralepididae; genus Notolepis; species Notolepis coatsorum. The sequence goes on from NC_140170.1 coordinate 117,097,193, forward strand.
TATTGATGCAGGGAGCTGTTGTTTTTGGCCATATTATATTATCTTGAGACTGGAATGCTGTCTTTTTAGGATTTTGTTTTATTTATTGTTTCTGTAAAGCACTTTGGGCAGTTGGTCAAACTACATCTCAAATGAGAAATAGTTCCTATACTCATAATTTGAAAATTACATTACAGTAGCTCCAAAAAACAAGTACCATTGACTCCAATATAAATATATTGCACAGAACAATATTGCTGTATTATTTGTTTATAATTCAGAAGTCTTATTTTAAACTGGGATTTAAAAATTAATAGAAGTGAATGAGGAGTGGGGAATGGTGGGCAGCAGGGACATCAGTGGTCGCTAGCTTACTTCAGATTACTTTAGATGGAGGTAAGACTGCAGATTCTTTGAGAAATTCAACTAAAAATAAATATCCATTTAATATCAAATCATTACATGCCCTTACTTAGGTAGAATGCTTAATAGTGGACTTTTACCAGGTACTATTCTATCAGGGTAAACTACTTTTGCTTAATTAAAATATGTGTGTACTTTTTGTGTACCTACTAGGCTATCATCCATCTCTTTGGCCCATATTTCCAATCTTTCTCTGCTGTGTGTTGTCATAAAAAGCAGAAAAGCCATAAAAATATCTAAAAAGGCAGAATATATAGGTCTACCCATACTACATGGTTTTACAAATAGAATTTGAGCCAATTATTCTAGACGCTTGGTGTGGAATTGACATTAACCTATTTATACAGTAACGCATCAATACACTACAATGATAACCTTCAGGAATTAAGAAGATCAAATTTTTTCTAAGTAAATAATATAGTGTTCTTAATGGGTTTCATGGGTCTTACATGAAAGATGAAGAAAATGACAGAACTATACAAATGGAGTTTCTATGTCTTCATGTAACAGCAGTGATATGTGCCAGTATAGATAATCACTGGAACTCTTATTAGTGTAGGAAGGGATGATTCTAGGAACTCTCTCTGTGTGTGTTTGTGTTGACCCAGATGATGAGGTTGATGATGTGTTGCAGGACTGGAGGCTTAATTGATCAACTGAAGTCACACTAAGCTAAATACAGAACCAACACCTGCTGCCATGGATTTACAGAGGAAGAGAGAGAGACACACACACAGAAAGAAAGAGAGGGAGGGAGAGATAGAGAAATGGAGAGGAAGAGACAATGGAGTGAGAGAAAGAACAATGGCAAGACAGACCAAAAACAAGACAGAGGGAGCAGAGAACGACAGATACAGAGAGAGAGAGAAAGAAAGGGAGGGAGACTTGTTCCATTATATTATTATTATTGATTCAAAAAGTAGATCAGAATAAATACATTTACAAATATGGTAATCCTGCATGGCCTCCAATGCCTATAAGCCTTTGTAACTTAATCAGTCATGATGATCCTCTTGATCTTCTGAGCTCCTCACTAGACCGCCTTGAGGTCTGAACATGGATCCTGAGTATCTGGTTCGAGCGGGTGGATTGATCTGAAACAAGAAAAGCTCTACAAAATGCCCTTTGCTTTCGGGTGTTATATTAGCCCTGAGGCTCACCCCATGTATCTGCCCCGAGGCTCGCCCCATGTATCCGTCAGTCATCCTCTTGTCACATCTTTAATCGCTCTCTAGTGGAATGTAACTTCTGTGCCAATGCATCAAAGTTAACAACATACTTTTCGAGGTAATGAGAATGAACGGCATGGTCTGCAGCTGTGTTGAGGATTAGCAACAAGCACAAAGTCAATGTGGATAACGAATCGTCTGGAAGGATTCAAAATCATCATACGGAACCATGCTTTGCTCGTTCTGTCATCTTTATTCATAGCCATTAGGCTTTGCTTTCTCTCCTCATATTCAGCTACTGTCCTCTGCTGGTAGCTGGTAGAACTACACTTACATCTAGCAGTCAGTTGAAAACATTATACATAAATACACAAATAAAAATATAAATTAATACATACATAATTAGTGAAAAGGATTTTTGTGTACCAGATTATTTTGTCATTGCAGGCTAAACATGTTAATGCCAGAAGATCTGGCCTATGGTTATGTTACAATTCAGATTTTCTTCCTGTAAATGCAGGCTAGAATGGATTCATCATAGAGATATACCTATGGGATTAATACTATTTATAATGGATTCATCATAGAGATATACCTATGGGATTAATACTATCTAGAATGGATTCATCATAGAGATATACCTATGGGATTAATACTATCTAGAATGGATTCATCATATAGATATACCTATGGGATTAATAACATCTATAATGGATTCATCATACAGATATACCTATATACCTACAGCTCAACATCAGCAAGATGAAGGAGATGGTGGTAGACCATCGGCGGAGCAGGAGGAAGCCCCCAACTCCCATCATCATCCAGGGGGTGGAGGTGGAAATGGTGGAACTACAAATTCCTGGGTGTTCTTGTGAACAACAAACTGGACTGGATGGACAACACAGAGGCCCTCTACAGGAAGGGACAGAGAAGACTGTTCTTCCTGAGAGGGCTCAGGTCTTTCAATGTCTGCATTAAACTGCTGCAGATGTTCTACGAGTCTGTGGTGGCTAGTGCCCTCTTCTTCGCTGTGGTATGCTGGGCGGCAACACCAACACAGACAAAATAAATACTGATCAAGAAAGCAAGCTCTGTGGTAGGAGCGGACCTGGACCGGGTCTGGAGGTGGTGGCAGAGGGGAGGACGAGGAGGAAGCTGTATGCCATCCTTGAGAACCCCTGCCACCCCCTCCATGATGAGCTGAGGTCCACGTTTAGCCACAGACTTATCCCCCCCCCGACATACCACAAAGCGCTTCGGGCAGTCCTTTGTGCCGGTGGCAATCAGGTTCCACAACCAGGCAGGGCCAGGATGGGCTAATTGCTCGGCTCCCAGACTCTGGAACTCCCTGCCCCCACACACTGATCATTCAGATCACAATTGAAAACCCATCTGTTCAAACTCGCATATTCACTATAACCTCCATCACTGCCCATTACCCCCTGCTGTTTGTTTGTCTGTTATCTTAACTTCACTGTTTTTTTTTTATATACTTCTTGTTGTTTATCTTATTATTTTCTTAACCTTGTCTCTTAACTGCCTTGCATCTAAATTTAGTAAGTCAGTAAATATCTATTCATAAAAATAGGGGTAAGAGATATGCAATTTAGTTTCGGGTATACTTATGTAATAAGTTTGAATGTACTTTGTATATATTTAATTTTGTTGGACATTCACACAGAGATATTCTCGAACAGACGTCTCAGGTATATTTAAAGGTCTGTTTAGAGGTGAGTTGACCAACAACCTGTTTAGAGGTGAGTTGACCAACAACCTCAAGTACACCGAAGTGGTGATGTTTTTTCCTGTTTTTTCCTGTTTTTTTCAGTTTGTTCCCCTTTAAAATGAATAAGGCATTAGAGTGCATCTATCTAGCCATACATACTAGATGTTATTTTTGTTTTATTTGTGCTTCTAGTATAACAACAATTTTATGTTTATATATTTTATATCTACATTTATTATTTCTATATTGTGGTAATTTTGACTTAAGAATGGACTCTTGGTATCAAAGTACTTCCTGGGTCAAATTCGACCTTATAGCAACTCTCAACACACCTGTGGATGATGTCACTTCCTGCTTTGCTTGGTATATAAACATTATTGTCGGTGAGAACATTTGCTAGCCATCAACACTGAGGAAGGAACATAAATTGTTCCGAAACATGTTTGTTTCAGGCTGCCATTAAATAATCAAAATCTGTGAGTGCTGGTCCAAGCGTATTGCTTTCTTTTTCGGACATCTGAATCTCCCCTCGGGGATAAATAAAGGTTTTCAATTCAATATGGGATTAATAATATCTAGAATGGATTCATCTATGGGATTAATAACATCTAGAATGGATTAATCATACAGATATACCTATGGGATTAATAACATCTAGAATGGATTCATCTATGAGATTAATAACATCTAGAATGGATTCATCTATGAGATTAATAACATCTAGAATGGATTCATCATACCGATATACCTATGGGATTAATAAAATCTAGAATGAATTAATCATAGATATACCTATGGGATTAATAACATCTAGAATGGATTCATCATACCTCATCTTTTGTATGAGAGGGTAGGCTGGCCATCTCTCTCGTTGCGACGTAGTTATCATGGGTATCTTTTTATCTACAAAGCAATTATTGGCAAACTTCCACCTTATATTACATCTTTGTTGGTCTGGAGTGCTGTCACCTACCAAACTCGTTCGAATGATCGGCTTGTGCTCAGGGTGCCTCGAGTTCGGTCTGAGCTTGGAAAATCTGCCTTCTCCTACGATGCTCCATACACATGGAATACCCTGCAAAAGACTCTAAAGCTCGGAACATTCCCGTCATTCATGGAGTTTAAAGGCATTGCACTTGACCTATGTACTGAATCATGTAATTGTTTTTAATCCATCATTGTAGTAATTGTAATTCATTGTAATTATTAACTGTTATGATATTTGTGTCCTTTGTTAACTCGTCATCACTGTAAATGAGGGAAACCTCAGTGCTTTCACGAGTATAAATAAAGGTTTGAAATTAAATGAAATATACCTATGGGATTAATAACATCTAGAATGGATTCATCATACAGATATACCTATGGGATTAATAACATCTAGAATGGATTCATCATACAGATATACCTATGGGATTAATAACATCTAGAATGGATTCATCTATGGGATTAATAACATCTAGAATGGATTCATCATACTGATATACGTATGGGATTAATAACATCTAGAATGGATTAATCATAGATATACCTATAGGATTAATAACATCTAGAATGGATTCATCATACCGATATACATATGGGATTAATAACATCTAGAATGGATTCATCATAGAAATATACCTGTGGGATTCTTAACATCCAGTTGGTGGGGTTCAGACAGAGAGGCTTTGATTCTAAAACAAAAACAAATGGAAAGTATGGTTGTAGTGTTTTTCCCCCCACAGCGTACAGAACTGCCACTATGGGCCAAGCAAGCATGGCAAATTGGGATCACTCACTCACTCTCCAATTGTGCTAGATAGAACTTCCCCCACCTCTCTTTGATCTCCCTCACCCATCTTCCCTTCCTACCCTCCAGGGACGTGCACAGGACTTTAGAGGGGCAGGTGCTCAAAGGCTGAAAAGGGCACTGGGCCTGTGCTATTTTTGGGGGCCCTTTTTGGGCAGGGAGGGGCCTTTTTATGTTTTTTGGGGGGTTTTGGTTTTCAAATATTGAATATTGAACTATAATAATCAGTGCAGGAGCTCACTTATCCTTGAAAGGTTCCCTAGTACAGTGGTTCTCAAACATTTGGGTCCAAACTGTTCCCTAGCAACAGAAACCGTCTACAACCGATGTCTAAGTTGTACCCGCTGTCTGCTTGTCTCTTCCCAGGTTCGCATGGGCTTGATGAGGCCTGACTACTTGCTGAACAACGTCCAGAACAACCCTGTGGTGAGGGACAGCCACGACTGCAGACTCCTCATCCTCAGCGTCCTGAACCCCCCTGGCTCCGACAGGCTCCCAAACCCCCTGACGCGTCCACGCCTGCCCCAGGAGGTCCTATTGGCCATCGGAGGCTGGAGTCGCTGCAGCACGACCATTGACATGGAGGCTTACGATATCCGAGCCGGTGGATGGATGGACGTGAGCGTTGAGGCGTAGAGTCCCCGGGTCTTCCACGGCACCGCTTATCTCCACGGTCTGGTCTACTGCATCGGTGGCCGGGACGACGTAGAGCGTCTCAGCAGTGTGAGCAGGTTCAACCCCATCACTCGCAGCTGGCTGCAGGCGACTCCCATGCACTCACACCGCAGTCACCTCAGCGTGGTCGCGTTGGGCGGCTGTATCTACGCCATGGGAGGGCACGACGGACGCGTGCATCTGAACACCGCTGAGCGCTACGAGCCTGAAACCAACCAGTGGACAGTGATCTCACCCATGCTGGAGTGCAGGAGCTCCGCCAGGGCAGCAGCCCTCCAGGGCAAGGTGGGTGGAACTGAGGGACACATGGTGGTAGATGAACACAAGGAACGTTAGATCAGAAATCATAAATGTCTTTATTGCCAAGTAAGCTTGCACATACAAAAGATGTGTCTGGGTCCTTTGGTGCATCAACATTAACAGACAATTAAAGTAGAATGAAATCAAATGGAATATATAAACTAAATTAGAATATTCTTTCTTATTACAGGTTTACATCTGTGGTGGCTTCAACGGGTTGGAGTGTCTGCTCACAGCTGAATGCGACAGCCCAGACACCGACCAGTGGACTCTGATCGCCCCCATGAGCAGCAGGCGTAGCGGAGTGGGAGTCGCTGCGTACGGAGGACAAGTCTATGCAGTAGGTGCACAGAGACAAATGCTTTATACTAGATATTTTTATAGATATGTATCATTTGACTTTCAATGCTTCTGTGATGCCCTCATTTCCCTAAGTGGATTAATACAGTGTCTGCCTGCCTTAACCACATACTAAAACATTCCTCTCATGTGTCCTGTCCTCAGGTGGGAGGGTTTGACGGTGAAAACGTCCTGCGTAGCGTGGAGGCCTACAGCCCCTTGACTGACTCCTGGAGCACCCTGCCCGCCATGCTCACCCCCCGCAGCAGCTTTGGCATCGCAGTGCTGGACGACCTCCTCTTCGTGGTCGGAGGCTTTAACAGCTTGACTGCCAGCAGGGGGCGCAGGATTTAGCGCTTGAGTGCCAGCGCTCTATTCAATGAAGTGGATACTAAGTTATTTGTCCTCTAGATCACAGAAGGTGTATCTAAATGGCAGCCTGTCCAGTAGCAGAGGTCTAGAGTGTGGCGTTCCGCAAGGAAGTTGCCTAGGACCTTTGCTCTTCTCTGTATTTACTAATGACCTATCTTGGGCTACCAAATGTGCTACAACATTTCTTTATGCAGATGATTCAACATTGTATTACACTGCACCATCATGCAATTTACTTAATGAAGTTTTGAGTAGAGAACTTTGAAAGTTGTGCATGACTGGGTAGTATGTAATAGACTTGTCCTTAATATCTCCAAGACTAAATGTATTGTGCTGGGAACAAGGCACAGGTTATCTACAAATCCAAAGCTTCATTTAAACTTGTGTAATTCGGCAGTTCAACAAGTTGAAAGTACTAAACTCCTTGGAGTGATGCTGGATTGCACTCTGTCTTGGTCTCAGCATATTAATTATATTGTTTTAAAAATGGGAAGAGCGGGCGGTCAGGTGGCCTAGCGGAGATTGCGCTTGTCACCAATGCAGGAGACGCTGGGTTCGAGCCCAGCTCTCGGCGTTGCTACCAGCTTGGCTGGCCGTTCATACTAATACAATTGGCAGTATTAGGGGGTGGGAAAGCTGGCGGGTGGGAATCTGGCGTTGTGGACAGCGACGCCTACAGGTCAGGTCTCGGCGCTTGCTAAGCGGGGCAGGACTTGGTGGATATAGCGTGCCCTCCCACGCGTTACACTTCACCAATGAGAGTCCTCGCTGCCAAGTGAAAAAAGCATCACTGGCTTGACGGCGCACGTCTCGGAGGAAGCGTGCGTTCGACATCAGGACACCCTTGTACCGACTCGTGGGAGAACATGCGTACAACAACCAGGTAGGGGAGGGGGGGAATTGGCACAACGACTAATTGGGACGGGGAGAAAATCTGAGAAAGATAGGAGAAAGAGAAGGTTAAATTTTTTTTTAAGATTTTAAATGGGAAGAGCAATTGGTATTTCTAGGAAATGTGCTTCTTTTGTTGCCCGTCCCCTTTTATGTCAGATAGTGCAAAGTTTTATGTCATCTTGACTATTGCTCTGCGATGTGGTCATCTGCTGCCAGTGGTGACCTCAGGAAGCTCCAGGTGGTCCAGAACAGGGCAGCACGGTTGATACTGGGCTGCTCACTGAGGTCTAATGTGAGCCGTATGCATGCCCGCCTCTCTTGGCTTAACATTGAAAATAGATTGTCTTTTAATTAGAGCTGGGCCGTTAATGGCGTTAACGTGCTGCGTTAACGCTATACTAGTATCGCGCGATAATATAATTAACGCATTAATCTAATTTTTTTTTTTTTTTACTTTTATTTACCAGGGTAGGTTCTCTGAGCACAGATGCTCTTTTTCAGGAACGCCCTGCTTCACATTCACACAGTTCCATTCACACCTGGGAGCTGCCCAGTACAACCACAGTTGACACCATTGGCCACTGAGCAACTCCACTGGAGCAGTTGATTCAAGCCATGTCACATAGTTCAAGTTTGAAATGATTCTTTCTGTTTTGCTCCTGAGAGTGCTAGATACTGTACTGTACTGGTAATATAATTTATTTGTGTTAACTTCTGAATAAAACAACTTATTAAACACAAGTACATCTTATTGAACATTATTTTGATATTTCATTACCAATTATCATAGCAAAACAGCTTTTTCAAACAGTCTGTAATGCATTTTGGAAACGGGAGATGGGCTCATGGTGTAATGGGCCACCTGGCCTGAGAAACATAAGGAGGAAAGAAAAAGTAAGGACTTACTTCTGGTCATTATTTGGGTAGAACACACATATTTTGAATGCCTTCGGCAGTTTTTCTTTTTTGAGCCATTTTAATCTAGATTAATCTAGATTAAATCCAGGATTGCAGATAGATTAATCTAGATTAAAAAAAATTAATCTATGCCCACCTCTACTTTTAATATACTTGTGCTGTTCAAGTTGGTCATGAGCAGTAAAACTCCTGTTTTTATACCTAATCAGATTGTTTTTAGTAATACTGTGCATGAGCATTACACTAGAGGTTCCAGTAGTGGGCAGCTTGAATTGCCAGGTCCTAGAACCAGCGTTTTGGAAAGATCTTTTATTTTTAGAGCATTAACTCTTTGGAATGGCCTGCCTCGGAACCTGCATTTACAGTAGATTCACTTTTAAAAAGAATCTTAAATAGTTTTTAAATAGTTTTTAACACTGTAAAGATTTTTTTTGTTTTTGTTTTACACTAATGTAATTTTAGCTATCTTAATTGTTACAGTAGTTTCATTATGCATTGTGTGTACTGACGCAATTTTGCACATTTGCGAACGCATAAACTATATCTCAAATTATGGCTATGTGTCTAATACGCCAGTCGCTTATCAATGACTTGCTTGCAGTCAGCATTGTCGAAACGGATAGTTTTTTTATCGGTACATTTTCGTTTTATACCATTTTGCTTGTTTTTCGAAATTTCCAGAAAAGAAAAGTGATTCTGCAGGAATCGCCCTTTACTGGAATACACAAAAAACTTTGACATTTTTCGGCCTATTTATGAATAGTTTTCAAATAAATGCTAGATTATCGATAGTATGTGTACTTATGCACGCTAGAGAAGCGGGCTGAAAAATCTATTATCTTATTTCCTGATCAGCGCTAACGTCATACACACACACACACACACAGACACGTTGATATATCTGAAAAAAAGCTCTGATTATCCCAAGACTGGTAAAATAGATTCCTTACCTCAGATCAGATGTTCTCCAAAAAGATTATTCCAATTCCTGATCGCCATTCCAAATATCGATCGCGTTTATTGATCCAACGCTGGGTGCTTGAAACACATATTTCACACTGTTATGAGGGACCACAAAGACTGCAATCGGCTCGGATTACATGCCTGACAAGTAAAATGTGGATTGCGGATTTTCTTTTCCCCATGCGTTTTCATTCAGTCCAATCCAAAGGGTGCATTACCATCCGGGAGACGATAGGGGGCGGTATTTTCCCTGTTCGACCTCAGAGAAGAGTCCCAGTGGTAACGTGAGGCTAGATTGATGAAAAATTCATGGAAATCGCTAATAAAAGAAATAACGATTAAAAAACTAGATTTCTTGTCATTGGCACTCAACGCATGGCATGAACTAACGAGATTTCTCGTGGCTGGCACTCAAAGTGTTAATGGCTTCACCACCATCTCCAACGTTGAGCGCTACGACCAGAGCAGCGACAAGTGGACTGTAGCCGAGGACATGGAGATCCAGCACTGTGGCCTAAGCTGCTGCATAATGCATGGCCTGCCTAACATGAGCCAGTATGCCGCTCCCCGTGGAGGAGGAGGATTAGGAGGAGCTTCTTAGATGTCGGTGATAATAGTGTTGCTATGGATGGGTGAAGAATAAAACAGGTGAATAGTTGGTATGTATGTACATATACGTGTAATAAAACACAAATATGTGCATGCAATAGCAACTGGGGTACATAAGAACATTTTTTAAACATTTAAATATATTACAACTCTGTACATACATGTGATTAGCATTATACTCAGTAGAACAAATGTATATATCTTATACCCAGCTTAATCACTATATTAATATTACTATTGCACTTTACTGTTACATTTGCACTGGGGTTGGATGCCACCCTTATTTTCATTGTAATGTACTTATGCTGTATGATGACCAGTGTTAATTTTGGCAGCTATTTTCATTTTAGTTTTAGTCTTAGTGATGTGTCAAGTGCTCCTTTTTCGTTTTCATCATATTTAGTCATCTTCATTTATTTTTAGTTTAGTCAGTTTTAGTCAACTAAATGTCTGAGCATTTTAGTCTTAGTCAGTTTTTGTCTAAATTTTGTCTTTTTTGTTTTAGTCTAGATTTTGTCGACGAAAACGGATGAAATTTTTGTCTATTTTTAGTACAAAAAATTATGTATATTATATAAATTATTAAACCTTTTTTTTCTTTTCTTTTTTACAGCTACTGTTTTATATATACTGTTTTTGAGTAATAACTAGAAAGTAATGGTATTTATTCAACAATAGGTGATTGTATAGATTAGTATTAGTATCATTAAATGACAACTATGTTCAACTATGCTTCACCCACGGAAAGGTTGTTGGCACATTGGTTCCACACGGACATTATACGTTGTTGCACTTGCTTCCAGAAGGCTCCGTTTAGGTTGGCTAGTAGCAGAGGCTCTGTTGTGAGTTTTAATGCACAATAAATATTCAACATTCTCTTTTGAGACTCCGCCTCAGACTCTTATCATTTGGCACTAAAAGCTAAACATTGTCACCGGTATGGCTGTCCGCAACATGTCATTAATTGTGTGCGAGAGGTCGATCAGTTAGCCACATTAGCGTGAGCTAGGTTAGCCACTAGTTAACGCAAGCTAGATGGAAATACAAACAATGTAACGTTACTGGTGAAAACGTGATTTACCTTGGAATACTCCTTTGCCAACTTGCTGTACTTTGCTTGCAGGTCTGCAGCTGGATTATGAATAGTCCCAATTTTAGCCAAGGTAACGTTAAGCTAAAACTAGCTTTTCAAATAGCTCTTCAGCCTAATGCTAATAACAGAGCTCCCTGTCACACTGCTCTGTCGGGACGATGGCATTAAGAAAAGTTATAATTATTTTGTCTCGTCTTGTTTTAGTCAACAATATCAACATACATGAAGAGAAATTTCGTCCTGGTTTTTGTAAATTACATTTTTGTGTCCTCAGTTGTGGTCAACGATATTTAATAAACTATTTAGTCTCGTTAGCATCACGTGGTCTTCAATAACGTGACGTCACGTCTCGTTGTCGTCATGAAAAAAACCTTTGTTGACGAACATCTTTCGTCTTCATTTTAGTTGACAAAATTAACACTGATGATGACAATACATTTCAATGTAATCTAATCTAACTGGTACTATGACCTGAATGATGGTCCTAGAGGTCAGTGATTTGATGCTTTTTTGGTGTTTTGGCGATGGTGGCATAAGAGAGTGCCATCTTAACAGGTCGTGGGAAATCTCCCAGGCATTGGATTGGGTGGAGAGCTGGTGACTGCATGCGAATGCCCTCGTATGCCCTGTGTATGGGGACATGTCACCCATATAGAAACACACCTCTTCAATCAATATCTGAAATGCAAATAAATAAATAACCTTCTTAATAAATATAATATTTATATTGTACTAGCATATGAATTGTAGTGCCTGGTTAGGAACGAATGATAATGGATGGATTATCCAAGTGGGGGTCCGGGGGGGGGGTGAGCGAGCGAGAGCATATGTATGTAGGGTATTAGATAGAAAGTATTAGGTATATATCTCGTATACTACATTTATTTAAATGGTGATTTCATTGGATGTTTACTGTTAATGCTTGTGTGTCTAATTTGATGTTATGTTTAAAAAATAAATAAAAAAAAATACAAAAAAAAATTATATTGTAGTGGGTTCTATAGAGACATGATTCCCCATGGTATTGTTTTGATGTGTTGATGGGGCACTGTCACTTTAAGGAGATTGGTTTTCGGGTTGGGCTGAGAGGAGACGCCCTGTGTGGGGTTACATTGATAAATGTTTGATTACTATGAGCTGTCTGAAGCTAGCACGGCATAGTTCTGACAGCTGTCACTTGTGCTACTGCGAAATAACTGACACACGGCTTTGTGTTGTCAACTGATAGAAATTGTGCGTTTCTCTATTCCGACGATTTCTACAATATAATATATATATATAAATAACTGTCTTTTACTAGTACCTTACTACTATGTACTATGTTACTATCCGTATACTACTACCTACCACGCTAATATGTCTATTATATATGCACTCAGGGTGTAACACTCAAGTTCAACACTATTTGACGAACAATGCCACTGACCATAAGCTGCCAGAGATGCACATCTCCTGCTGACCAGAAAACCACACACTTTTCTGATAGTGGGGTGCCTGGACACTCAGTCATTTAAAATGTATATGCGAAAGTTTCGTTTTCACTTCTAATTTGAAGATAAGGATCTATAGAACAATTTTGGCTTGAGTGTCAAGAAACCAGGTGAATTTAATAAAAATGTATCCAAAATGGCCACAATCGAAATCATGAATTCTTTAAAAACGTCTTAATGTTCACACAATTGCTGTGTAATATAATTTTGTATTGATATTTTAAGTTAATACTGTGTGAGGAATCAACTATTCAGTTCAAATATTGATGTTTTGAATATTCTAGTATGGCAAAAATCAAAGATGGCTGCAATTTCTGTATTTATTTCAAATTACGCTTCATAACTTTTATTCTATTGAACCTAGAATGGTGATGTTGGTGCCTGTACCTAGGTTTTCATGAATGAGTAATTGAATACAAATAAAATAAACATGATTGGAGCATATCTTATATGATATTTCACACAATGAGACAATAAATATGTGGAGAACTAGAGTTAGATATGAGAACTGTAAACAACAGTTGATTGTGAAGAACAAACGATGATTGTGAAGAATGTCCTCATCACAAGAAAGGATCTGCATCTCAGCACCAATGTCAACGCCATGCCAAAGACCTGATGGAGGTGTTGCTGAGCAATGGGAATCCCTTTGAGGAGGGCAATAAAGACCGGTTACATTAGACAATAAGGTGTGCGAGTCTGCGGCTGCTGCCGTATCTGTCCATCAACTCGAGTCTACGGGACAAGAGCAGTACAACAATTTCAGGAAGAGTGCTTGAATCAAATGACAGACTTCTGACAGCACCGATCAAGCGAAATAACTTACTGTTGTTCCATGAGAAGAAAACACAGAAGAAGACAGCAAATAAGCTGAGAATGCAGCACTTCAAACATCATGCAGAGCTCTATGGGAAAGCTTTTATTGTGCTAGACACAATACACGTCAAGTAGAGATATTTCTGTTGACGAGGAGTTAGTTGCGCCAGGTGTAACAAGACATTTTCTCATTCCTGTCAAATAAGTTGTTAACAGATGGACAGTTCCCAGATGACAAGATGTCTACATCACTGCAGGTGATCAAGTCCACCATGTTGGAAACAGTCCACCAATGGATCAATGCAACCATGAGGAAGCTGACACTTGTGTCCTATAAGGGCCCGCGTCCACCTAGCGCATATTTAGGACCGCACGCGTCTGTTTTCAATGTATTACAATGGGGAGGGAGCGCATGCGGCCCCATGCGGCCGCCTCTAGGAAGTGCGCTGCCGTCGGCTTCTTTTTTCAGCGCCTTTATGCGGCCGCACAAGCCAGAGAGTTGAAACTGGCTGAACTTTTCTAGAGCGGTGCGCCGAGCGCATATTCAAACAACCAATCACAGCCAGTCATCTACCACTCTGCTTGTAACCTGACACCGGAGCTGCCTGCCTGTCTGGCTGTCTCCACACAGACCATTGAGATCCGCGACAAAACTAATAATAATAACTACACGAATACACTACTAAAAAGCTAATAAAAAGCAAAGGGCGAACTGTGGTGTCAGGCAATAACTATATATATAATTAATATACAATAAAGTTATTCAAATATGCTATAATATGTGCAAAACCGCGGCATGGCTGTAGATTTCTTTCTGTCATCTACAAGATGCGCGTCAAGCCAGCTCTGCCGGCGCACTCCCAGCATGTTTCACGGAGAAATATGCGCTAGGTGGACGCGGGCCCTAATACATCTCCTCCACGCCCTCCAAACATCATCACTTGGGAGGGTGCATACTGGAGATACAGATGTTTGTCGTAATCCTTCTGACTAATTTCCATCACATCAAGCCACTAACAGATACCGGTACACACTCTACCCTCATTCTTAACCCCAACAAACCCCCTCCCCCACCTTTCCCCAAAATGTCATGACACCCTTAGGCATAAAAAAAAATATTGTTTGTTTCCCATTGGTTGTCAGTTAGGCCATGCGTAGGTAGGGAATTTATTTTATTTTTTTATTTTATTCTTTCCCACGGCGACTATGGATAGGGAATTTCTTTATTTAATTAAAATGTTCACAACAACATGGATGCATGTACTCTGCCAGCATGTTTAATATCCATAATACTAAAGGTTTGACTAAGATTTCTATATTCTATTATATATTATATTTCTATTTTCTTTATTCTATAAAAAAAAAAAAAAATCTGATTTTTTTTAACTCATAAAATATATTGGGTCGCACCTAAATCGGCAGAGTCGGTCGGCAACCGGAAACAAACCATTATTTTTGTTAGGCCTTATACCTATGGCCCCCACCCCTCTCAGTTTCAGGTATGAAGCTGTTCCTCATTCAGTGGGGGTCCTCTCACTCCGGGTGTCCTAGCTAGTCACCTCGTTGAGTCATCCAGCCATTCTATTGACTAATTTTTTTTTATTGAAACTGTGACTGAGGTAATAAATTGTATTAACCGGGTCTCTTCTGACTGAGTAAGTTATTCAGCTTCGGATACTTTCCACCCCAATTCTCACTCACTGACCATCTGGCAGGGACATATTGTCGGCTGCATGCACAGGTAGCACTGTGGGTCTGCATGGTTTTGTGCTAGTTTCTTTTATACATGCACATATACACAAGGGGAAAAGGTTGATTTTCTGTAAAAAGATTTATTGACAACTGTAATCCTTATAACATTTGTTCCCATCAGAGCAATGTTAACAGTGCATACCACCTTATTTTCCCTGTTAAACATCCTGTGAATATGAATCACAGATTCATAGAAATTATTTCACTGTCTGGGGACCGAAATAGAGTATCTCTCAGAAGAATAACGTGGCCCAAGTAATATATTACTATTCAAATATTTCCCTGCGATTAAGTATATACAAGGCATCTGGGACAGTGAAGAGTATAGGTCAAGGCAGTTAAAATGTCTGGGAGGACAAATTAAGCATTACCTCGAGTGGTTCAGACATCAGGGTGGTGTGCAGACTGCAAAACAGCTAAAGGGCAAAAATAGCACTAAGCTATTGGACAAGGAAATGGTACAAAGATATACATTGTACATTTCGTCAAAAAAGACACTTAAACGTTTCCTAGGCAGGGGAAATCCTGTACATGTGAAACCATATTCAGAAGATGTAGGTTATATTTCAGATAGACCGATGCAACATTCACATCTCAGCTTTGCTCGCCACTGTGTATTGCGCAATGTTGTGCATGTTGTGCCACTTGAACAAAAAAGAATAATAACACACACCACGATCCTTTTAAAATTGATTGGAGAAAGCCAATATATCATGAATTTATGAAACAGAGGAAATTACTACAACCTACTGTAAAGCTATTGGCTGCACGTTTGAGGTCAGCGGCACTGGGGTTAAAAGTTCAATTCCATAAGACATAGGACATAGGGACATAGGACCATATAAGACATAGGACATAGGGACATAGGACCGTGCGCTGCCTCTGTTGAACATAATGCCTGAGGCACTTGCAAAGTGTTTCCTCTGCTGAGATGTGAACTTGGCTCAAGTCTGGCTCTGGCTCTATAGGGTAGGATGGGTAGACAATCTTACGTGTACATTTTCAACCCATTTTACATCACAAACACAGCAATTTGATCAGAGCATTGTTCAATTTACCTATAAAGTACCAACATCCTTCTCTAAAATGTTTTCGGTTATGGACCCTAATGATCGTCAAACAATATAATATGCCCTAAGTAGTAATAATAATATTACTATTATTCAAGTAGTTCTGTATACTTATTCATGTTCAAGTACTTCTGTAGATTAGCCTGTCCCTCTGAGGAGCAGATAGAGGGCAGGGACAGTGAGCGCTGCAGCAGTGTAGGCGAAGACAGCGTTATACACATTGGTCCTACTGATGTGTCCCTCCAGGCTCCTGTGTGTCTCCTCCACGCTCTTCATCACACTCTCAGACTCCCACGCTAACCTCTCTGCTGCCTCCATCCTCGCTAGCTGCTCCATCCTCGCTGGCTCCTCCATCCTCGCTGGTTCCTCCATCCTCGCTGGCTCCTCCATTTGTGCTGGCTCCTTCATCCTCACTAGTTCCTCCATCTGCGCTAGCTCCTTCATCCTCACTAGCTCCTTCATCCTCACTAGCTCCTCCATCTGCGCTAGCTCCTTCATCCTCACTAGCTCCTCCATCCTCGCTAGCTGTCCATCAAACTGTTGTTGGGCCTGTGTTTCAGCATGTTGATGAGTCTCCACCAGCCCTCTCACTGCCAGGAGTTCACTCTCTAACTGACTAATGCCTCGGATGAGCTGGCCTATTTGCGGCTGCAGGGACTCCAAGAGGGACCGCGTTGTCTCACTGCACACACTCAGTTCTTTCAGGGCTTTGTCTGAGGGACATGGCTGTGGGTGGGGGTGGGGCTGAGGTCCTGGGGGAGGCACCATGACTGGGGCTGACAGCGTAGAGTGCCTGTCTTCTCTCCTCTGGATCTCAGCGCTGTCCACGGTGACCTTGAGGGTGTCTATGAGTCCGCGGAGCTGCTGCTGCTGGGCGAGGTGGGTCCCCGCTTGCTCTCGGATGGCTTCCTGAAGGCTGACTGGGCCTTTCTGGGCCTCCAGCAGAAGGCTCTTCAGCTCCTGGACATGAGACATGAGAACAACATACTGTAACAAATGGTTGTAGAATGAATTCCCCTTGAGGGCGCCATGGTAACAACAGTATGCTTAGCCTTTCTTTAATGAAGTTGTAGTATGTTAGACATTCAAATGTTCCTGCATTGATACTGTATATGCATCAGGGATGTGATTGCGCCTTAAGAAACAATACTTTTTTTTTCACACTCCATTTGAATGAATGAACACATTTTATTTGTATATATTTAACTGTTCACAGGGAAGAGGAAGGTGGGAGAGGAAAGGGACAAAGAAAATGAATCAAATATATCAGTGTCCCCCCAGTCATCCTGGCTCAAACACTAACGTTATCTTTTCTTCTTTGCAACCAGATTGTGCAACACCTGTAACCGCCTCCTCTCAAAGTCTTGCCTACTGCGAAGGGCTGCAGCTGGACTAATGGACTCTTTTGCTTTTCTTTTACTCTCAGCTTGATTTTGAGAATGAAGGTGGTGACATTTCTCCACCTCAGCTTCTTGGCTATGTCTAGGTTGGCTTCTGTACCTCATGCTTGAGAGTTTGATGTTTGAGAGCTTCACATTAACTGGACAACTGCTTGCTCTCCCTTGAGTAGTGTTGAGTGGCAGACTGCGGCACTGCTTGCAAGTAACCTTCCCTGGTTGGTCAGTTTTACAAAAGCAATCCAGTGTTAGTGTGTTTCCTAGTGTGTTGACGTCTTTACAGCCAGGGTGCGAACCATGGGGGAGCTAGGGGAGCCATGGCTTCCCTAGATGAGACATCAGCTCCCCTGAAAACATGATTTGTGAATTTTTGGGGGGTCTCTAAAATACTGACAATAAATGCTATTTTTGCCATGCATTTCTAATTTTTCTGTAATTTTCTGTATCGTCATCATCGTGTATAATGCGTAAAATTAGGCTATTTTGATGTATGATTCATGATTTGCGCACTAATTCACCATTGGTTCAATAGATGGTGACATGCATGCTATTCTTGCAATTACCATTTGGAGCGTGGCGGCGCTGCAGCCTGCAGGCACAAATCAAACTTCACCCGCCGTTTTAAAAGAAAGAAAATACAGGTATTCAGGATAATGTCGAAAGTTAAACGAAAAATCAAAGAAGTAAGCCTTCTAACCAATTTTGGTTTTACAAAGAAGGCGAAGCAGCCAATCGACTCGACTGAGCAGGAGCCGGTAGGAGCATACTTCTTCAATCGCAGACCATTTTAAATTGACTGCTGGCGACGCTAACAACCTGCTGCGGGGACTACTTCTGTGACATGCCGATTTTGAGAATTGGGCAGATCTTCACCATCAGGTGGGTGGCGA
Source organism: Notolepis coatsorum (assembly GCF_963971535.1). Taxonomy (NCBI): domain Eukaryota; kingdom Metazoa; phylum Chordata; class Actinopteri; order Aulopiformes; family Paralepididae; genus Notolepis; species Notolepis coatsorum. The sequence continues at coordinate 117,115,863 of NC_140170.1, forward strand.
GTAATTTTAATACTGTAAAAGCAGTCTGGAATAACTACCCTGCTTTAGCGCGCCACTTTAAAACAGCAAGTGAGGACGCATCTCGCAGGCAGCTGATCCCAGGACTTTGTGGTCGCTTCTGTGTTAAGGTAAGACCTTCTTTTCCTAATTACAGTAACTGTATTATTATCATTATTGCTCATTTATAAAATGTCTATGGTATGATTATTGTGCGTTGGTGGTTACATGCGCAGCTGCGCTTGTCTCGTGTGTGGGTGCGTGCGGCTCTCACCCTGTCTTTTAGTACTGACCAGGGTGCTGACTGGTGTGATAATGTTGCATTTGCCTATTGTAACTGAGGGGTACAATTCCCTGACTGTATTGAATAAGTATGGTATCATTAAACCACTACTGAGTTATGTACATTACTACTGGCCATACAGTACACATGTATATGAGATGAACACCCCCACAATAACACGGCTTCACAAGAAATACTGTTTAGAAGAATATTTATTAGAAGAGCACGAAGATTATCTTACATTACTTATCAAGATTGAGAGTTGCGCTTGTAAGGCGAAGAATGTGCATGAATAGGTCAAGAGCGTAAGTCCATGAGCATATTACGCAGGAGATAATTAATACCACCTGTATCATAAGAATTATATATGGTACACTAGTAGATCAGCTGGAGATACTAAGAGGGTTCCCTCCGGTTGTAAGCCAGCAGGGGAGAGGATTTGTCGGTAGCAAAAGTCTGGGTCAACGAGGAATAAGGAGACTCCAGGTACAGGAGACAGTGCAATAATCCCTTGATCCGTAGACAAACAACAGCTATTCTCCGGTATGCAGTGCCGCATGGAGGAAAGCTAGCCAGCCTCAGAGTACTAGAGGCGGGCTCGACGGTGCTCCTCACAGGGTAGATCCCACACAGTAGTGGGTGTAGACGATTCTCCGCTCCAACAGCTACAGGACCAAAGCAAATATAATCCAGCCGAAAAGGGCTCTGTAGTCGTCGGGTAGGTTATCCAGTGTACATATCCACACGGTTCTCGTCTAGGGCTCCTCGGATGACGGCACCAGGTTAGGCCGCCCAGCCTGGATAAGCACACTAGCTCGGTACGATGAAACGTTGGTAATGCTGGTCACTGTAGAACGGTAGCCGCACGATACACTATACATAATAGACTATTACTTAATAATAGAATAGGTCGAACTCGACGATACAGCGTTAAACTCTGACACTTCAGCTATCAATTCGCACGCGGTCTCAAGGCTCTATTTCGGGGCAAAACGGGCCCACTTCACCGCACGTTGTATCGTGGTGTGAGGCTTCAACTTATTGGGGTAACACGTTTCGGGTAACTAACTGCTGTATCCACCTGCAACGTATTTATTTGTAAGGTGAACAATCTAGTACCAGCCTTATTTCTGTCTCGTATTCCTGCGCAGAACCGGGCATGTCCAGGCATGTCTTAGCGGTGACTTTGAACTAGACATTGGGGGGTATGGCCGTGGCGCCTAGGGGATCGCTGTCCAATAGGAGAACGAATATTATGGTCTGGCCTGTACTAGGTAAAGGGATATTCCGTGTATATGTACAAAGAATATACAAGGGATATCAGACGATATACAAATACTATACAATATATCTCAAGTAATAAATATATATATTCGGTTTAATCTGACCCTTTGTAACAGCCGCCTCCTAATTAGTCCGCACCTAATTAGATAAGCAGAGACAGATTAACCACACTGTCCACTACTCAATGTCCGTTGTGAGGAGTAGGGCAATTCACAAAGTCAGGGGGTCATGGTCGTCATCAGGAGAGTCGGGGAGCCTTGGCAACTCTATCAGCCTCGCCACGGGTCGGGTGTATGTCCGCCCTTGGACGAGCACTTCTGCCGCTCTAACCTTTCCGTCGGCACCAGTGATCACTTTGCTTACGCGGCCGGCCGGCCACATAGCTCGGGGTAGTGACTGGTCGATAATCATGACGACTGTGCCCTCCGTCAAATTGTCTCTTTCTTTCACCCATTTCTGGCGGGTCTGTAGAGACGGTAGATAGTGGAGGAGGAAACTGTTCCAAAACTTGTCAGCCAATACTTGACTGTACCTCCACATTCTTCGGCCGTTCGCTTCTTCAGGTCTGTACACTGTCTGTGGGAGCGCGGGGTCCAGCCGCCCCATCAAGAGAGTGTTGGGGGTGACTGGGTCGACATCTGCTACATCACTTGAGACGTAACCGAGGGGCTTTGAGTTCAATACTCCCTCGATCTCCGTGAGGACTGTCGTGAGGACTTCTTCCGCCACGGTCTGGGCCCCAAGCACGGCGTACAGGGCTGTCTTTATTGAACGTACTTCTCGTTCCCAAGTTCCACCGAAGTGAGGTGCATTCGGGGGGTTAAACTGGAAATGATTCTGAGAGGGACCGAGGTGGGTCTTAAGTTCTGGGCCCATAGCTTGGAAGCTCTCTCTCAGCTCTCTTTCTCCGCCTTTGAAGTTTGTCCCGTGATCAGACAATAATATAGACGGTTTTCCTTTCCACGATGTGAATCTCCGGAAGGCCATAAGGAATGAGTCCGTACTCATGGTTGTAAGGAGTTCTATGTGTATCGCTCGGGTGGTCATGCATTTGAATACAATACCCCACCGCTTCTCCGTTCCTCTTCCTTTCTTTACATACAGCGGGCCGAAACAGTCCATACCAGTGGAGTGAAAGGGCTTGTCGCCGAGTCGGAGGCGACAGGGGGGTAGGTCAGCCATCCGGGGTATACTGGGCTGTGCTCGCCACTTGCGACAGTCTAGACAGGTCCGCTGGAAGCGTCGTACTGCTTCTCTTCCTTGCAGTATCCAATAGCGACGTCTGATCTCCGCGAAGACTCTCTGCCCCGGCGTGGTGCACGTCCTCGTCGTATTTCTTTATGATGAGCTCTGTGACCTTGTGTCGGCTGTTTAAGACTATCGGGTACTTGACGTCATCCGTTAAGTCTGGGGCTCTCCTCAGACGACCACCCACTCTGATGAGATTATGGGCGTCGCTCTCAGGGGCCAAGTGGAGCAGTCTGCTGTCTGACGGGACTGGCTTTGATCCCTGCAGACAGTCTAGCTCGTCGGGGAACGAGTCTCTTTGGGCTCGCTGTAGCAGAAGGAGTTCTGCTTCTTCGTAGTTAGCTGCAGTAATGTCAGTAGTGGACGGAACCTCTGGGTGGTGCCACAGGAATGTCTTTAACTGCGCACTCTCAAGGGTGGGGCAGTCGTCTATGTTGGGATCTGTGGGGACTAGTGTGTGCGTCAACCCACAGAACATAGATTTCTTCTTCTCTGCCTCCTCTTCACTCGCCTCCCGTGGGGTGGGTGTAGGCCACTCTTCTTCCGGGAGCTTGAGGAACTCGGGACCGTCACTATAGAGATTGTGACGGGTGAGGTCATCCAGGGACATTCCCCGTGTGATGACGTCGGCTGGGTTCTGCTTTGTGTCCACATACCTCCAGCATGCTGCTTCTGTTAAATCTTGGATCTCTGTGATTCTGACTCCCACGAAGACCTTGTATCTACACGAATCGGACTGGATCCATGTGAGTACGGTCATGGAGTCTGACCACAGGATTGTTCTTTGTACCGGGATGGTGAGTTCACGTTGGATTAACGTGGCAAGTTGCGCTCCTACTAGGGCTGCGCAGAGCTCTAGACGTGGGATAGATTGTTGCTTGCGGGGGGCTATTCTTGAGCGAGCCAGGATGAAGGCAGTATGTATTTCTCCTCCCTCCTCTCGGGCCCGCAAGTAGGCCACCGAACCGTAGGCTACTTCGGAGGCGTCGCTGAAGACGTGCAGGTCCATCTGGCACGTCTCCGGCCTCACTGTGGGTGGGAAGTAAATGCGGCGTATGTTGACACCTGGGAGCGAGCTGAGTTCCGTCTCCCACTCTCTCCATGTGGAGGCAAGGTGTTCGGGTATGGGATCGTCCCAGCCCTGGTCCTTGTCCCATAGCGCTCGTACAATCATCTTTGCCCTGGTGGTGTAAGGTAGAATACATCCCAACGGGTCATATTGTCTGGCGAGTGTTCTGTATACACTCCGTCTTGTGGTCGGTAGGGAAATCGACCTTCCCTGCTCCTTGGTCAGGGGTGTGTGTCTATAATGGAGCGAGTCTGTTTTGAAGCGCCAGACTAGTCCTAATGTCATTTCTTGGGTTTCTCCTGGGATGGTCGCCATCCAGGTCTCGCTGCTTGCTGCCTTGTCCTCTGGGGAGAGGCTGCGCAATACTTGCGGGTCGCTACTGGCCCACTGCCGGAGATCAAAGCCGCCTTTGATCAGAGAGGCGCGGAGCTTGAGTAGGAGGGCCTCGGCTTCTTCTGGCGTCGAGACGCTTTGCAGACAGTTGTCCACGTAGAAACTATTTCCTACACTTTGTCGGACCTCTTCATCAGCTGTTGGGTCCTCTGCGACGTGTTTTTGCAGTGCGAACGTAGCACAGCATGGGCTGCATGTGGTTCCGAAAGGGAGGACTTCCCATTGATAGATGGATGGTTGCTCATCCCCGATCCTCTCTCTCCATAAGAACCGCAGCAGGGGCTTGTCCTCTTCCACTAGTCGCACCTGCAGGAACATCCCTTTGATGTCGCCGCTGATGGCCACCTTGTTCTGGCGGAAACGTAGCAACACGCCTAGTAGAGAGGGGCCGAGTGTTGGGCCGGGCAAGAGCTCTTTATTCAGATTTTGTGATCCGATCTGGTAGCTGCAGTTAAACACAATACGATCCTTGCCGTTGTGGTGGACTTTGTGGTGCGGCACGTACCATGATTCGGTCGTCTGATCGGCCTCTTTAATGTCAATTCTCTTTATGTGTCCCGCTGTGATTAGCTTGTCAATCTCAGCGCGGTACACAGTAGCTTGAGCGGGGTCTCTGGCTAGGCGCCGCTCTGTGTTCGATAGATACCGCTCCGTCGCTTCTTTTGGGGCGTGGAAGGTAGGCATACCCTCTCGCCTCAGGAGTGGAGTTGCGTATCTCATCACTCCGTTGACTTTGACTCTCTTTGTCCCCTGCTCGAGGAGGGCTATGGCATAAATGTCTTCCTTGGAACGAATGTGTTTCTTTTCGTTCTTAAAGGGCATTGTCTCTAGTGTCCATAGCCTCTCGACGTGCTGTAAGAGGGCGGTGTCTTCTTCTGTCACTCTGGAGTGGAGGCAGCGAGTGGCTGCTGTTCGGTTGGGAGACCTGGAGAGGGGGCCTTGTAGTGTCCATCCTAGGCGGGTCTCGACTGCTGCTGGACAGCCTCTGGGCCCAGTGTGGACCCGGTCCATCGGGACGATGAGGTGCGCATGGTCGGATCCTATCAGCAGGGTCGGGGTGGCACCGTCTAAGAGCGGTATAGGTAGTTGACGCAGGTGCACGTATTTGTCCATCAGCTTGGCGATGGGGTAGGTGTACTGCGACAGGCCTATGTCTTGGCTGGTGAAAGCGTTAGTGATCCTATACCGTCTCTCTGGCTGCCCGCTTGCTGCGATAGTGAAGGAGACGTTCTCACCCTTGATCGTCTTCAGGTCTCTTCTTATAGTCCGAATCGTCATCGTTTCTTCGCTCCCCCGCAGCCCCAGCTGGGCCGCAGCGGACGCGAGGAGAAGGGTCTTTTCTGACCCGTCGTCAAGGACGGCGTAGGTGTCCATGACCTTGTCCTCGTAGCTCAACGTTACGCGGACCACCTTCAAGAGCACCCGGGCGCCCCCGCTGCTGGCGGGGTCAATGTACATAACACTTGCCTTTGTGCTGCTTGAGGGTGCGGGCTTTCTTCTGTTACTGTCATGTAAAACGTCCAAGTGGGCTCCGTCACACCGACTACACCTCTTCTTTAGGCGGCACTCGGCTGCCATGTGACTGCGCGCACAGCGGCGGTTGGACTTTATCCATTGACTCACCTCGTCGGCGGTCATCTTCTTGAACGTGTCACAGTGTGACAGCCAGTGTTCCTTTTCGCAGTACTGGCATACAATCTTCCACTTCTCTTTCGTCGAGGGGGTACTGTGGTTCTTGTTGCGCGGTACTGATTCGGCTTGGTGCATGACGGTCACCAGCCTGCGGCCATCGTTTGATCTCCTAGGTCCCTCTCTGGAGCTTGGTACGCTCCGCACGAACGTATCCAGTCGTAGGCTGCTGACTTCTCTCGCCAGGAAGTCGGCCAGGTCTAGGAGGGATGGCTCGGGACCGTTGGGATCACGGTGGTCCTTTTGCCGCCTGAATCGCTCTTGTCGGGCGGGCGGAAGCTTCTCTAATATTCTCTCAACATTAGAGTTTGCGTACAGTTCGTGCATACCCTTTTCCTTTTGTGCCCCCAGCATCCCTACCAGGGATTGTACCTTGATAGAGTCAAGTCAAGTCAAGTCAAGAGTTTTAATTGTCACGGCATACAGGTATACAATGAAATGCGGGTGGTCTTGCCCGCAACGATGTGCAATACAGTGGTCAAAAACAAACATAATAGCTAAAAGTGAGTACATCGTTGCGGAGCTAAAACCAGAGGCGTCTGACCAGGGTCGCGTCCTCTTGATTGTTGTCTAATGAGCGATTGTCTGTGGCTGGCGGTAGACGGTCAATATTCCTTATCTCTTGTATTACGTAGTCCCATATGCGTCCATAACGTTGGTCGAGGGCTACTAGAGCCGCGGTGTATGGGGTACTTGAGTTGGAATATGCCAGCGCTATATTATACGCTCTGGGCACCTTCAGGTGCTTGAGTAGGATAGCATACTTGTACGTCTCATCTGGGACATCGGACATCATTGTCTCTAAGCACATTCGTAGCTCTGTGTACTGTGCTCTGTTCTCGTGTGTGAAGTCCGGGAACGTCGGTGTGCCAAGGTACGATGCCATGGATGGCTGGCACATCGGTGAGCGTTGGGGGAGAGGCCTCCTAGGCGAGTCTCCTCTTACGTGTCGTGGTGGGCTGGTACCTGGCGGGTACCAAGGCCCGTGTACCCAGGTGCTGTTCCTCTGGGCTGGTCGTGCGTCAAGCTCACCCGTGAGTTGAGTCGGGGGTCTGTAACGCAGGGCCTCGGGGGTAAAGCCTGGGCTGTACTGGACCTCCTGGTCCTGTGGAGTACGATGCTGCTGTTGGGCTTGACTTTCCTCCTCTCCCTCTTCTTCTTCCTCTGCCAGGTCTTCTAGATCCTGTAATCGTCTATTTAGTCTCTCTGCGGCGTAGGCCGGTTCTTCCCTGTTGCTGGGTCTCGCATGGACCGGTCGGGGAGGGGGTTCGGAGAGGTGTATAGGCTCTTTCTGTTGGCCGGGCTCCGGGTCGCTTGATCGGGTAGGACCCTTGTCTTGACGAGGCCCTGGAGCTACGTGCGGAGGGAGGGGGGGTTGCCCTGGCAATCAGTTGCTCCATTATCTGCGCTTGTAATCGGTCGCGCTCGGCTTCGCGCTTGATGTGAGCGAGGTCGCGCTCTGCTTCGCGCTGGGCTTGGGCTGCGTCGCGCTGTGCATTGGCGGCTCCGCGCTGTGCATCGGCGGCGGCGCGCTGGGCTTCGGCGCGGTCTCTTTCCATATTTTCTTCCGTCTGGAGGCGTCTGGTCTCCAGGCGTATGCGGTCGTCTTCACTCCTTTGCTGCGCCTGGAAGCGCTCTCGCTCGATCGCAGAGTGTTCGCGTTCACTAAGGGCTTGCGCTTGGAGCTGCGCGTGGAAGCGTTCTCTTTGGTCTGCAGATTGTTCGCGCTCACTTAGTTGTTGAGCCTGCAGGCGGTCTCTTTCCATGGTAGAGTGTTCGCGCTCACTTTGGTGTTGCGCGCGGAGGCGCTCTTGTTCCATGGAAGAATGTTCGCGCTCGCTAAGCGTCTGTGCTTGGAGTCGATCGCGCTCAGTGGAGGCTGCCATGGTGGCGATAAATGCCTGCGCTAGCATCTTGTCCGCCTCGCTGGGGGAAGACGCTGATGGAGGTGATCGGCTTCTGGCAGTGCTCGTTGGAGATCCGTTCTCCTGTCACGCTCCGAGGAGGTCCATCTCCTGGGTGCGCGTCTCTTCTGGTGGTGGGTCGGGTTCCGTCCCTGGAGGGCTTTCTTTATCCTGGAGCTCTCCGGGGACTACCTCGTTGACGTTGGCGGGGGGTAAAGTCATGTCATGTCCCTCCTGGTCCCCCCCGTGAGCTTGGTCAGTTACGTTAGAACCCACTAGGGTCTCTACTGGCGGGGTCGCCTGGTCGGTGGGGTTTGACATACTTTTACTATCCGCTTTTTCCGCGTTTAACGTCTGTATAAAGCTAGGTAGTAGACTGGCAGCGTAGTCCTCTAGGTAACGAGGTGGCTGCCGTCTGCGCTCCGGGCGATCTAGCTTAGGAGAACCGTTTGTGGAGTGTTCATCATTGGCCATGTCAATATTAATATTATATTAATATTACGCTAATTACCATCCGGCTCGAAGGACCAATTGTAACTGAGGGGTACAATTCCCTGACTGTATTGAATAAGTATGGTATCATTAAACCACTACTGAGTTATGTACATTACTACTGGCCATACAGTACACATGTATATGAGATGAACACCCCCACAATAACACGGCTTCACAAGAAATACTGTTTAGAAGAATATTTATTAGAAGAGCACGAAGATTATCTTACATTACTTATCAAGATTGAGAGTTGCGCTTGTAAGGCGAAGAATGTGCATGAATAGGTCAAGAGCGTAAGTCGATGAGCATATTACGCAGGAGATAATTAATACCACCTGTATCATAAGAATTATATATGGTACACTAGTAGATCAGCTGGAGATACTAAGAGGGTTCCCTCCGGTTGTAAGCCAGCAGGGGAGAGGATTTGTCGGTAGCAAAAGTCTGGGTCAACGAGGAATAAGGAGACTCCAGGTACAGGAGACAGTGCAATAATCCCTTGATCCGTAGACAAACAACAGCTATTCTCCGGTATGCAGTGCCGCATGGAGGAAAGCTAGCCAGCCTCAGAGTACTAGAGGCGGGCTCGACGGTGCTCCTCACAGGGTAGATCCCACACAGTAGTGGGTGTAGACGATTCTCCGCTCCAACAGCTACAGGACCAAAGCAAATATAATCCAGCCGAAAAGGGCTCTGTAGTCGTCGGGTAGGTTATCCAGTGTACATATCCACACGGTTCTCGTCTAGGGCTCCTCGGATGACGGCACCAGGTTAGGCCGCCCAGCCTGGATAAGCACACTAGCTCGGTACGATGAAACGTTGGTAATGCTGGTCACTGTAGAACGGTAGCCGCACGATACACTATACATAATAGACTATTACTTAATAATAGAATAGGTCGAACTCGACGATACAGCGTTAAACTCTGACACTTCAGCTATCAATTCGCACGCGGTCTCAAGGCTCTATTTCGGGGCAAAACGGGCCCACTTCACCGCACGTTGTATCGTGGTGTGAGGCTTCAACTTATTGGGGTAACACGTTTCAGGTAACTAACTGCTGTATCCACCTGCAACGTATTTATACGTAAGGTGAACAATCTAGTACCAGCCTTATTTCTGTCTCGTATTCCTGCGCAGAACCGGGCATGTCCAGGCATGTCTTAGCGGTGACTTTGAAATAGACATTGGGGGGTATGGCCGTGGCGCCTAGGGGATCGCTGTCCAATAGGAGAACGAATATTATGGTCTAGCCTGTACTAGGTAAAGGGATATTCCGTGTATATGTACAAAGAATATACAAGGGATATCAGACGATATACAAATACTATACAATAGGGCTGGGCGATATGACGATATTATATAAATATCGGGTACAGTTCATTAACGATACACTTTTTTAACGTATCGTGGATATCGTGATGTTTTGCCCAAGAGGATTGTGTCGCGTCAATCTGGTCCACCCCGTTCAAACTTTTGAACAACGCCGCTCCCACACACACACTACTGCATCAAAGTTAGTACGTATGATTAACAAAGGCATTCGTTTTGTGGCATCAACATTATATAGTTACACGTTATATAGTTACACATCAGCGTATTTACCCAAACATAGCAACGTCCAATGACGACATAGATAGCAAGCGTTACTGTTCATATCTCAGTCCGTGCCGAGTTGTGCGTGCCCATTCTGCGGTCTGTTAATAAAGTTTTCAATCAGACAGATGTATGGAAAGGCTTTTATTATAACATTTGTTGCAGTAAAATCATTATGCCTCGTTGTCATGCTGCGGTGCGCTAGTAATCACTCGTCGGCTGCGGTGAGCTGTTGTTGTTGTCGTTGAGCTGAGCTCTCGTTAAAATCAAGGAGGGCATTCAGGAAGTAAAAAAAGAATAGCGCTGCTTGCCGATTGGTGCTAAGAACAGCAGGGCGGGTACAAGCGGTGTGACGTAATTGGCAGACTCGACTGTCAATCAAAATTATTCTGTTGCCGGCTGAATGATTGAACGAATGAACGTTATTAACGATTGCAGAATGGGTACAATACAGTACAGCTCAATACAACAACAGTGGACTGACTGGAGGATGAAGACCAGAAAAAGACTTTCGGCTTTTTTACATAAGGGTCCTCCATTTTCAATTCATCAAAACATTTAGAGACATACAAATATATAGTAGTTTCATAAAAATGCTAAAATCCTATTGATTGATTGATTGATTGATTGATTTAAAACTTTATTAACATATTGCAGAATGGGTACAGTACAGCTCAATACATACAATTGTTAAGGGGATGCAGACCAGCGAAAGACTTTCGTCTTGTTTACATCAGGGTCCCCCATTTTCGATTCATCATATTTCATTTCTAAATTATATAATATCTCATTGCTAAATATATGCAATATATAATCTAATAATCCAATAATCTAAATCTAATATATAATATAAAAATGCTAAATGCATGGGTATTTTATTTTGTCTTTAATGTTAGCTTGCAAACTCAAATACTGTCTTGGTAAGCCTCATAATGAATTGTTTGGGGAAAAAAAGAAAAACATCGTGATGCGTATCGTGTATCGCCGAAAGGTCAGAAAATATCGTGATATCATATTTAGGCCATATCGCCCAGCCCTACTATACAATATATCTCAAGTAATAAATATATATATTCGGTTTAATCTGACCCTTTGTAACACCTATAATAATGTTAGACTCGATGTGTTTGGTCGTTGACTTGTTGTTCGGTATTGGTTAATCCGTGTGTTTATGTGTAAATAGGACTCTTGTGTGTGAAGTTTAGTGTTGGATCAGAGGGGTTATTCTGAGCATGTGTATTTCAATCATAGCTGTCAACATTGGGATTTGAAAAAACTGCAGATTTAGAATAGATATAGAAAGGGCACATTGTGGTGTATCATAATTTATTTGTTGAATACAATAGGATTTTTATAATGTTGACACAAATGAAGGAATATTTACACTAAGTTCTCTTTTACCTCTTATTTAATTCATTCATTAATTTAATTGTAGGTACTGTTTATATTGTACATGTTACTTTAGTGTTTATTGTCTCTTTCTATATACACCGTGGGAAGGGGGGCACGTAATTGGAAAATGACAAAGTTGACTTTGACTTTTAACATGTGTCTAGTGTCAGACACTAATTGTAATGGTAAAAACGGATACTGCTGTAATATAAAGTGAAATTGTACCATTCCTCAATGTATCAACTTTAAACATACACTAAATGTTAATGTTAGAAATGTTAATTTCCATTATTTCCACCATGTGCAACATTTCCTAAGAACAGCAATGTCCATTCTATCAACTCCAAATATGTGCTATGAGCTCAATTCTCCCGGTGCATGCAGAAGTAGAATTGCTGTCTTGTTTTGGATGAATGAGTAGAAATGAAAAACGGAAATCTTGTTTTATTAAAGTAGTTTTGACATTTAAAAAAAAAATACAAGATTCCAGAAAAACGTCAAGGATGCTAGACAAAAAAGTCAAGACTTATTTCCATTGTGGTCCTTGATATAGATAAAGATATTGTTTCATTGTGTATTGATTAACTTTACATTTGCGCTTCATTACTTTACAAAAGTTATACTGGCACATGGGTCACTCTAATACAGCAATGGATTATGGGTAAATGCAACATTAAAGCAGTGCCAATGTAAGACTGACTTTACATTAAACAAATGACAATAATATAGTATAAAGTAGGGTATTATTTGGACTAAAGAATGGTGTTCTCACCCTACTCACATGTTGAGGGAGAGCACCATACATTATACACTGAGAAACCACGGCCGAGAGTGAGCTCTCCGGGAACAACCCCACTTTGCGAGATAGCTTTCTTGGCCACCGTCTTCCGGTCTGACTTCCTGTTCTAATTTTCTAATCTACACTTCTGCCCCCTTTTGTCACGGAGGGGAATTGCAGCCATTTTGTATAAATAAAAAAAAATGGAAAAATACGGGAAAATATTTTAACAGGAGGACGGTGGGAGAGAAGGTTGAAATACGGGAGAATCCCTGGAAAAACGGGAGCATTGACAGGTATGATTTCAATATGTGCGTCTTCATCATGCATGCATGCAGACCTGTGTGGTGTGGACTATGTGTGGTTCTGTAACGTTACTCATACCTATAGCCTATGTCAGCATTGCAAGCGCCACAGCACGCGCAAAAAAATATAATGAGCTCCCCCGAAGACCATGGTATGGTTCGCACACTTTACAGCATCTCGTGCCACTCAACAAAACTGCTAACATTATCGATAGCCAATGAAAATCTGTTATGCAAGAATAGCAGGTCTGATAAATGTTGCTTTCGCGTTTCACTTAGACCAGGTGAACAAATAATCAAAACATAAAAATAAAAAAATAAAAGGTAATCTTTTTTTTTACAATTTTTTTGTTTTTTGTGAATATTTTTTTATCATGATTTTAGGTCCGAAAAAACTGAAATCCGGTTTAAAACGGAAAAATCACACCCCTGATGCATATATGCATTCAAATGTGACTTTGTTTGAGGGGCTAGATATAGTTATTACACTTTTATACACAATTTTGCCTGTTATGGCGCCACAACTGCTGGAAACTGTAGGGCTATATATAGCCTATACACTGTTGGCACAACAAACCCTAGCCTATTTTTGTGCTTTATGCCTTTTATGAAACACACACACACACACCGACGCCTGATGATGAATAGGGCTATTTTGTTTAAGCACCTGCAAAGTGTTTCCTCTGCTGAGATTTGAACGTTGCTCAAGTCTGGCTCTGAGTAGGATGGGTAGACAATCTTACATGTATATTTTCAACCCGTTTTAAATCACAAACAGCAGACTCGCAGTTTGTTTTCACTGGCACCCTACAATTCATATATCAAAATGCACTGAGCTGCACCACACATCATTAAATACCTTACCTGCAAACGGACACGGTTGACATACGTTGACCCCATGACTCCTATCAGGGTTCCCAGCACGGAGCCAATAATGGACCAGTTCTTGGTGCGCTCTGCACGTGTCCTCTCCTTGTCGTGGCTCTCCCTCACAGCAGCCGAGAACAGGGAGAACTTCTCCCGCTCAGAGCCCTCGGAGTTCTCGTAAGCCATCCGCAGACGACGCTCCTCCTACAGTCGCAATGAATGGGAGGGTATTTTGTATTTATTGGTTTAAAATACAGAGAGTGCATATTAAGGTACATTTTACTGTAAATATGCCAGTTTAGCCAGGTTGGCTAATTTTCAACTCTAGTCTCTGGGGCAGGTGACATGAGCACTATAATAATTAAGACAGTACAATAATTAAAACGGGTTGTAAAAGGTCTGCTGTAGATTTATAATCAATGTTAAACAATCAATGAATAGAGGCCTTGCACAGAATGTAGTTCTCCTTCTTCCAGTATGGCAGCCTGTAACCATTGGTAACCACTTTCAAATGGATATTCTTAATTTCTGCGCAGCGGTAGTGTAGGTAAAACACTGGAAAAGCATGACATTACTGTTCTACTGTGACTCGTTTACAAGATCCGAAAAAAAGAGACCAAACTATTATGTTTTTGTTGATATATTTCCTCATATCAACACAGCAACCATTGTTTTGCATTGTCATGTACAAAACAATGGTTGCTATGTTACAGGAAGAGAACTACGCAAACATTCTGTGCATTGTCTCTATTATTTAACCACAGTTTCTATCATTGGAGTTCTGAATAATACTAGGGGAAACATACTGTAACAGTGGAGGTTCTGTGTAACTCGGAATTTTCAGTTCTAATTCCTATTTTTATGACAACAACTTAATTTTGTTCTCGAGGTTGCCTTTCTGTCATCTTCTACAAGTTACCAAAGATGTCTCAAAATAACTGGAGAAATGCACCGTGGCTCCCTCCTCCCTCAACGAGCTGAAACTACTGTTTGGACTTGGGGGGGGGGGGGGGGGGGGGGGGGGGGGGTAAATGAGAGCAACATAGCATGTGGCACAATCTCTATTATCTTGTTTTCATGATCGTGGGAAGCCAAAATCGTAATCGAAATTGAAACTCGATTAATCACCCAGCTCTAATTACCGGTATAGAAGGTTTCACTGGAATTCTGTTGGTAGGGAACAGTTTGGACACAAATGTATTTCCTGTCAGTTATTGCATTAGCAAACATCACAACAGGAAGTAAACATGGGCCTTTTTAGAGCGTTATTATTGTCACTTTTAAACAGTCTACCATTATATTCTATTCTGTTTTATTCTATTACCTGCAGTAGTTTGTTCTATATCGTCACCAGCTTCCGGTGGTTAGATAAAATACCTGTCAGTCAGTTAGCCGGTCTGTTTACCTGCAGTAGTTTATGCTCCAGTGTGGCCAGCTCCAGGTAGTGGGCCTCCTCTCTGGATACTCGGTCCAGTCTGTCTCTCACCTCCTTCAGGCGGCCCTGCAGAGTCTCCAGGCTACCATGGGACTCCTGCACCATCCCCCTGGCCACCATGAATGCTGCTTCAGCCTGGTTGATAAGACAGAGATACCAGGTTCAGGTGAAAGAGAGAGGGATCCCCTTGACTAACATAAATGTGCCACCAGCCAGCCAACTAGCTAGATAGCGTGACAGACACACAGAAAGACAGATTCATGTTCAAAATGTGAGAGAGTTTGTTAGAAAAGGGGAGGAAAGTGTGTCAGGAATAGAGACAGAACAGCAGAATAGATGCATCACAGGTGTTTATTGTTTATTAAAAAGGATCCCCATTAGCTGATGCCAATGGCACCAGCTAGTCTTCCTGGGGTCCGAAGTACCACATATCAATATATACACATACACACGCACATACTGTATATACATGTATACACATACATATACACACATACAGTGGGGGAAAGAAGTATTGAACACATCAACATTTTGTTCAGTAAATGTATTTTCAATGAGCGTATTCAAGCGAAATTTGCACCAGACTTTGGTATTAACTCAAGAAATCCAGACAAGAAATCTAAACATTAAAGTCCATATGTAAATAAATTTATGTGTAATAAAGTAGAGTGAAACAGGGAAAAAGTATTGGACACACTAAGAAAAAGCAGTACACCACAGCAAGGAAAGGCAAGGAACTATAGCCGAAAACCAAAACTCTACCTCCTAATCTGTGCTAATAATGTCAACTGGGTTAGAATATATTGATGGGCTATAAAATGTTTTTTTTGTTACCAAGGTGCCACACAAGAAACATCAAATGATTGGTAAAAGCAAAGAGCTCTCAAGACCTTCACAAACAGATTATTGCAAATCTAAATACGTATTTCACAACTTCAGAATCTTCCAGTAAGCACCATTAGGGGTGCAACATCACTCCATCATCAACCGGCCACGCACAGGTGCTCCTCGCAAAATTTCTGAGCAGGGAGTCAGAAGGATACTTAGAAGAGTAGCCGAAGAACCATGGACCACTAGGAAAGAGCTCCAAAAAGACTTGGAGGCAGCAGGTACAACTGTGACAGAAAGGACCATAGGCAATGCACTCCATGGCCTCTGTGCACGCTCAGCCCGCAAGACCACTACTGAAGAAAAGACATGTTGAAGCTTGTTTAAAGTTTGCCAAACAACATTTGGACAAGCCAGTGAACTACTGGGAGCATGTACTCTGGTCAGATGAGACCAAAATGTTACTTTCTGACTGTCACACACAACACACCATGTTTGGAGGAGAAATGGCACTGCACATTACCCGAATAACACTATGGTGTGGGGCTGCTTCTCCTCTCCTGGTACTGGCAGACTTCATATCATTGAAGGAGCAATGAATGAAGCCATGTACAGAGAAATTATTGAGAGGAACCTGCTGCCATTCACCAGGATGTTGAGGATGAGAAGTGGGTGGACCTTCCACCAGGACAACGATCCAAAGCAAACAGCAAAGGAAACTCGCAGTTTGTTTCAGAGAAAGAAAATCAACCAAGTATTGAATAAATGTCAGTTAGTGTGTTCAATACTTTTATCCTATGTCATTCCACTTTATTACACATAACTTTATTTATGTATGGAATTTAATGTTTAGATTTTTTGTCTGGATTCCCTGAGTTAATACCAAAGTCTGGTGAAAATTTCATTTGAATGGCCACATTGGAAATATATTTACAGGACAAAATGCTGATGTGTTCAATACTTATTTCCCCCATTGTATACATACTAGTGCTGTCAGGTGATTCATTTTTTTTATCTAATTAATTACAGGATTTGTAATTAATCGCATTTTAATCGCATAACTATTTTAGTCCTGATATTCTATAATCATATTTCAAATGGCATGTGTCCGGATGGCAGAATTCAGTACTGCATCTACAAAACCTTCTGTTTAATCATCTTCCATTTATTCATTTGCTTAGATTTTTCAGGTCTGGTAAATTTTAGCATGGTGCTATTCACAGTCAAAGATAAAAAAAATATTTAATTGATATTCTCATTTGGTTCATTACAATTTACTCAAGCCTAGTAACAGACACAGTATTTCTGACACTGGGAATACATTCCCTGAGATCCATAGATGTCCCTAGAATCAGATACCAAGAACATGCAAATGGACCATATTAAAAAAAAAAATCTGTAAATGTGTATTCTACGTTCTTATGGAATGAATGATTAAAAAATATAAAAAAATAATACCAATAATAAACATTTATTAATTAATTTTGAGTAAATGTTCATAACACGATCATTTACTGTGTAATTAATTAATCTAATTAACACGATAAACTGAGCCCTAATGCATACATATACACTTATACACTTATACATACATACATACATACATATACATACATACATACATACATACATACATACATACATACATACACACACACATGCATACACATGTTCAGTATATACACAATACAACAACCTAACTTATTACAATCATCCCAAAAGAAGACGACATACAAAAGAAAGAACGAAAACAATATTGCACATGAAAGATGAAGAGCTAATGCGTGAAAAAGTAATACATTCGTAATTTATGTTTAAATAATGATTTGCTATTTAATTGACGTATGTGTTCTGGGCAGCTATTCCAATAAGTAATGGCTCGATAAATGATTTTCATAAGGCATTCGATTTTGGGCAAGGTAACATCATTTTACCTTCTTCTTCTTGTATATTTCCGGCGGACTACGCGTCTAGGCGTATTGCCGCCCTCCACAGGACAGTGAGAGCACTGTAGAAATAATATAATATGCTGCTTCTTCTTCTTCTTCTTCTATGGGGTTAAACACCCCCAAATCAACGCTGAAAGTCCATACCCCACCACCATCCACAATGTCCGTTTTGCGTTTACCACCAAGGAGTGCAGCTACTGCTGCTCCCTCCTGACTGAGCACCCCTCTGTTAGTGCTGCTCCCTCCTGACTGAGCACCCCTCTGTTAGCGCTGCTCCCTCCTGACTGAGCACCCCTCTGTTAGTGCTGCTCCCTGCTGACTGAGCACCCCTCTGTTAGTGCTGCTCCCTCCTGACTGAGCACCCCTCTGTTAGTGCTGCTCCCTCCTGACTGAGCATGAATTGTTCCAGCAAAGTAGGCTTCTATTATCAAATTACTTGTTTTAATGGGTATCATAGTAGTAAGTCCTACTGTAGAACATGACATATTAGCATGACATCTGGTTTATTAATGCCAATACTGGACAACAAGCGCAATTGGCTCTTGACAAGTGTAAACTATGGATTAGTCAGTAACAGTTCACGTCGGACCGTTTAGCTAAACGGGTTAGTGCGGCTGCCTGTGAATCCTATTGTCCCAGGTTCAAATCCTATACCCTCGGCACATACATTTGAACACCAGTCAGGAACTCCAGCATCAACACCCCAAGCCGAAAATTGTTTGATCTTCCGCGTGCCGTGACAGCTGGTCATAGCTTTTCCTCCCTCGTCGTGACTCAGTCAAACATCTCCACCTAGCCACTCCAGAACGGAACGGACGTAAAAAAAAATAAAACGAATTTTACCTTCTCCTGCCATTCTAGTTAAATGATTGTGTAAGTGACTGCATCTGATATTTGACTATATAGAAACACAGGCTTAGAGGTGTGGATGCTCTTATTGAAGAACGTGACTATTAAAGACAAGCCTTTTATCTACCAATAACCATAAGAGTTCCCTATGCATACTGTTTATCTTCGTTGTTATGGGGCAATGTAGGACTAGTCTGGCAGCTCTGTTCTGGGTAGTTTGTAGTTTCCTCTGTGCACTGTCAGATGCAGAGGACCAAATAGGTGAATGAATGAAATGAATGAATGAACATTTTATTTAACAGATTGCAGAATGGGTACAATACAGTACGGCTCAATACACACAATTGTTAACACTTTGGCGTCCGCAGTCTTGCTGCGATTTATGCCTCAAGAGGACAGCGGTTTGTTTACAAACCTATGTACTTTCTAAGAGATATATATATCATTTATAGTATTGCTATCTGTCCATTCTCATTTTCACTTGAGTGCATAAACCGTGCCTTCATAATGGCTTAAAGAAAATAAAAATCCATCGGTTGGTTGTCATTTTATAGCGTCGTGAATATAAGGTTTATCGCGCTTTTCGTCTAGTCTTTTTTCCAGGAAGCTAGATAATAGGCTAAACGTTGGCGCCGTTATATCAAACGCCATTTCTGCTGTATATATACGAATGAAATAAAACAAACTGCGTAGCATCCGGACTGTTACAGAGCATCTATGGATGAAATGGGGGCGGCGGGGAACGCCGATTAGTATTATTGATTAGCAATATAGTGTGCGTTCAATCAGCCATGTTCACTGATCATCACGTTAGGTTTTCAAACTGTAAAAGATTTTTTTTTTCTTTTTTAAATCCCCTCAATGATACTGCAGTGGAGCGATGGCGCCCCTAAGCGGATCTGGCCGGTAGTGCATGTTTCGAAAATCAAATATGTGGGTAAGTCATGGATCTCGATAGCGGACGTTAATAGCGTTATAAATATGGAATAAAATAATAACAACTTGCCACGAGTATATACGTGGCTCTGGTCCACAACGCATGGAATCAAAACACGTATATACTCGTGGCTGGTCCTTAAAGTGTTAAGGGGATGCAGACCAGAGAAAGACGTTTGTCTTGTTTACATCAGGGTCCCCCATTTTCAATTCATAGTGACATTTATGACATCATGACATTTATGGCATAGGGACATACATGACATACAGGTATATTGTACCGTTACATTTGTGACATATGATATGCAAATATACAGTACTGTTACCCATATATTCTGACAGAGTATATACATATGATGGGGATGAGACTGTACATTAGGAGGGGGTGGGTGGGTGGGAGAGAAATATATACACGGTGGGGAGAGAATATATACATACGGTTGGGAGGAGACTGTACATTAGGAGGGGGTGG
Source organism: Notolepis coatsorum (assembly GCF_963971535.1). Lineage (NCBI taxonomy): Eukaryota > Metazoa > Chordata > Actinopteri > Aulopiformes > Paralepididae > Notolepis > Notolepis coatsorum. The sequence continues at coordinate 117,135,631 of NC_140170.1, forward strand.
GTGGGTGGGAGAGAAATATACATACGGTGGGGAGAGAATATATACATACGGTGGGGAGGGGACTGTATTAGGTGGGGGTGGGGGGGTTTGGACATTTACAGTGGCCAGTTTCGAATTGCAGCCTCCCGTAGGTGCTCTTTAAGAGCGGTTTTGAATGTGGGTCGGGATTCACATTCCTTTACAGCTTTGGGTAGGGCGTTCCACATTGTTGTGGCATAATTGCTAAACGTGTTTAGTCCCTTGTTTGAGCCGAATCTGGGTTTAACATGATTTGTTGAGCTTCCTCTGGTGTTGTGGTCGTGGTATTCACTGACCTTTGGGAAGTATTTTGACATGTACATGGGTACCTTAGTCGTATAGTGTATCTTGTAGACCAGGCCCATTGCAAGTTGCTGTACTCTGTCATCTACTCTAAGCCAGGGGTTCCCAAAGTCGGGGTCGCGACCCACAGGTGGGCCACGAGCCGCCGCGGGGGGTCGCCAGATGATTAAAAAGAAATATATATATAAAATGTTTATGCAGTCAGGCCACTGAACTTAGAAGCAGGCCAGGCCAGTGTTTCTAGTTGCACCAGCGCAATAGTTAGATAACCTAGGTGGGGAACAACCAGGAGATCACTGCAACTCACACAAATTGGAGAACTATCTCTCTCTCTCTTGCTCTCACACACACACAAAGGGAGCCGCATGTGATTGGTGGAGGCGGGACCCTTACAAAAAACTGCTAATCATTGACACATGCTAGCCTGTAATAATCCCCCCCAGAAAAATCTACTTTGCATTTGATATATTGCAAATATATGCCATCACACACACTGGCATTTAAAGGGTTAGAATTATAAAATGAATATGTGGTGTTATGATCAGGGTTGAAGTTGAATAAAATATTGTATTTATCAATTACAAAAAAACTGAAAATCCATAAAAATCTGTGTTGTTGCTAATCATACATATTCTAGCCTGTTTTTTAACAATAATTTGTGATGCCATCACAAACACTGGCATTTAAAGGGTACAAATAAAAAAAATCCTGCACCAGAATGCAGGAAATTAAGTCTTTGTAACAAAAAAATTCCTGGTGGGGGACCCCCTGCTTAAAAAGTGGCCTGACTGGGGCTATATTTTGCACTATATTTCCTGGCCTGAATGATTTCCCCAGTCCGGCCCTGGTTAAAAGCCTCCAATGCTTATTAGTGTGTGTGCGTTTGAACGTTTGCATGTTTCAACCATACATTTCCATTTATATATAAAAAAAAATATATATTTATACCTCCTATAATAATGGGGGTCGCGGCTCTCTGACACAGTTTTTTTTGGGTCGCGGCCTGAAAAGTTTGGGAACCCCTGCTCTAAGCCATCCTAGGTAGTCAAAGTGGGCAGGGGTGAGGTGGGTTCTAGGAGTAAGGTCAAGTAGTAGTCTGACCAGTTTGTTTTGTGATGTTTGTAATCTTGTTTTTAGCGCCTTTGAGATGCTTTGGTACCATGAGGTGCAAGCATAGTCGTAGTGCCCTTGATTGAGTGCTCCTGCCAGAGTCTTCAGGGTATTCTTGTTTACCAGAGAGGAGATCCGGTACAAGAATCTAGTTCGTTGGTTGACTTTGTTTATTACCTTGGATGCCATTTTGTCACAGAAAAGATTTGCCTCTAGGATGGAACCTAGGTATGTAATTTCTAGGGCTGTCCTAAATGCTTCGAAGCTTCGAATGTTCGATTCGATGGCACAAGCTTCGAACATTAAAAAAAAAATCGAAGTTTAAAAAAAAAAGAAAAATATGAATTTCTTTTTTCAAATTTTTTTTTTTACTTCGATTTGTGTGTGTGTGTAGGTGTGTGTGTGTGTGTGTGTGTGTGTGTGTGTGTGTGTGTGTGTGTGTGTGTGTGTGTGTGTGAACTACCCATCCCAGTTAGGACAGCCGAATCCCGTCCAATCTTTCGCCGTCGACTAAAGACTCACTTCTTCAACCATTATCTGAAATGATAAAACATCGAACCGTGACTAACCTTACTGTCATGCACTTGTCCTAATAAACTAACCTACACTGTAACACGCAACACTTTGATGAACATTGTTACTCAGCTGATAGAGTTGTACCCTTCTTGCTGTCTTGTCGTACAGAACTTGTAAGTCGCTTTGGATAAAAGCGTCAGCTAAATGACTAAATGTAAGTGTGTGTGTGTGTGTGTGTGTGTGTGTGTGTAGGTGTGTGTGTGTGTGTGTGTGTGCGCGCACCTTGTAGAATTCCACACATAAGAAAGAAAGATACTGGGATGAATAAACAAAATAGGAAATAAAATGTAGAAATGCATGCAATACATAAATAAATATGAATCTCCATATATGAAATATAACATTTAGATAAGGTGCTACTGAGATGTTTTGGTGAGTTCTTTGTTTTTTTGTGGAAGTTGCCCTTCTTAAAAATGCATGAACATTCACTGATAATTGGTCTGTAGTGGAGTCTACAAGGTCTACATTGCCGGACCATGTAGAATCCGGACCTTGTAGACTGACATAATTCTGTGCATAGTTTAGTCTACACAGGCCATATTTCAAATAATCAAAATCTTACTTCATTCATCTTAAACATTCTTGATTTGGGGGATTGGTAGTTCCCATGAAATCTGAAGTTGTTCAAACGACAACAGCGATCCACCTTGAATTAAATCACACAGCCGAGTGAAACCTTGTTGGATGAGTCAGTCACGAAAGGGGCTACTTAATTAATTAATCCAACCCACTTTATTTATAGAGCACATTTAAAAACAACGTTTACGAAAGTGCTGTACAAGTCCCACAACATAAGATATACATTTTTTTTTTTTTTTTTTTTTTTTTTTTTTTTAGAAGCTTCGAATTAAAATCGAAGCTTGGCCCCGAAGCTTCGATTGCCAAAAAAAGCTTCGAAGGTCAGCCCTAGTAATTTCATCTTTCCTTGTGACAATATTGTCACCCACTGTAACTGAGAAGTCTTGCTGAGTTTGTTATTTGATCCGAAGAGAATGGACTGTTTTACCCAGGTGTAATGATAGTTTGTTATTATCAGCGAGCCATGTGCAGATTCTGCCGAGTTCTGAGCTGAGGGTTTTTTCAACCTGTAACTTGTTCTTGTCAGAGACCAGCAGGGATGAGTCATCCGCGAACAAGAACAAGTTGCAGTCACAAACTGACGACATGTCATTTACATAAATTAGGAACAGTAGCGGTCCTAGTATGCTTCCTTGTGGAACACCACAGCTCACTGTGAAGGGGGGGGGGGGGGGGTAGGGTACCGTTTACCTCCACCATCTGTTCCCTCCCCTCAAGGTAGGATTGCATCCAGCTCACTGATAGACTATCGAAACCAATTGCTTTTAGTTTGTCAATCAGAATGGAGTGATTGACAGTGTCGAAGGCCTTTTGTAGGTCCAGCATGACCATGCCGCAGTATTTGCCCGCGTCCACCTCTTGTTTGATGTGGTCGTTCAAATAGAGAAGGCATGTGTCAGTGGAGTCGGATGTTCTGAAGCCAGATTGGATTTTTTCCGCTAGGTACTTTTCGACCTGTTCGTAGACTTTTTTTTCCATGACTTTCGAGATGGAGGTAAGAATAGAAACAGGGCGGTAGTTGCCTGGGTCTAATTTGCTGCCCTTTTTGTGCAGAGGGGTCACTCTCGCAATTTTAAAGTCCTTGGGGACGTGTCCCTGTTTTATGGAGAGGTTTATTATGTGTGTGATGACTGGGGTGATGGCGGCTGCCGATTCTCTGAGGAATTTGGAGGGGATGTTGTCATGGCCAGTGGCCTTGTTAGGTTGGAGGGCGCTCAGTTTTTTGAGTACCTCATCTGTTGTTACCATTTCCAGCTTGAAGTCGTCTTTGCAGACCCCTAGGTTTTTGTAGTAAGCTACTACAATAGGTGAGCAGTAGTCCAGGTGGCTTAAAACAAATTACTTAACGACATGTCCCAGAATATGTGCTGGAACATAAGGAAGGCATTTTCTTGCCATATAAATGCCATTACCAATTTTCTTAGCCACTGTGTCAATGTGCTCTAGTCGACTATCTATTATGACTCCCAGTCATTTTACCTTATCAACCTGTTGTATGGGTTCTCCAGACAAGTGCAGACTCAGTGTTTGATTGGCAAATAGTTTGTGACTGGTTCCTAGGATAATGGATTTGGTCTTTGAGATGTTTAATACCAGCTTATTTAGTTGTATCCAATTAGATACTGCATATAACTCTGAAGATAAAACTTTGTGTAGATCACCACTAGTGTTTGCAGCATAATACAGTGTGGAATCGTCTGCGTACAGTTGTATACTTGCTTTACACAAAGCAGATGGTAAGTCATTTGTGAATATAGAATACAGGGCCCTCATTCATCAACGTGACGTGGAAAATCTTCTATTTCCACACGTAAGCACAGAATTTAGAATCAGTGGTGCACGCACAAAATAAACGGGATTCACCACACGTGCGTATGCAGGCTCTACGCACACCTGTCATGATGAATATGACTTTGATCCTACGTTTGAGCTCGTGCACTGTTTTAAGTATTTGCATACCAGAACCGCCCCGATTAACCATATACGGTAATGGAATACCCCCATGAAATGTGGAAAAATGGACTAAGCCGAGGGAAGCGTTTTATGTGACAGGCTGACAGACGTGTATGGTGATGTCGGATATGATATCTATTAACCATTGCTGCCTGGGCAGCGCAAACACTAATAAAGACCGTGCTGGAATATGACTGCCTTTTCCCGTTTTGTTTGATTAATACCCAGGGATTAAAGTTCTCCTCAATTTTATTCCAAATCGCGACGGATTTTCCGTCAATTTTCTACCTGCTGCATATGATTTCTAGAGGCTTACAATCTATTTTGATGTCAGTATTGGGTAGCCTATATAAACAATAATACGAGAGCATATACAAGAACAATGAATCTCACTGTATGATGTAGCCTGCCTTTCAATACATGAACTTGAATTCCATCATGTTTGTGTGCGGGACTCACAAGGCTGTTGTCACAATGGGTGGTACCGGTACAGTAATAACAGTCTACACAATATCACAATGGACCATGCCATGTAGCCTATATGTTCTATTATGACATGATCTGTGACGACAAATGTTCTAGAATGTTTGATTAAGATATCATACTCTGACAGCATGTCAACAAAAACGCGAACTTGAATCCCATCATCATATTTACATAGTCTGTCCACTATCTGGTGTCATTGCAATGCGTTTTTTATTCTTTCTTATACAGTAAAAAGGGGGAAGAACACTATATCGTGGGTGTTCATATGACTTGTATTCTGCTTACAGCTTCGAAATTCCACTTGTTTCGTTTAACGTAAAGCCTTTTAAATATAATCAAAACGTTCCCGTGTTTCTGCGGTCTGTGCGCAAAATAATAACGAGTTGAGCTACGCGGAGCGCAGTCAGTCAGTACACCCCGTATGTTCCGATAACGCTATATAAACCATGCTGCATTCATTCTGAGAGAAATATCTATTATTCCGAATGCTATTTATAGGGTTTTGACCATAATTACACTACTGTTGCTATTTTACAATGAACTATAATGAATTACGGGTCATACAGAAGTTGAACACTAATGCACGGAAGCTTATTTCCGCCTTGAAACTAATGCAGAACTGAGGAGCGCTTATGCCGTAGTAACGATGTTCTACCACTGGGCGTCAGCTAAGTGTGCTCCGAGCTGTGCGTACACATAAGCACGAAGTCAAGTTCAAGTTGAAATTGATGAATCCCACTATTTGCTTAGAAATGGTCGTACGCACAGGTTAAGCACAAATCTGTGCGTAAGTCAGGTTGATGAATGAGGGCCCAGGAGTGGTCCAAGACAGCTGCCCTGTGGCAAGCCACAATCTAGCCCTTTGCAGTTAGACATGCTGCCATTGCCAATACACTCTGGGCTAGATCCACAAAGAATGGATTGCATGGAGCAAGTTGCACCCTTACTTAAAATTCATTATGAATTGAAAATGGGGGACCCTGATGTAAACAAGACAAATGTCTTTCTCTGGTCTGCATCCCCTTAACAATTGTGTGTATTGAGCCGTACTGTATTGTACCCATTCTGCAATCTGTTAATAAAATTTTCATTCAATCAATCACCGTGCAGATTGATTGATTGAATGAACATTTTATTAACAGATTGCAGAATGGGTACAATACAGTACGGCTCAATACACACAATTGTTAAGCGGATGCAGACCAAAGAAAGACTTTCGTCTTGTTTACATCAGGGTCCCCCATTTTCAATTCATAATGAATTTTAAGTAAGGGTGCAACTTGCTCCGTGCAATCCATTCTTTGTGGATCTAGCCCTCTGTCTTCTACATTATTAATAACTTTTCATGAATGAGATGGCACTTTGTGCGAATCCATAGCATTCCAATTAAAAGTTTGTGGTCTATCACATCGAATGGTGCGCAAAAATCCAGTAGCACTGCACATGTGTGTATGTGTGTCTTTACTATCTGACCCACCTCAGTGACTTTGGTCTGGGCCCCTCGGACCTCATTGAGTCCCACGAACTCCTCGTACCTTGCCCACCAGTAGTTGATTGTGGCTGTGGCAGTCCTGGCCGAATGCTGCGCCCACAGCCTCCCCAGCTTGCCTGCATGCTGAGGATCCAAGAATGAGGAGAGAGGAGAGGTAGACAAAAAAAGGACGATGACTAGATGGTATGGTCTGAAATTTACATCACGGTATAATCTGAAGCATAGACGGTAATGGTATATATCACGGTATATTCATTTAATCTTAAAATGTCTATATAAATGCTTCTAAAGGGGTAGAACACTGGTATGACAGCTATTACTGTACTCTTGTATTACTAGGACATATTTCACATAGTACAGATTTGCAACCACTGTCTTCCAACATAAATAGCAGATTACAGTTTTCTGCTTGGTGTCTGGCAAGCAAACCATATATATATGTCCATATAATGGAATTAGCACCAGCCTTTTTTTACCAATTACTCCTCTTCGTTGCATGCTGCACTTTCAGCCATTTCTCTGTTTATAGCGCAACATGTTCCAGATGATTCGGTGGTGTAGGCTGATGACAATGCAGGCTGATGACGATGTAGCCTGATGACGACGCAGCCTGATGTTGACGCAGCCTGATGACGATGCAGCCTGCACGCATTGCATTGCTGCCTCCCACTGGTGTGGTTACATCATTACTACTTTAGAGCTGCTCTACCGATCACAAGATATAGTCAAAATCCATACCGGTGTACTCTCTATACCGGATGTGTTGCTGCGCAAGGCCAAATCCTATGTTTACGCAAGTGGTATATAAGGCTGTCCCCGAAGCCTGTTTTTGGGATTCGAACTTCGTCAGGGTTTTTCGAACGAACGTTCGAACCTTCGTTTTTAAATTACATTTTTTTAAATAAAATTAAAAAAAAAATCATATTAATAATTACACATTTTTATTATATCCTCAAACTAAATCCTCTGTTTGAATAAAGTGATTAATTTGATTAAATTAGTCTTTATTTGTTTTTATTAAATCAACTTTCCAGCCCCAGACCCAGCCCAGGGAGAAGCCCCAGCCCAACTAAATCAACTTTCTTTAATGAATATAACTAATCAGTTTCTTTTAATACTATAATATTAGTGTAGCCTAATCTTTATCTGCAACTGTGAAGAATAAAAAATAAAAATCGAATGTTGATTTAGAATTCGAATGCCAACGTAACAAACGAAGGTTCGAACGTTTGGGCTCAGCCCTAGTGGTATAATTGCATGCACTCTCATACATGGTGTAGGACAGGGATCGGCAATAGGCGGCCCGCGGGCCGAAATGGGCCCGCCAGCAATAATTTCTGGCCCGTCAGGTTATTTTGAGAATATGATGTTTATTTTACGCGCAGGAAATATTCACTCGTCGTGACGCCAGAGTGTCTTTGTGAAGCTGTATCTATCTATTCATCATATCTATGGCTGTCACTATAGCCAATTGAAATGCTAGAAATGGTCACGTGGACTGGGAGAACCAATGGAATTTCACTTTCACTTCCGCGTTTGGGATGCAAAAACAAAACAAACGTCTTTGAATTACTTCTTTGCAACGGGGAACTACCAACTGATGAGCCAGAAGAGGAGCCTACGACCTATAAAGCTTCTTTTAATAAACAGGAGTCATTCTTAAAATACGGGTTTATCGCAACAGGTAACTCTCGCAATAAGCAACCGGTGACTCTCGCGTGTTGACATGGCAACACGAGGGAATGAAGCAAGCAACTGTGTTAAAGTTGGGTGGGCATTCAACGCGAGTGGACATTTTACATGTTTCAAACATTAGCATGGATTTTGGAGGACCGAAGCAAAACAATAATAAGTCCAGGGCAGGGCTGCCTGCATTATGGTGAGTGTTGTGTTTTAATAATAATAATACATTCGATGTATAATACACCCGCCGTGGTGCTTCAAATCAAATGCACCCTACTGATCTCGATTTATAATGCGAGCACCTGCATTAAAATCAAATGACTGTTCATGTGTTATGCACTGTGTGAGAGGCACTTTATAATAGAAAAAAGACAGTGCAAACATGTATATGTCGTTTTTTTGACAGAGTTAAAAAATGTTCACTATCATTGGCCCGCCACACAATGGCTTGGGTAAAATTTGGCCCGTGGGCAAACCTAATTGCCGACCCCTGGTATAGGAGGTTAAAAGCTCAACTGAGCATGGCCAGTGCAGCGCTTCAGCACAGTACCTTCATTATGAATGTATTCAGAGGTCATACTGGTGCAGTTACCAGCAGTGGAGCACCACAGTTATGGGTTCAGTGCCTCTTGAGTCTTTTCAAACACAAACGTAATTCATCAGCAGGAAACTAGTGGCACGTAATATTTGCAGTTCAAATAAATAACTCTCAAACAATGTTGAGAACGTTTGTTCCTGACGGCTTGGAGGTCTGCTGTACCTGTAAGGCAGCCCGGGCACGCTCCTTTGCTATCTCAGCTCCCCCCTTATCCTCTGGAGAGGTGGGGTTAGCGGGCGGTGGCGGTGGTGTGGTCGGCTGTTGGTGGGTGCTGTAGGCACGGACCAGAGGGACTCTTCCTGTGAGAGATTGGGGTAGGGAGAGGCGGTACAGGCAGCCAGTCCCATGGCTCCAAGGTGGGATGGCAGCCCCTCTGTACCTCATGGGGACAGGCAACAACTAGAGGTTCTGCAGGGAGGTTTAGCTCTTACAGCCCACTATTGTAAAATGGACATTGGAGCAGCAGGCACCTGTGAAAATAACAAGCAGAATTCAATATTATGCACTGCAGTGATAAAGCTGCACACCTTCCAAGGTTTTCAACACCTTTGTCAGGTATGGAAGTTGTGGCCATGGCTTTATTATTAGCTATTACTATTCACAGCTTGGTAGACTGATATAATCCTGACTATTCCTAATCATCTGAAAATGTACAACATGAGCTAGGTGGGCATTCAACCCTTAGTATTCAGTTCCCTATATTAAGACAGTAGGAAGGCTGAAAGGGGGACATTCCATCCTAAACCAGCAGGTGTAGCTTACATGTACAGCATTTAGATGCCTCACCGGATATGGAATTGTCAGGCGGTGGGTCTTGAATACTAGCTTACATGTAGCGGCTGCACAGGCAGGTGTCTTGAACACAACAACCTTTTGAGGGACCCGCATTAACCACTTAGTCTGTAAAGTCCCCCAGACTACCAGTACCTAGCTAGTAATGTTAACATGCGCTCCCACAAGGAAATTACTAAATTAACACTGCCATTGGAAAGAGGAGCTTTTCCCCTATCCATAGGTGTATGACCATAATAAGGTAATTTATAGTTCATAATTAAATGTTTTATGTATAATTCAAATGGATTATAATTCAGTACTGTATCTACAAATCCTTCTGTTTAATCATCTTCCCTTTATTCATTTGCTTAGATTTGTTGTACACTTGATCCTAAGAAGGTGCTGAATGAGCTCAGTGAGCAAAGTCGGAGGTTGCACAATTTTAACATGGTGTTATTCACTGTCACAAAAGAAAATTAAGCTTCCTTTGTTTCATTATGATTTACTCAAGCATAGTAACAGTAACAGACACAATATTTCTGACACTGCGAATACATCCCCTGAAGTCCATAGATGTTCTCTGGCGATTCCCACCCCTAATACAGATATACAGATATATATCATGACATTTATAGGGCTGTCTTAAATACTTCGAAGCTTCGTTCGTTGGGCATGGGATTCGAATATGAAAATAAAATTTGATTATTAAATACGTTTTTTTTTTTTTGCTAAATCAACTCTGCCTCTCTTTGTTAACTATAACCAATGCTGTTTGTTATTTAAGATGAGGTCGGACTCTGCACTGACAAATTTGTGTTCATTGTGCTGCTTTTATAAAGCCTCAAATGATGGCTTACAATATTTCATGAAAGCAAAGTGTTTTGTTTGTCTAAGATTTAAAAAGGTTTAAACTTTACAGCACTGACAAAGTTGAACAAAGTGCTGTACAAGTCCCACAACATTAAAAATAAAAAAATGTAAAATGTAATCTCGACGCTTCGAATTAAAATCGAATTTCGGCCCCCGAAGCTTCAAATTCCAAAGGTCAGCCCTAGACATTTATGACATACAGGTATACAGTATTGTTACATTTGTGACATACAAGATATGCAAATATACAGTACTGTTAAACAGAGATCCTAACAGAAAATATATACATACAAGGGGGAGGAAACTGTACATTAGGAGGGGGTGGGTGGGTGGGATGGGTTGTTTGGACATTTAGGGGGGCCAGTTCGAATTGCAGCCTCCTGTAGGTGCTCTTTGAGAGCTGTTTTGAAGGTGGGTAGGGATTCAAAAATGTTTACAGCTGTGGGTAGGGCTAGAGCTGCCGCGATAACCGCATTACCGCGGTATCGCTGTTGCATCACGCTCACCGCAGAGTTAGGCTGAATACCGCGTCACCGCTGTTTTTTATCATAATAATAAAGTTGGCTTGCGGCTTTGCAGATATACCCTACTCGGTTCCAAGCGACCCTATTGGGTAGAAGTGGTACCAGAAAAGTCATGTGAAACATTGCAGACCACTGACTGGTCAGAAGAGAGACGCGTCACAGTTTGGAGGCTCTGAACAAAAACAGAACGCCGCCATCTTTACTGCCTCGCTAAGGATGCATTTCATTCAGGATTTGTTTGCGACAGAACCAAGTGCAATAAACAAAAAAGAATGGATTCACTGTGTATTCTGCCTTATTTATTGATGAAACAAAACCGACATCAACCCAATTTACCACCGAGCGGAGAGTTTAGTGTCACAACAAGATCGCTGATGTGTTAAGTTTGTTGTTGTTATTAGCCTAATACTACCGTCAGCCGATATACACGAGAGGTAACGTTAAACCCGGGTTGCTTGGTAGAATACACAATGAGAGGTAACGTTAGCTTTGGCAGAATAGACGCAACGAGAGTATGGTTAATGTTGTTATTGATTGATAATGTTTTTTTTGTATTTTATTTTTTTTATTATTTTTTAAACAAACACATAAACAAACATGACAACACACAATAGGATATACAAATACACATATGCTCCAGCTCGTACCCCCCTCTCCCGGACCCCCCATTGGATAATCCAACCATTATAATTTGTTCCTGACCAGACACTACCATTATATGCTGGCTTTTATTCTCTCCACCACTTCTAACCACATTGCCATTTTGGATTCATTGAGACCCAAAATTCTAGCTGTTGATATTTCTTGATAAATCACATCGAGATATGTAAGAATCCAGACCTTACGGCACATTTTTTCCGGTTGAAACCATCGTGATGCTATCAGCTTTTTAGCCACTGTGATACCGGATAAAACCAATCTCTTTAGCTGTGGAGGTACTGCATGCTCAAATACATCATTCAGCAGTAATACAGAGGGGTGTACAGGTATATCCAGAGTTAAGAGATTTGACAATTGCTGGGTCACTTCTTTCCAAAATATCTTAACTGGTGGGCAGTCCCAGTACATGTGCATAAATGTCCCTTCGTCCCCATTTGTACATAAGGAGCATTTGGAGTCTTGTTTAAGACCCATTTTGTTCAGTCTTATAGGAGTTAAGTATGTCCTGTGAATATAGTTAAGATTGATTTGTTGATGGTCCGGGTTCCTTGATGCAAGGCGTACATTTGCCCAGGCTTCTTGCCAGTCAAAGTCTATCTCCAGGTCTGGTATATCCCTCCTCCAGACTGAGTCTAGATGTAGGGTTTCATACGAGGCCGTTAGTAATTGATGATAAAAATCGGAAACAAAACCTCTCGATGTCTCTCTTTCATAGAAGAATTTGTGGTATCTGTGGTGTACAATTGGTATCCTTAATGGAACACCGTGAGCCTTCAAACATGCCAATAACTGTGCGTAAAAATAATATGAGGACTTGGTGAGATAAATTTTTTTGCATATCTCATCAAAACTACAAAAACCCTGTTTGTTGAAAACGTCTCCTAATGTGTGTATGCCTTGCTTTTCCCATCTAGGGAATCTTATAGGTTGTTTTCCAATCAAGAGTGCATTGTTATTGAATAAGGGAGTATGATTATGCCATTTATGTGGGATAGAGTCTTTTTTTTGTGTTTCACGCCATATCCGGATTGCATGAGTGATTATGGGGCCAAATTTCCGTTCGCATTGCTTAATTGATAATTTGGTGTACACTATGTCCTTCAGCCTATGTGGAGCTACTATATTTTCTTCTAAATTTCTCCAGGATACTGATGCTTGGGGATCAAACCATGTTGTCAGTGGTCTTAAAGTGTATGCCTTAAAATAGTGGTGGAAATCTGGAAATGCCATACCACCGTCTGCTTTGTTTCTCTGTGCGGTGGATCTTTTTATACGTGGTGGTTTGTTATTCCAAATAAATTTGTATGTGGAGGAGTGTAATTATTTCCAGTAACCCTTTGGAGGGGGTAACGGTAGCATTGAGCTGAAGAAGTTGATTCTAGGTAGGACGTCCATCTTAATTATTGATATCCGTGCTTGTACTGAGTTTTTAAGTTTTGACCACCTGACAAGGTCGTATTTGATTTTATTTTGGATTTTTATGTAATTGTGCTTCACCGTTTGGCTTATGGTAGGGAATATTTCAACTCCCAAACATCTAAAGTGTTTTACCATCGGTATCTCTTCTGGGAGGGTTATATTTCTTTTTGCAGGGGCGTTAAGTGGGAGGAAGGCCGACTTCGGCCAATTTATCCTAAATCCCGATAAATCTCCAAAGTCCTCAATCAACTTGAGAAGATGAGGCAATGCGGTGTTGGGGTTTTGCATGAACAGTATTACGTCGTCCGCATATAAACTAATTTTGTGTTGTGTGCCCTTGATTACGATTGGTTCTATGGATTGGGATTGTCTTATATATTGTGCTAAAGGCTCTAATGATAGATCGAATAGTCCGGGACTAAGGGGGCAACCCTGTCTGGAAGACCGTGATACTGGAAAGATTTCGGAGGTGATTGTACCTGTTGTAATCATGGCCGATGGGTCTTTGTATAATACTTTAATCATATCAATGAATCCTTTTCCTAACCCCATCCTTTCTAACACTGCCCATAGATACGACCATTCCAACCTGTCAAAAGCTTTCATTGCATCCAGGGACAGCATCGCCTTAGGTGTGTTGTCTTCCTTGTTAGCATCTAGTACGTGTAGTAATCGTCTTATGTTATCAGTGATCAGGCGGCCTCTTATGAAGCCTGTTTGGTCCGGATGAATTAAAGACGTCATATGCTTTTGTAGTCTGATGGCTAATACCTTAGAGTACAGTTTGATATCGGTTCCGAGGAGGCTTAAAGGTCTGTAACTACCGCACTCGGTGGGGTCTTTGTCTTTTTTGAGGAGGACTGTTATGAGTGCAATATTGTCATTCTTATGGAAGTTCCCCTCCTTGACTGAGTATAAAATCATATTTAGTAATAATGGTCCAATTATGTCCCAACAAGAGAGGTACATTTCTGGTGGGATACCGTCTCTTCCAGGGGCCCTTCCACTTTGCATTTCAGATATGGCCTCCCTAAGTTCATCTAGTGTGATCGGTGTTTCTAACTGTTTAGCGTCATCCTCTGAAAGTTTAGGGAGGTTAATTTGATTAAGATATTTGTCCATCTTGTTTTGATCGAAGGTCGTTTCTGATTTGTATAAGTTGGAGTAGAATTCTTTGAATGTCGTGTTTATTTCTTTGGGTTCTGTAACAAGTCCTTGTTGTGCTCTAATGGTAGTTATATCTGCAAATTTTGCGTTGACTCTTAGTCGCATAGCTAATAGGTGACTTGGTTTGGAACCTTGGGAGTACTGCTGTTGTCTTGTGCTACGTATTTGCAATTCAGATTGTTGTCTGTATATGGCGTTAATCTTTTTTTAGTATATTGACTTGATTTTCCAGTTGAACCGAGTTGTTGTATTGCAAAGAATTAAATAACGTTGAGTAAAGTGTTTCCAGTTCAGCCAGTTTTGAGCATCGATTCTTGCGTATTTGGGAGGAAAAGCTATCAGTGAAATCCTTGATCATTCCCTTTGTCGACATCCATAATATTCTGGGGTCCTGCACCGAATTCACATTTATCCGTAGGAATACCGTAAGAGCTTCTTTGATTTGTGTAATGAATTCCTTGTTATTAAGCAGCATCGTGTTAAATCGCCATCTTGGGGCTCGGGATGATAGTATACCAAATGTTCCTTTTAAGAGTAAATAACAGTGATCAGACAATGCATTGGGTATCATTTCCACATCGTAGTTATCAAATAGTCTCGGGGTTGTGAAAACGTAATCTATTGATTGATAATGTTGTTATTGATTGATTGATTGATTTAAACTGTGTTAAACTCTGGCTTGCTGCAAGCCCTCGGACATGGCTAATTGGCTATGCCCACGGAGCTTTCAGTGTACACAAGCGAGCGGCACCGCCTGCATCCCCACACGGAGACAAACGGAGTAGTACCTGGCTGCAGTGGAAAAGGAACGAAGTACCAGGTGCCTAAAGCGGGTCGAGTCGAGTAGGTACTATGCAGTGGAAAAGCGCCATTAGACTAGAGGCAGGCTATAAGAGTAGACTACTAAAAAAAAAAAAATGCATTCAAACTTTTTTTTTTTTTTTTTGCGCACTGTGCGGTAATAACCGCGGCGGTAGGAAATATTTCGCAAATTTATGCGGTAAGGAAAATATCAATACCGCGGCAGCTCTAGGTAGGGCATTCAACATTGATGTGGCATAATTGCAAAACATGTTTAGTCCCTTGTTTGTGCCGAATCTGAGTTAAACATGATTTGTGGAACTCCCTCTGGTGTTGTGGTCGTGGTATTCACTGACCTTTGGGAAGTTTCAAGTTTCAAGTTTCTTTAATAGTTGTCATACAGAAGTACAGAATACTTTTGTACAAAATGCTTCTTACTGTTGCGCTCCAGAGACTGTGCATGACAAGATAAGTATGAAATAAAAACATAGTAAAAATTAGAAGTAAAAAAGAGGTCACAGTGTTCAGTTTAGACATATGTACAATGTTCGTAGACGTAGTTACCATACAATATACAATACTGTGCAGTGTACTAATATACAATACTATATAGTGCAAGGCATAAATGGACGAGGTGCAGTTTAGGTACAATTCACAGTAGGTGTACGAGTTGTAGTGCAAATCCTTTATCAATAAATATAAAGTGTAAGTGTGTTTGTGTGATCTAAAGTGTGGAGAGTGGGTGCTGCAGTGTGTTGTTTGTTTGAGTGAGTGTGTGCGTGTGGGTGTGTGTGCTGTGTGCATTTGATGGTTGTTGCATAGTGATTATTGTTCGTTTAGCGATTTTTTTTTTCGTTTAGCAGCCTGATGGCCTGGGGATAGAAGCTCCTTCTGAGTCTTTCTGTGCTCGCCTTAAGACTCCGGTATCGCTTGCCTGACGGCAGCAGTTCAAAGAGGCAGTTGTTCGGGTGGCTCGAGTCCTTAATAATTCTCTTAGCCTTCCCCTTGCACCGCTTGTTGTAAATGTTCTGGAGGGTGGGAAGCCCCCCTCTAATTGTGCGTTCGGCTGAACGTGTCACTCTTTGTAGTCTGCTACGGTCTTGTGCAGTGCTATTCCCAAACCAGGAGGTGATGTTGCCGGTCAGGATGCTCTCTATTGTACATGAGTAGAAGTTCCTAAGGATCTTCTGACTGACTTGGAACTTCCTTAGGCGCCTGAGGAAGTAGAGGCGTTGTCGTGCCTTCTTCACAACACTGTCAATGTGTGTGGTCCATGTCAAGTCCTCGGATATGTGGGCTCCGAGGTACTTGAAACTGTTCACTCTCTCAACTGGTGCCCCGTCGATGCTGAGGGGGCTGTAGTCCTTGACCCCCGACCTCCTGAAGTCCACAATCATCTCTTTTGTTTTGCTGACGTTCAGGGAGAGGCAGTTCTCCTGACACCACTGTGACAGGTTCTCTACCTCTTCCAGGTAGGCCCTTTCGTCGTTGGCAGAGATCAGGCCCACCACTACTGTGTCATCAGCAAATTTGATGATGGTGTTGTTGTTCCGCTGTGCTACGCAGTCATGTGTGTACAGGGAGTAGAGGAGGGGGCTCAGAACACAGCCCTGGGGGGCCCCTATGTTGAGCGTGATGGATGAGGAGGTGCAGTTGCCGGCTCTTACCACCTGGGGTCTGCCCGTCAGGAAGTCCAGGACCCACTGGCACAGGTCATAGTTCAAGCCCAGGTCCCTGAGCTTGGCTATGAGTTTGGAGGGGACTATGGTATTGAATGCTGAGCTGTAGTCGATGAACAGCATTCTCACATAGTTCCCCTGCCTCTTGTCCAGATGTGATGCTGCTGTGTGCAGCACATGGGCTATGGCGTCCTCCGTGGACCTGTTGGGGCGATATGCAAATTGCAGAGGGTCCAGGTTGATGGGGAGGGAGGAACAGATGTAGCCCTTCACTAGCTTCTCAAAGCACTTCATGGCTATGGAGGTGAGGGCTACAGGGCGGTAGTCGTTGAGGCAAGCGGGCGTAGATTTTTTGGGTACAGGGATGATGGTGGACTTCTTCAGACAGGTGGGGATGACGGCCTGTTCCAAGGACAGGTTGAAGATGTCAGTGAATACCGGGGCCAGTTGGTCGGCACAGACTTTTAGGACGCGGCCGGGGATGCCGTCCGGTCCTGCTGCCTTCCTGATATCCACTTTTTTAAAGATCCGTCTCACCTCATGCTCTGTTACCCTGAACACTGAGTCTCCATCAGCAGACCCCCCCCCCCCCCCCCCATTGCCGTGGTTTGTAGGCTGGTGTTGTTATTCACAGCCTCAAACCTCGCATAGAAGGAGTTGAGATCATTTGCTAAGGAGATGTCACTGTTCAGTTTGAGGGGGGTTCCTTTGTAGTCTGTCATTGTTCTGAGGCCCTGCCACATGCCTCTAGAGTCAGCCTGTTCAAACTGAAGTTCAACTTTATCCCTGTAACGCCGTTTTGCCTCTATTACTGCTCTCCTGACGTTGTATCTTGCCATCTTGTGTTCTTCCATGTTGCCTGTCACCAGCCCGGTATTGTATGCTGATGTGCGCACTTTCAGAGCCTCACGGACGGATTTGTCTACCCAGGGCTTTTGATTTGGGTAGATATTAATTTTGGTGGAGGGGATTATTACTTCTACCTGAGTACAGACATAGTCAATCACCGTTTCGGTGTATTCGTTAATATTGGCTGTGTTATCACGGAATACACTCCATTCTGTGCTTCCCAGCACTGCTTGGAGTGACTCCACTGACGTCACGGCCCAACGCTTAACCTCTCGCGAGACCACCGGCGTTCGCTTGAGACTCTGTTTGTACTTTGGCAAAAGGAATATGGCGGCGTGATCGCTTTTACCGAATGGACTAAGAGCCTGTGACTTGTACCCATTCTTAAATTGCGAGTATACATGGTCTAATATGTTCTCGCCTCTGGTGGGACAGGTCACATGCTGATAGAAATTCGGCAGCACCTTTTTAAGACGCGCGCTGTTGAAATCCCCCAAGACCAAAATGGCAGCGTCAACATTAGCTGCCTGGAGTTTGTTTACCTCGTCGTGAAGTTTTGAAAGTGCGACCCCAGTGTTCGCGTGTGGTGGAATGTACACTCCGATGAGGATGATGGACGTTAACTCTCTTGGGAGGAAGAAGGGTCGACATTTTATCGTGATAAACTCCAGGTCTGGGGAGCAGTGGTTAGACAGTTCCTTTGTGTTGCCTAAATCGCACCACTCCTTGTTTATCATGAAGGCAATGCCGCCTCCTCTCGTCTTTAGTGACTCTTCTGCCGTCCGGTCTTTGCGGAGAACGAAGAAGTGGTCTGCCGGTTCTATTGCGTGATTCGGGACATCTGGACTCAGCCAAGTTTCTGTGAAACAGAGGACGTTACAATCCCGAATGTCCCTCTGGAATTGGATCCTTGCTCTGATGTCGTCCAATTTGTTTCCTATCGATTGCACATTGGCCAACAATATGCTGGGCAATGTGGTTCTGTGTCGTTTGGACCTCAGTCTGTTCCGGACCCCGGCTCTCTTTCCTCGTCTTCGCGGCGGTTTCTGGTCTTGGCCATGGCCGGCATAACAAAGGATCTCGGCGGGCCATTTCTGCTGTTCAGCGATCCGATCCAGAGAGCAATCCAAGCGGTAAGTTTTTCTTAATCCAATGTCAATGATTGACTGACGGTCATACACATATAATGCACCAACAGTTGGTGCAAATAAAACTCCTAATACTATAAAAATTAACAAAATAAAGCACAGTCTCGTCGGAGCGATCAGAAAGGCAGCCATCAGAGCAGCGCCAGTATTTCGACATGTACATGAGTACCTTAGTGGTTGTAGACCAGGCCCCTTGCAAGTTGCTGTACTCTGTCGTCTACTCTAAGCCATCCTAGGTTGTCAAAATGGGCAGGGGTGAGGTGGGTTTTAGGAGTAAGGTCAAGCAGTAGTCTGACCAGTTTGTTTGTAATCTTGTTTTTAGTGCTTTGAGGTGCAAGCATATAGTCGTAGTACCCTTGAATGAGTGCTCCTCTTAAAGGTCCCGTGTCTTGCTATTCCTTTCACTATTTGGGCAACTTTACACAATTCCTGTGAGTCTATGGAACACATCTGTAAAGTTTTTAAACTTAAAAAAAAAAAAAATTCATTGTTTTGTATTTCTAATCAAGTACTCTAAACAAAGCAGCATTTTTCCACTTCAAGATTTCAAGCTGTTTTGGGCTGGGCTCCGCCCATAAGCGCTTTGAGTGACAGTCACCCACACAGCGTGATACATGTATACGAGAGAGAGCGAGAGAGAACGAGCGAGCGAGAGAGAGAGGGAGAGAGAGATAGGGATACATTGCTCCGTGCGCGTTTGTGTAAAATGCTGCAGGTGGACCGTGGAGAGAGAGAGGGAGAGTCAGGGACAGGGAGACCGCTTCCGCATTATTCCCACTGCTCAGTTGTGGAGTGAATTGTTGATTCTCTCTGTCGGCACTACTGGGTGGGAATCGCCAGAGATCTCGTGATACGATACTATCGCGATACTTGAGCCGCGATTGATACTCGATATATCGCGAATATTGCGATAATTTTAAAAGATTTTATCAAAAAAATTTTTAACTGCAAAGTAAAACTGTCCATGTTTTATCTAATAAAATAAAGTTCA
This sequence comes from Notolepis coatsorum, assembly GCF_963971535.1. Taxonomy (NCBI): domain Eukaryota; kingdom Metazoa; phylum Chordata; class Actinopteri; order Aulopiformes; family Paralepididae; genus Notolepis; species Notolepis coatsorum. The sequence continues at coordinate 117,155,311 of NC_140170.1, forward strand.
GTCTGTTCATCTCACTTCAATATTTGTTATTGCAGAACATGGTATTTTCTCAAGCAGACAGATGTAAACACTGTAATCTGTGTTGCATGTACCTGACAAACTTTATGAATAATTAAATATCGATACTTGGCGTCCCTGTATCGATACAGTATCACCACGCAAAGTATCGCAATACTACTACGTATCGATTTTTTCCCCCACCCCTAGTCGGCACCCGCGCACATCAACCCGTTTGAGGAAGTGTCAGTATTTACACTGGCTTTGTTGTTGAGTGCGCTACAACCATAGCGGGGACGTTAGTTATGCAGATCAGCTCCTTGCTACTTAGGATAGCGAGTCAAATCAGAATGGCTTAGTTCACTGGGGGAGGATATAGTCTCAAATGAATTGGAGCAATCCGTGTTGCTCATGGGACAGGGTTGCACGCCGAGCAACCGGCTCTGTGAGCAGAAGCACGCGCACGCACATGCACGGATGTGCACGTGCATGTAGGGCTGGGCGATATGACGATATTATATAAATATCGGGTACAGTTCATTAACGATACACTTTTTAAACGTATCGTGGATATCGTGATGTTTTGCCCAACTGTCGCGTCAATCTGGTCCACACGTTGAAACTTTTGAACAGTGCCGCCCCACACACACTACTGCATCAAAGTTACTACTTATGATAACAAAGGCATTCGTTTTGTGGAATTAACGTTATATAGTTACACGTTCAATAACATCAGCGTATTTACATAGCAACGTCCGAGGTCGACCTAGATATAGCAAGCATTAGTCGTTCATATCTCAGCCCGTGCTGACTCAGTTGTGCCCATTCTGCGGTCTGTTAATAAAGTTTTCAATCAGACAGATGTATGGAAAGGCTTTTATTATAACATCCGTTGCAGTAAAATCATTATGCCTCCAGTCGTTTAGTCATCCTGCGGAGCTAAAAGCTAAACGTCGGCCGCGGGGAGCTACCGCTACCATTGTTGAACTTGTTGTCATTGAGCTCTCCAATGGCGAAAGTAAAAAATTAATATGCGCTTGCCGATTGGTTCTAAGAACAGCAGGGCGGGTGCAAGCGGTGTGACGTAATTGGCAGACTCGACTGTCAATCAAAATTATTCTGTTTGCCGTCTGAATGAATGAAAACGTTATTAACAGATTGCAGCATGGGTACAATACAGTACAGCTCAATACAACAACAGTGGACTGGAGGATGCAGACCAGAGAAAGACTTTCGTCTTGTTTACATCAGGGTCCCCCATTTTCAATTAATCATATTTCATATCTAAATCATATAATATCTCATTGCTAAATATATGCAATATATAATCTAATAATCCAATAATCTAAATCTAATATATAATATAAAAATGCTAAATGCATGGGTATTTTATTTTGTCTTTAATGTTAACTCAAATACTGTCTTGGTAAGCCTCATAATGAATTGTTTGGGGGGAAAAAGAAAAACATCGTGATGCGTATCGTGTATCGCCGAAAGGTCAGAAAATATCGTGATATCATATTTAGGCCATATCGCCCAGCCCTACGTGCATGCACACAGGAATGCGCTGCACTCGACTGATGCGCCAAGTACCCACCTGGCTACGCGTGGCGTCATTAAAACACAGTGCAACCAGCTTTGAAATCACCAACACACCCCTGTACAACAAGATATACAAATATACAGTACTGTTTAAGAGACTGAGATTCTAAAAGAAAATAATATACATTCGAGGGGGAAGAAACTGTACATTGGAGGGGGTTGAGGCCAGGGGGGTGTTTGGACATTTACCGGGGCCAGTTTCGAATTGCAGCCTCCCGTGGGTGCTCTTTGGCCGTGCCCTTGTAAAGGCGTATATTGACATACTATTATTATTTACTCTTGTAATTTATGGCAGGATTGGCAGCTCACCTTAAATTATTATAAAGAGACATGTTATGCATGAAACACAAATTATTTGGGCATTATTTATAGTTTATATCCTGGACAATTGGGCCATTATTTCCCGTTATTTTATTTGATCTATATTAACCTCCCCCTTTCCACACTATCATTGATTGATTGAAAACTTTATTAACAGATTGCAGAATGGGTACAAATAAATACAGTACAGCTCAATACACACAATTGTTAAGGGGATGCAGACCAGAGAAAGACTTTTGTCTTGTTTACATCAGGGTCCCCCATTTTCAATTCATCATAACATATGACACACAGATAGACAGTACTGCTACATTTATACATTTATGACATACCAGATTTACATACAGTACAAAAAGAGTAAAAAAGAGAGTATACATTTGACGGAAAAACAGTAGGCCTACATTGGAGGAGGTTGGCTGGTGGGGGATATAGTACACATTATATATATGTACTGTATATATATATGCAGCATTATTGCACATGCTATCATACAGATGTATATGCAGAATATAGTTTGAGGTAGGTGTGTAAGGCAGGTGTAGACAGTGAAATGCAGGAGTTTGAACAGTATGGATAACAGATCCTAGAGTATAGGCAATCAGGTATAGGCACTATTAACTTTAACTATTATTTAACTGACTAGAAGTTTTCCCAATATGAAGTACTTCATGTATAAGAATGACTCACTTTCTAAATTCGAACGGAGGTACAAGACAGCAATGGAGTTCTGGACTAAATCACAGTCATTAAATCCGCTCTTCATAACTGAGATGACATGACTCAGTACGATACTATATGGTTAATGGTTATATGATACTATATTATTATGTGTTTGACACCATCAAACATTATGATCCCGAATGGTAATCGGCTTGGTTGTTACTTCCTACACAATTTTAGCTCCACGTTGCTGGTGGTAGCTAACAATAACAATAAACCAATGTTACAGTAGCCCTGTCTGTCTGTTATATAGTAGTCAGCATTGTTGATTCATTTGAATTAATCATACTCGTTAACATACCGGTTGTCTGTCAAAGGCAAATAGGGAACGTGTCTTCGGCTAACACGCTAGCTAATGTAAAATGAGGCACATACCGGTAGCTGGCAAGGGGTCATACATTGCGGTCAGGCATATAAAGAGCCTCCCACATCCGGGCGTGCCGTGCACTGCAGTTCAGCAAGGTCCTCCTTACAGCGCCACCGACCGAACAGCAAGGATCCATTCACTCTCCAAAAATACCATTATATTGTTGGTGTTAGACGCTCTAATCAACCGTAAACATGTCTGGCAGAGAAGGTGAGATGTCTTTTCATTTGACGGATTGCTAAATATTTCTGTCGTGACAAAGTCATGTATTAAAAACCCCGAAACAACACTTGCGTCTTAGCTACCTAGCTAGTGATGTTAACATGCGCGCCCAGTCATCTCTCCGCATGTAACGTGAGGAGCGTTAACGTCACGATGGTGCTTTTTGGCACAACGTTACACGATGTAATATTCCAGGCCGTTTATGGATTATATTTCAGCTAGGGTGTCTGTTTCAATTTGGTCTCGATACCATGTCTGCTAAGTGCTAACTCCATAATGAGACTAGCCAGGCAGGAGGCCCGTGTGCTCCTTTCTTTGAGCTAGGCTAGGATGGATGTCTCGGCAGTCTTATGTGCTGCTCTCCACTGTACTGACAGTTTGTCTAAACACTGACCGTTTTCAATAGCTAGGCTCAATTTATAAACTCGTAATATGTCATTCCTATTCATTTGGACAGCAGTCAGCATTTTCTGATAGCCTGTAATTGGTATTATTACGCCTAACGTTATAGGCTATATCATTTTTCATATGTATTCTTGCAACCCTGCCGTGGTACATATTTGCAATGTAGGCTAACCTGTTATTTATGTAGCCGTCTGTAAATGTGTAAAATAGATTAGTCAAAGCATATATTTTTGTTAGCCATAGAATGGCTGATATTCCATACATTGCACGTATTCCATATACAGCCATAGAACATCCCATGTAATTTCTTGGCAGCATTTAGGCTACCCCTGCATCATTCTATTTTGTGATGCTGCGTATGTACACTCCCAATAATTAATTGATGTTGGGGTTCGTTCTTAGTAATTTAATAGTAGCAATTCCTTTGAAACTTCTGGCATTAAAATATCTACTTTTCCACAATATTCACATGGACCACATGCACAATGGGATGGCAAACGCAGTGGCACCAATCACATGGATATGTGTATATGGAATACCTGCAATATAGAATATCAGCCATTCTAGGGCTAATATTGTTGTATGTAAATAAAGACATGTCTGACTCTTTATATTGTATTTTCTCTTATGTCTTTGTTCTTATGTACATTTTATTTACAACCACCATAGTGCTGCTGACAACCACCACTGTAATAAAGTTATCATCTCTGTTGTTGACATTGCTCTCATTCACAGGTGGCAAAAAGAAGCCTCTGAAGGCTCCCAAGAAACAGAACAAGGACATGGATGATGTAAGTTGCACCCTGATCCTGCAGTCATATCACAATTATGTCATCTGGGGTTAGGGTGAGGTGGGTTAGGTTAGGGCTGGGCGATAAAACGATAACTATAGCGATAAATTATTTCCTCGAAATAAACATGAAACGTGGTCGCAAAGTTTCGATATATCGATTTTCCAAGCTTGGATATGAATCGATATTCCAAGCTTGGATATGAGCACACGCACTAACAACCAATCAGTGAAGGAGATGGCCGACAGCGGAAGGAGGCCCGGAATCTAGGACTCCAGTAGTCAACAGGCTGGCTAGGATAATTAGCTTGCACGGCGCTATTTTACAGTTTACCTGCCGAGTTGGTGTGTGTTTTGAATTCTGAGGGTAACTGTTATAGTAGTGTGGGGTATACGGTGGACGTCGTTGCAATGTATTGGGGCGGAACAGAGTGTTTTATGGTCATATTTAGTACATTGTCATGAGATACTCTGCTTGCTATGGCTAACTGCTAACGTGCGCAGACTGATGACGACATCAACTCGACTCGAGACATTCGCAGCAGCAAAACAAGTCTATTAACACTTTGACTGCCGGAAAACGCTTAAAAGCGTCATTCCCGGCCATTCTCAAGTTGCCGGAGGACGCTTTACAGCGTCCTTATATCAATATTTCAAAAATCTGCGATCGGATTCATATTTCCCCTCCGCTGGCCTGAGATCCACCAGGAGGACCCACTGAGCTCTCTGGCGGTTCAGGAGCGCCATCTGGTGGCCGATCGGCGCAATCGCCAAACAGGAAGTGCTATGGAGGTTGTGCTGGTCGGCCGTATTACTTCCGGGCGCTCTGTTTGGCTACCGGGACTCGATCTCGACACAATACATAGCGATCGATTGCCAATAACTCGATAAACAACATGATTTGGACATATATACTATTATACAAGCTGGAAATGGACCCGATATTTCGACATACCATAATAGGTAAATGACTGTTCCACGCTCATCGCCCAACGGCGTGAGGAGGATACGGTAAGATTCAGCGTTATTTTTGATCGTATTCCATATAAACTGTTATGATGAACATATCACCCACACTAGATGAATGATATAACGCTGCCCACGGAATTATAAACGATCCCCCGCCCATCCGGTCATCATCAGATCATACGTAGATCATTCTAGAAGTACGTCCAATTGAAATTTTTTATATCGCCCCGATTGCCATCAAACTGTATTTCATCATCAATATAATGCATTTGGGGCTATATATCACGTTCTGGAGAAAGCTGCAGAAAGAGATGAAAACATACTTATACATTAGACCATACTTTACTATGAATATGTGAATGAAAAAGTTTAACGTTGCTACACAATGAACAATACATATAGGACTTTGAATGGGCCCTAATAATGGCAATGTAGCAATAGAATTAAAAAAGTTATAGCCCTGCAAAGAAGGGGAATTTCTCCATAGACAAATAGCGCTGGCAATCCAGTCATTTTCCGGATTTCTGGCCGGCACCCATAGTGTTTTAATAGCCCGTCCATCGGCGCCGGGCATAAAAAGTTAATTAAACTTGACAGACATTATATCAACGATAATTATCGATAGAGTTATATGAAAATAATTTAATAATTTTATCACGATAACGTTTTTGGCCATATCGCCCAGCCCTAGGTTAGGTGATTTCAATGGGGATGTGAAGATATGGCAACCTACCCTTAATACTTTAATTGTAAAACTCATCCCCTAAAGGGATAATAGGATATTTGGATATCGACGACCCATGGTCAGAGTTCTGGCCCACTGCCCAGTTCCAAGCGGACGGAGAAGCATCAGACAACCAACAAATTATTTTGGGGGGGGGGGCTTTTTTCCCTGTCTGGTGCTTCCTGGTTCGCTCGGAACCGGGCAGTGGACCAGAGCTCTGACTGCATTGCATCAACTACACTACTAGCAAGTATTTCATATCACTTAAATGTCCAAAAATTAGGGGTGTAACAAATTAATGCATCAATCCTAAAATCGAATCGTGGTCAAGAGATTTCATGATTCATTGAATTGTTGCCTGAAGAATCGTAATCGAATCGCTGTGGGGTCAAATATTTACACTCTTACCAAAAATCTATCCAAACTATCCCTTTAAGTAACGAGAGTAATTCAGGTAAACAGATTTTTCCTCCATGAGTGTCTTGACTGTGGGACTGTGGGAGCATCACAAGTGTGGTTGTTTTTTTGGGGGGCAAGAAATGTACTATTTAGTCAATTAAATGTCATCAAACTAAAATACGAAATTGCACACGCTTATCAATTGCCAGCAGATAATTCCTCAAGCCCTGCCCTCTTTTCTTGGTCCTCCCAGGAGAAACGATGTTTATCTGAGGCTACGTTTAGACGGAGAGAGTCTGAACAGAAACCGCAAAAGTCGTCTTACGGTCTCACTTTTAATTTTGCGTTTAGACTAGCGTTTTGGGATGGAATTCTGCGTGCAGACGACGCTGTAACGACGGAGCCCCACTGTCACACGATTGGCGCATATGTCACATGACATGCTGTGAAGACCCGCCCTACTCTGCCTCTGATTTGCAGACTGTGGGTGGGGAATGTGATTGGACCAAAGCAGAGTCACTCACAGACAGTGGGTCCAGTACTAATAGTTGTGATAGCCGCGGGACAGATTCTTGTGTATTTAAAAGTACTGCCAATGTAGCCTTCAGGTGATCGCCATGGATAGAATCAGACATGCTTTGTTTATGCTTCTAGGCTACTGGCGCATGCCTGTGATGTAAGCAGTACACGCGACAAGAGCCTTGACAACCCTTTCGTCATCGTTTTATGCGGTTTGACAGTTTAGATGATAGCGCAAAGGTTTATCGTTTCTAGGAATTCCACCCTGGAAGGTGGTCTCACTTTTTTACGGTTTCACTCCGTAAAAACGCTGTTTCCGTATAAACGAAAGGCACAGCCGAAAAAATATTTTTGTGGATTCACCTGCTAGCGTTTCCGTCTAAACGGGGCCTGAGGGAGGAAACAGTTGTGATTGGAGGATCGAGAAAAGAGGCTGGGGTTTGAGAGGTCAATTTACATCAGGGGTCTCAAACTCGCGGCCCGTGGGATGATATTTTGCGGCCCCCTACTTGACATCAAAGTTTGGTGTTAATGCGGCCCGCGCGCAACTGTTCGCAGAGTCGTTGCGCGAGAGTTGGTTTTATGGGGCTGCGGCACTGCAGATATACCCTACTCCAATGATCCGCACGGACATTAGACGGTGTTGCACTCGCTACCCAGTCTGTAAGCTCAGTAGCAGTCGCAGAGGCTCTGGCTAGTAGTAACGTTCGAATGTTGTGATTTTCGATGCAAAATAAATATTCAACATTCTCTTTTGAGACTCCGCCTCAGACTCTTATCCTGGCACTTGGAACTTGCTGTACTTTGCTTGCAGGTCTGCAGCCATTATTGCTGGATTATGAATAGCACCAACCTTAGCCACGGTACCGTTAAGGTACCGTTGTCGAGCTAAGCTAGCTGACCTAGCTCGTCTTCCCCGCAAGGTTTTCACATTGACATGTAATAACGTTAGTCAGTAGCTACTTGACTTAAATACGATTCACCGTGGGTGCATTATTGTTGATAGACTGACAGTAGGTCCTGGAGAAAGGACAGGCGATCATCTGATTTGATGTAACGTTAAAGCGGATGTTCCAACTAGCTAGCTTTTCAGCTAATGATAATAACACCAAGCAAAACACATCCCGTCCGAGCTCCCCGTCACATGCTCTGTCGGGGACAATGGAATTTAAGAAAGTATCTGCTGTTAAAATGACAAACGGCATCACACTTTAAAACACGTTCATTTTATAATCCTCACTCTCCGCAGGAGATAAATTACGTCATGGGATCGGAGGCTAGAATTTACGTGTATTGATTGATTGAAAACTTTATTAACAGATTGCAGAATGGGTACAGTACAGCTCAATACATAATTCTTAAGGGGATGCAGTAGGGCTGTCTTAAATACTTCGAAGCTTCGTTCGATGGCACAAGCTTCGAAACATAAAAAAAGAAGAAAATATTATTTTTCTTTTCAAAAAAAAATCAAATTTTTTTTTTTTTTACTTCAGTGTGTGTGTGTGCATGGGGCCATTGGGTGTGGCCGGGGGACAAATACACTGGAGGAAAGTAACCCAGCTCAGCACTGCCCAAATTATATCATCACTATTGCCTGTTTGAAGGATATCATCCTCAAAACACATATACACCACCTACACGCCTATTCTCAGTCCTTGCCTCACAATGGTGGAATGAACTACCCACCCCAGTTAGGACAGCCGAATCCCGTCCAATCTTTCGCCGTCGACTAAAGATGCACTTCTTCAACCATTATCTGAAATAAAATTAAAAAAAATCTAACCCTGACTAACCTTACTGTCATGCACTTGTCCTAATAAACTAACCTACACTGTAACACGCAACACTTTGATGAATATTGTTACTCAGCTGATAGAGTTGTATCCTTCCTGATGACCTGTCGTACAGAACATATAAGTCGCTTTGGATAAAAGCGTCAGCTAAATGACTAAATGTAAATGTGAATGCCTTGTAGAATTCCACACATAAGAAAGAAAGATACTGGGATGAATAAACAAAATAGGAAATAAAATGTAGAAATGCATGCAATACATAAATAAATATGAATCTCCATATATGAAATAGAACATTTAGATAAGGTGCTACTGAGATGTTTTGGTGAGTTCTTTGTTTTTTTGTGGAAGTAGCCCTTCTTAAAAATGCATGAACAATGCATTCACTGATAATTGGTCTGTAGTGGAGTCTACAAGGTCTACATTGCCGGACCTTGTAGACTGACATAATTCTGTGCATAGTTTAGTCTACACAGGCCATATTTCAAATAATCAAAATCTTACTTCATTCATCTTAAACATTCTTGATTTGGGGGATTGATAGTTCCCATGAAATCTGAAGTTGTTCAAACGACAACAGCGATCCACCTTGAATTAAATCACACAGCCGTGTTGGCTGTGTCGGTCACGAAAGGGGCTACTTAATTCATTAATCCAATCCACTTTATTTATAGAGCACATTTAAAAACAACAAAGTTTACCAAGTGCTGTACAAGTCCCACAACATAAGATTTAAAAAAAAATATATATATATATATAAAATATTTTTTAATTCGAAGCTTCGAATTAAAATCGAAGCTCGGCCCCGAAGCTTCGATTGCCAAAAAAAAATTCGAAGGTCAGCCCTAGGATGCAGACCAGAGAGACTTTCGTCTTGTTTACATCAGGGTCCCCCATTTTCAATGCATCATAGTACTCGCCGATACCAAGTCCTCACTCGGTGGCAAGAAGCCATTCTCTCTCTCTGATGCATACATAATAAAATAATGTATGACTGAAGTGATGGAGACCATGTTTGAAGGCAAACAAAAGCAAATCCCCCTCAGATCGCACAGCAACCAGAATAACTGAAATACTGGCTGGTGATTTGATTAAACAGCTTTGTGATAGAATAAAAAGAATGCACAGTGCATTTCCATAGCTGTGTTCCACTGACACCACTGAGAAGCCTATGTTCTGAAGAACTGTTCATGTTCTGAAATGTTATTGCTAAAGATTGAGAAGATTGGATCAGTTGTACTTTTTTTTGGAATACTTGAAACCCTTTTTTTGTGGAATATTTGATGCGGCCCAGACTCTACCTCCAGCGGCCCCCAGGTAAATTGAGTTTGAGACCCCTGATTTAGTAACAGTGTTGGTGGGCATTGCAGATGTAATAGCAGCTACTCTCCTGTTGCCTGCACATGGCACCCTCCGGCGAGTGCTGGGGATTGAACCATTAAGTATTTTTGCCTCTAGACCAGGGGTTCTCAAACTTTCATACCGCGACCCCATTTGATTTAGAAATTCTTTTTGGCGACCCCACACTTAATGTATCGCGTAATTTCAATGTGGAAATAAGGAATATCAAAATAAAAGCACACGTTGTTGAACTTTATGCATATTCATTAGAAAATGAAATTACAGCACTGTTAATGAAATTAATTCATATTATCAACAAAATCAAGGGAATTGTTTCTGTATACACATTTATAAAACGAGGCATATTTGGCCAAAATATGTTGCCAGAACATGAAAAGAAAATGTGCTCACGTGCGCTTTGGCAGCGATCCGCTGCTACTCTGAAAATCCGGCCTCACAGAGGTATATTGATGAGAACTAGAAGGGGACAAGCTTTCTCAGCGCAGCATTACACATAGGGATGGGTACCTTTCACATTTGAACCGATACCGGTACCTGTGAATCGATACCGGTACCCAACGGTACCTTTTTTCGGTACTTTAGTCTCAAGACATTTTATTTACCTGCCTCAGTCGTAAAAAAAAAAAAAATTCAAACTTCAAATAACTACAATTTCGACAGTTTTCGGCTTGTCATTGCTCCGACTGCTTTGTTGTTGAATCAAGTCAAATCCTAGGTAAGCATATATTGTGCGTGTGAACGTTGACACGAAAAAAAAAAATATTCGGTTTCTCACTTGATTCGATACTCGGTAGTACCGACGTGTTTCGGTTCGGTACCTCAAAAGTACCGAATTCGGTACCCATCCCTAATTACACAACACTGGGTACTCGTTCCGGACTGATATCCAGAACTTTGCGAGGGCCTGTAGTGTCCAGTGAACTTGACTTTCAGTAGCTCGTCACACGAAAGACTAATTACCCCGAAATCTCCGCTGATTAACGTGTCACTAACGGAGTTTCGTATCCATCTTATTATCAGCACATTTCTCTCCCATTGTTTTTGTCTGCAAGGAAAATCTGCGCTTCTGTGTTAAAAAAGGCGATTTAATACTCTGCCTCGATAGCCACCTCACTTCAGTGTGGTATAGCAGCTGGTTATGTGCAGAGCCCATTTCATCGTGACCAACCAGCACCGCTTCTGACAACAAACCTATCCATTGCGAGTCCAGGTTACACACAGACCACACCCCCGGCCCCCTCCCGCGAACATTGCATGCACAGGATGTAGTGAGATGTGTATTGGAATACTGTGTGTCGGCCTCCGTTGATGAAGGGGCGAGACATGGCAAATACACACAGCTGCCGGGTGGAAAAGTTGATGAGTTTTTTTTTGTTGTGCCCGCGACCCCACTTTGGGTCGCGACCTGTAGTTTGAGAACCGCTGCTCTAGACCAACCTACTGCCCTTCACATGGGAAGACAAACTATCTGTCGTTGACTCCCTCCCTGCATCTGTAGCTATCGGAAGATGATTCATGTATTTTTTGATAAGAATACACATTCAGCTGTCTAGGTAGACATTTAACTGCAATGTAGGAAGAGTCTTTAAACGGCCTCAGAAATACATATTAAACCTTAAACCTGCAGTAGGTTACTTCTTCTGATTAACATCTTTTTGAATTCGGGCACAAAAAGGTAAAGGTTGTCACCCATGACTAGGCTAGTGTGAGATTTCCAGTATATAGGCCCAATACAGAGTCATGCCTTCTGAGAATTTAAGCGTGGCTTGGGCCTCCAGCTAATCAAGGAAATTGGCAGGGAAAGGCCCATACCTCATTGGCTGTCAATCACTCATGTAAGAGGCTAGAGCAGAGAAGCATGGCAGGCGATTATTATTTTTTCATTGTTAATTTTTACTAGGGATGCCCCGATCACGTTTTTTGCCACCGATACCGATCACCGATCGTCGTGAGCCATATCGGCCGATACCGATTGTTTTTGATTAAAAAGAAATTAAAAATTATTTTATATATATATTTTTCATTTTTTTTTATAAATATATATTATATAATTAGACTTGTACTTGTATTATCTGCGAGACATCGCCACCACGCAACAAGTCAAAATGCTCGCTATCTGCAAACAGCTCCACTGTCTGTGTACTCTAGTAGCCTCCAGCTCCAAAAAGGATTCTCCAGCACTGCAGCTGGACCCTATTGGTAACGTTACGGTTATTTGGTCATTTCACATTCAGCAAGCCCTCAGCTCCAATACGCATTGAATCAATGTTATAAGACATTGATATCAAGAGCTATCTGTAGCTACTGCTAGCCGGCTAGATGACGTTAAGACAGAACTTTAGTTCAATGGGACATTTCCTTTTGAACAGAGAACTAACGTCAGCTAACGCAAGCTAACGGAGGTATGAACATGGACTACTAGACTTTCTGGATCATTTGTTGATATCAGGAGCTATCAGTAGCTAGCCGGCTAAATACCGTTAGACAATGCCTACTAAACGTGAATAGTTGACTGGGTAATTTTGTTTAAACAGTAACGATAGCTAGGTAGCTAATGTTAGCTCAGGTCGAATGCACTACAGACTCGAGCAGGGGAGCCTCCTCTCAGTCCTCAGTGTTTACAAACTCTACACGGGGCGGGCGGGGCTAGGGAGGAGGAGCTAGGGAGGAGGAGCAGCGGCAGTTTGCAGGTTGTGTGTGTCTGAGACAGACAGCGAGTGAGACCTTCGCTTGATCGGTTTCCGCTATCGGCGAATATGACTCATTATCGGAATTCACAGATTGCATATTTATACTGAGTATCGGCCGATAACGATCTGTGGCCGATCGATCGGGGCATCCCTAATTTTTACGGAATATATTCCATGTACCCCATGGCTGTTTTTTAAAGCTGCCTTAAGTATATTTGTGTGCATGGGTCATCCCTTCTCTTGCAAGGTACCCACAGCCACTTTAATGTAGGAAGCGAACTGAAAACACTAGGGCTGACCTTCGATTTTTTTTTTTGGAATTTGAAGCTTCGGGGCCGATATTCGATTTTTATTCTAAGCTTCGGGGAGAAAAAAAGGTAATTTTTTTTTTATGTTGTGGGACTTGTACAGCAATTTGTTCAACTTGGTCAGTGCTGTAAAGTTTAAATCTTAGACAAACTAAACACTTTGCTTCCATGAAATATTGTAAGCAGTCATTTGAGGCTTTGTAAAAGCAGCACAATGAACACAAATCTTTCAGTGCCGAGTACGACCTCATCTTAAATAACAAACAGCATTGCTTGTTGTAGTTAACAAAGAGAGGCAGAGTTGATTTTGCAAAAAGAAAAAAAATCTTTTTTCAGTTTAACTATATAAGAATCATGGTGGGAAATTGAACACCAGCCAAATGCTGGCAAACATTTTCTGTGGCTGGTAAGTTTGTCTACTCTAATATAGACACTTTGGGTAAATCACCAATGTAAATCAAAGACGGTGCGAGCACAACTCTAACATCTTCCAATAGTTTCTTACCGGATGCAGGGTCCAGACAGGCTCTTATACAGTTAAATAACCTCTTTTCTGTTCTAAAATTCTGTTTGTCTAGTACAATAATAAATTGACCATGAATCCACCAGCCACTGTGGATGTAACATTTAGTAACCTGCCCCGATAAGAATCCTTACGTTTTTTTTCTTTGTGTGACCATAGGATGAAATGGCCTTCAAGCAGAAACAGAAGGACGATGCGAAGGCCATGGATGCCTTGAAAACCAAGGCAGCGGGGAAAGGACCTTTGAGTAAGTTGCCGTCTATGGAGCCCTCTGTTCCTACTGTACTCTTAACCTGATATCCCCACACATCCATTCTATCTGAACACCCAGACCTCCAGACTGATGGTTAACAAAGTGGCGTGTAATGTTTAACCTGTTCCACCCGACAGGGTCGGTACCGACCCCAAAATGGCATATGACTGTCATAAATCAATATTTTTCAGTGTTTCATATTTTTTGCGATTTTTTTTTAAATCAAACTTTTAAGTATTAACATCACTAACATGTCACAAGCATGTAGAATGTATATTATCATCAATACGTTAGTTTAGCCACAGGTTAAAGTGCCATTATATAGTTTTAACTTCTCGATTTGCTGAAGTCTATTACAAGACGGTGACTATTTTGGAAAATTTGAATCATGGGAATTGTAGTTTTTTTTGTGGCCATTTTGTCGAGGGGATGCATAGCTGTGGATCAGCATTGGAATTATTCCGAACTACACTTACTGTCAGATACTGTGGGGGTTCAAAGTTCAGCGTTCTGAATGAATTATTTCAATAACTGTTATTATTCGGGATAATAAGCCACAACGTTTTTGACCAATATTGAAACGCAGTTAGTTTCTCCTCCCTATTTTTAGCATGTAGCAACAATTAGATCTGAAATTAGTTTCAAAATGGTTGCACTGTGGTAAATAAAAAGGTACACTAAATTACAGTAGATATCATTATCTGTTCTTATGCACGCCTGGTGATACTAAATCCAAATTGAACTTGGGCATTTGAAAGATAATATATGTATATAAATGTGCGAATTTGCTATAATAAGGTAATTTATAAGCATCATATTCTATATTCTATAATAATATTTCAAATTGCATTGGTCCGGATGGGAGAATTCAGTACTGTATCTACAGAACCTTCTGTTTAATCATCTTCCCTTTATTAATTTCCTTAGATTTTTGTACACATGATCTCAAGAAGGTACTTATTAATAATGGTCATTATTATCATGGTGTTATTCACTGTCAAAGATTCAAAGAAAAATCATAATTCATATTCTGTTTCATCACAATTTAAGCAAGCCTAGTAATAGACACAATATTTCTGACACTGAATACATTCCCTGAGGTCCATAGATGTACCTAGATACCAAGAATATGCAAATGGACCTTGTAGAAGTGGAGCAATATTCCATTTACCTAGGTATATATTTTAGGTGAAAATATTCCACGGGTGGAACAGGTTAAAGCGTGCAGCCATGCAAAACAATGTTATTTTTATTGCACACCATTGTTGGAATTTCCTCAAATGTTTTTGAATAGATGTGTGCGTGTATAAACCTTGTGACCCAGTATTTCTGTGTAAACTCATTTAGGGGGCAATTCATATTTCTTTATCTATTCCATTAAAACAATGTTTAATTTAGGATATAAAATGTGAGTAGCATTGTGACTACATTCAAACAAATGAGTCGGTGGTAGAATTTAGCTCAAATGAAACAAGCTATATGTATTACTTTTGCACACTGCAACCAGCAGCTCTATAGCTCGCTCTGTTGGTTGGTCCACAAAACTGTCTCCACCCTCTAGCGGCCACAGTTTTGCCCTGTGGATTTGTGCTTGTGCATGTATTATAAAGTCTTGTACATTTCTGTCCTTTCACTTAAGAGTACTTGTGTGTAGATGTTAGACAAAAGTCTTAGCACAACATAATCTGCAAAAGGAATCCACAAACTTGCTACTGTGATACAGAACAGAATGTCCATGAAAACAGCTCACTTAGGGCTGGGCGATATAACGATAAATATTGCGATATATTTTAATAATCGGGGGGGGGGGGGGGGGGGTAAAAAAAAATCGAAATATATACGGTATATATATTTTTTTGTGACCTGCAACAGGGCAGTTTTAAAACCAGAGACGGTGGACAGACTTGTCTTTCTTGCATGCAACTTAATAACCCCCTGAGGTCTAAAGTTTGTAGCTCCACCTTCTCAGAATATTCTCTTTTTTTTTGTTACATAATGTAAAATTACAGATTCATACCTTCAAAATAAGCCATCAATTGTCAAATTTGAGACGATAGTTTTCAATCAATGTCTTATCAAACATTCTGGTAAAATCCTAACTACTTTTCAGGATAGGACTAGAACTTGATCCAAGTTCATTCAGCTATCTGATGAGAGAACTACACTCCCAGAATTCAATGTGATCATTGTCACTAGAACCATTTCACACCTGGAGCAAAGGCCCAGTCATTCCTTTGTTATTCCAGTGAATGGACCCAGCAGGAGGCCTAGCCTAGCGACAAGCGGCCACTACATAGTTGGGTATTGAAAAAATGCTCATACACATGGAGAATAATAATCAACAAGAAACATCAACTGTATCAATTGTATTGTACAATGAACAACCCTATATATCACTTTTGGATTACAATAGTAATACAAGGTAATGTACTGATTTCTTTTGATTTCTCTGTTAGAGAGAGAGAGAGTGTGTGTGTGTGCAGGGGAGTAGCTGGGGGGGGGGGGGGGTTAGGATGATTCCAAGGGCCCAGCAAATGCCCCAATTTTTTTTATAGATTGGGGGCCCCACATTTTTTAATAGATTGGGGGCCCACAAATTGATTCTTTCATGGGGCCCAGAATCTCCAGCTACGCCCCTGTGAGCGCACCTTTCTACTCTAGAGAGCTGTCATCACCGTGATGCGCGCTTGAATGAACTGCGAGATAACTCATAACTCGCGTGCACTCTGTCTCTGCCATACAGTATGCTGTTTTAGCGCGACGTGGGTATATACACGGGCGAGGATGAAAGCATGTTAGACTACTTTTAATACATAAATTAACGTTCCGTCGGGTCCCGTGTATTCTCGAGAATGATAATAATAATTAATGCAGGACCTCTTCAGATTATATTATCAACGACAGACAGTGAGAAACACAACCCCCCCCCTCTCGTGCTGAAGAATATGCATATTAGATCACTCAGTGATTAACACCTATGCGCTGTTTGTGTGTGCGCACGTCCATGTATGCGAGTTTCGTGACGCGATGTAGTTTTTATCGCAAATGGAGATTATTACAAGCATACCATCTAGCAAGAATTAAACGTATTTACAAGTCGTATTAGGTTTAGCAAGTTGGGGGACGTATACCTTACATGTCAAAGCACTAGAAATGGCCATTTTTCTATTTTTATCGATTTCTGAAAAGATGTCTTTTTTGAGCATTTAAGAGGGATTCTAATTTCTTTTGTTGTCCGCCGACGGGTTCAAAGCTCCAGCGTGACCCCTAAGGGTAATGGCTTTGCTTGTCCAAATGACAATACTGACCAAATTGAGATTTATTTCTCTTGTCCATTTATTTTGTTTGCTTTCTAATTTAAAATACAGTTTGAAACAGTCTGTACACTCCAGTCACGGTGCACATGTGCGGTGGTTTGTCCACCAAAAAAGCGCCAAAGGATAGAAAAGAAACTAGCAGAGCCAGAACTGTTTCAACTCCCCTGGAGCCACAGCCAGCAGAGAAGCCGGTTTACTTTAGCTTTTAAACCAGCTGCAGCCTGAGAACTAGAGTGTGAGGGGATGTAACACTAAAGATGGCGGCAACGACAAAGAATTGCTGCAAAATAAACATACATCTGTTAAAAAAAATTTTTACTTATAACAATTTCGATATAGAGTGATATGATAACATTATCATATCGTTATCGCGATATGATTTTTTGCCATATCGCCCAGCCCTAAGCTCACTATCCCTGTACTTTTGACTGTATATAATGTAACCGTATGAGCTGGGCTAATCTTACTTCATATATAATATAACTATGAGCTGGGCTAATCTTACATTATATAAGTTGCAGTATCAAGCCTGGATGAAATGAATGCATGGAAAAGTGTCAGCATATATCTCTGACCCTCCCAATCATTCTCTGCCGCTGAAACACTGGTCCATCCATTAATTTCATCCAGGCTTGATTATTGCAACAGCATCCTTAACACTTTGATTGCCTAAGGCTAAATTCATGATATACCATCCCTTGCCAGCTCTATTTGTCTATGGAGAAGTTCCCCTTCTTTGCAGGGCTATAACTTTTTAAATTCTATTGCTAAATTGCCATTATTAGGGCCCATTCGATGTCCTATATGTATTGTTCAGGGTGTATGAACGTTAAACTTTTTCATTCACATATTCATACTAAAATATGATCTAAAGTATAAGTATGTTTTCATCTCTTTCTGCAGCTTTCTCCAGAACGTGATTTATAGCCCCAAATGCATTATATTGATGATCAAATACAGTTTGATAGCAATCGGCGCGATATAAAAAAATTCAACTGGACGGACTTCTGGAAGTTACTACACGTCATCTGATGTTGACCGGATGGGCGAGGGGGCGTTTATAATTCCGTGGGAAGCGTTATACCATTCATCTAATGTGGGTCAAATGTTCATCATAGCAGTTGGTGTCGAACACGGTAATATTACACGCTAAAACTCACCCCAGTCTCCGCGGGGCGATCAGCGTGGGGTAGACAGTTTTCCATTATGGGATGTCGAAATACCCGGTCCATTTCCAGGTTGTATAATACTATATACGTCCAAATCATGTTGTTTATCGAGTTATTTGCAACCGATCGATGTCCAGTGTATCAAGATGGAGTCCCGGGACCTATAGCGAGTGCCCCGCCGGAAGTAATATGGGTGATCAGCACTTCATCCACATAACTTCCTGTTTGGCGCTTCTGCCGATCAGCCACCAGATGGCGCTCTTGAACCGCTAGAGGATTGAGGAGCTCAGAACTGTGTGTGAAGGCTGCGGATGGAAAATATGATTCCGATCACAGATTTTTGAAATATTGATATTAAAGATGAGTTACGGCGTCCTCGGCAACTTGAGCATGGCGGGGAAGGACGCCTAAACACGTTTTCGGCACTTAAAGTGTTAATGGCTCATCAAACAACTTCCTCGATGAGCTCCAATATGTCAAACTCTGCTGCCCACATGGTCGCCTCCACCGGCTGTTCTGACCATCACCCCTGTCCTCCATTGGCTCCTGACAAATACAGGATACACCTCAAAATACTTCATCACCTTCATAGCCCCCCCCCTCCCCCAGGTCTGCTGATGCCAACCTATTAGGGTGTGTTCACATCTGAAAGTCCAGGGATAGTCCGGACTTTCTGGTGGACCAAATGTGAAAATGATACATTGTTTAATTTTGGTCTGCGTTCACACTACCCTGTTTGGTGCGGATCTAATTTGTAAACAAAGGACATGCTGTCGCATCTATTGGACTATAGCACTCGTAAACGTAATCAGTTGCCGGCAGCGTAATGAGAGAGATACTATTATGAGCGCGGCGCTAGGAGGGAGAGAGAGAGAGAGAGAGGGAGAGAGGGAGAGGGAGAGAGAGAGAGACCTTTCCTTCCTGCGTAAGCTGTCAACTACTAGACAGCTGCATAGAAGCAGCTCGAGATGCGTTGTTGTTACAGAGCTGGTCCACGCTGCTATTATGAAATTACCCAAAAAGTATGTAAGCTTTTTTTTTCTTTATCTGAGAGAATGTCCGCGAATGTCCTCACGCAGGAGAAAGTTGGGGGGGTCCGCGCGCGGCGCGAGTCTAGAGTAGAGAGAGGGAGAGGAAGAGAGAGACTGCGTCTAGAGAGGAGAGAGAGAGGGAGGAAGAGAGAGACTGTCCGCGTGCGGCGCCAGTCTAGAGAGGAGTAGGCTACTTTGCTTCCTGGATTAGGTACTATAGTTCGATTGAAACGAACCGAGTCCCAACTTTTCAAGAGGACCATGGTTCGGTTGTTTGGTCCTCATTATAGTTCGGTTTGCGTTCACACCTGTACAAACCAAACGGACTATCGATCTAAAGGGACCATGGTCCACTTAAAGTGGACCAAACAGAGTAGGTGTGAACGCGCCCTTACATTCCATCAGGACCAAGCTCCAGACCTGGAGTGACAGGGATTTTGCTGCAGCTGCCCCCTCCCTCTGGAATACCCTCCCCGGCCACATCCGCAATGCAGACACCCCACCGTCCTTTAAAGCCCTCAAAACCCCACCTTTTCACTCTATTTTGATCCCATACTGTAAAGCGTCTTTGAGCACTGACGTGTTATATAAAACTATTTGAGCTGTGTTAACGTTACTTTGGTCTGTTTCTGTTTCCCCTCTTTAGCAAGTGGAGGGATCAAGAAATCGGGCAAGAAATGAAACTGGAATTTGAAGACATGTGCTTGTTCGCTGCTGAGTCCCTGACCCCCATTCTGTCCAGAACAACCCAACCAAACCCAGACCGACCCCCATTCTCTGTCCAGAACAACCCAACCAAACCCAGACCGACTCCCATTCTCTGTCCAGAACAACTCAACCAAACCCAGACCGACCCCCATTCTGTCCAGATCAACAACCCAACCTAACTCCACCCTGTGTCCAGCCCAACGAATCTACACTATTGCCTGGGATCATATATAGGCTAAATTAACAATATGAAATAACTGTTGCTCAATTCTGTTGTTATTGTAAAGAAGAAATAAACATTTTGTAATTACTGCTTTTTATTTTTCAATCAGTATTAGTTTAGATATAGCACATCACTATTAAAGAACATTTAGACATTTGATTATTACTTCCATCTCAGAGCTTCCATCACTGACCTGGATTTGGCTAGATACTGTTCATGTTTTACAATTATCACTATGTAAATCAAGACAGAAAGAAAGGCGCAGCACTATTACTTGTCCCTGAGATATTGTTAGCTGCTCCCCCAAGTGGCCCCAACACCTTAAAGTTTGAGAGACTTAGATTTCATGCTTCCAGCTTGGCCAACTGCATGCGGAGTAACTGTATCTCCAGGCTGAGTTTCTCTCTTTCCAGAAGCAGGTTTCCTCTTTTCATCTTCACCATGTCTTCATCCAGACCAGCAAACTCCTCATTTGGCATAACTGGAGAAAGAGACCATACAGTAGAATTAAAGGAAAACTCCAACATTTTGGGAAATTAGCTTATTTGCCATCTACCCTGGAGTTAGACAAGATGATACCTTTTTTCTTTTCTGTCCATGCAGTAGGAAGACGCGCACCGTTAGCCTAGCTTAGCGTCAGTCACTGGAAGTAGGTTCCTTCATTAGCCTAACGTCACGGTGACCAATTGCAGTCACTCTTATTGTCTGGGATCAAATACGGCCACGCCCCACTCCTCTGAACAGCGGTAAACTATTACTGCGACCTCGATATAGCGACTGCGAATGGTAAACTAATTATCTTAACAGAAGTGCGCTGGTAGCGTTACATATGTTGTCTAAAGGGGGACATATGGTACAATTTAAGATTCTAATGATAATCGGCATATAAAGGACAACATAGAGCATCGTTAATTTGTAAGCAACTCAATGAAAACGGCGCAGGGTGCTATGGTGCTATTGTTATGAAAATGTGATAGAATCCTATAAAAATGTGGACGCATTTGGTTTACGTTCCGTTAGTTCCAAACGTCTTCCTACTCCTACTGCATGCAGAGAAGAAAAAGTATGTATGCATACCTTTTTCTTCTCTGTGCAACTGTATGAGTAGGAAGACTTTGGGAACTAGGCTAATGGAGGAACCTACTTCCAGTGACTGACGCTAACGGTGCGCGTCTTCCTACTCCTGCATACACAGAAGAGAATTTATAACTCCAGGGTAGATGGCAAATAAGCAAATTTCCCAAAATGTTGGAGTTTTCCTTTAAGCAAGAACAATATTAGCCTCCTGTCTCCCCCATGCTGAGGAGAGAGAGCAGTCATACAGGATCCAGTGCTGAGGAGAGAGACATCATACAGGATCCAGTGCTGAGGAGAGAGAGCAGTCATACAGGATCCAGTGCTGAGGAGAGAGACGTCCTACAGGATCCAGTGCTTAGGAGAGAGAGAGCAGTCATACAGGATCCAGTGCTGAGGAGAGACGTCATACAGGATCCAGTGCTGAGAAGAGACGTCATACAGGATCCAGTGCTGAGGAGAGAGAGACGTCATACAGGATCCAGTGCTGAGGAGAGAGAGACGTCATACAGGATCCAGTGCTGAGGAGAGAGAGACTTCAAACAGGATCCAATGCTGAGGAGAGACGTCATACAGGATCCAGTGCTGAGGAGAGAGGCGTCATACAGGATCCAGTGCTGAGGAGAGAGACACGTCATACAGGATCCAGTGCTGAGGAGAGAGACGTCAAACAGGATCCAGTGCTGAGGAGAGACGTCACACAGGATCCAGTGCTGAGGAGAGAGACGTCATACAGGATCCAGTGCTGAGGAGAGAGCAGTCATACAGGATCCAGTGCTGAGGAGAGAGCAGTCATACAGGATCCAGTGCTGAGGAGAGAGCAGTCATACAGGATCCAGTGCTGAGGAGAGAAGAGATGTCATACAGGATCCAGTGCTGAGGAGAGAGACGTCATACAGGATCCAGTGCTGAGGAGAGAGCAGTCATACAGGATCCAGTGCTGAGGAGAGAGCAGTCATACAGGATCCAGTGCTGAGGAGAGAGCAGTCATACAGGATCCAGTGCTGAGGAGAGAGACGTCACACAGGATCCAGTGCTGAGGAGAGAGAGATGTAATACAGGATCCAGTGCTGAGAGCAGTCATATAGGATCCAGTGCTGAGGAGAGAGCAGTCATACAGGATCCAGTGCTGAGGAGAGAGACGTCACACAGGATCCAGTGCTGAGGAGAGAGAGATGTCATACAGGATCCAGTGCTGAGAGCAGTCATACAGGATCCAGTGCTGAGGAGAGAGCAGTCAAACAGGATCCAGTGCTGAGGAGAGAGCAGTCATACAGGATCCAGTGCTGAGGAGAGAGACGTCATACAGGATCCAGTGCTGAGGAGAGAGATGTCATACAGGATCCAGTGCTGAGGAGAGAGAGACGTCACACAGGATCCAGTGCTGAGGAGAGAGAGATGTCATACAGGATCCAGTGCTGAGGAGGACAGGACAAATACTGTTGCCTATGAAATGGATTGATTTCAGGGAGCTTAAGCAAATGAAGATGAAAAGGTTGTATGAAGTGACCGTTGGGAAGACCCCGTGCTGCTGACACCGTGCTGAGTTTGGGAATGTGCAACTAATTTGTTTAAGATTTCTGTCCTCATGCCCCCCACTCACACATGGGACAACATTTTGAGGCAGTTCAAATAAGATAAGCCTGCTATGAGTTTGTCTAAAATGGGACCAAAGCAATATGGATAATAGAATGGCATTTAAGGAACAAAGGTATAATGAAATATAGTGTGGCTTGTTTCCAGAATTGCTCATCTACCATGCCTCAAAATGTTGGCAGAGTACCGACGGTGGAAACCATAAGTGTCTGAAGTAAATTTTTGGCCACATTCCCAAGGTGAGAGGGAGAGGCCACAGGAATGTAATTACCGGTTTAATGGTGGTGTTTTTACAACATAACACATCTCCAAGAACCTGCAATGTTAATGCAGTTATCCATCATCAGTCTAGGGCTGAACATTATATCATTGAAATATATTGTGGATGTCATGGGCATTCAATTAAAGTTGTATCAAGTTTTAAACTACAATAAAAAGGATATTGCAAATCACTCAATCACATAAGTCTACAGTATATGCCAAAATATATTTAATATTCCCCAGTTATGAAATTATTCAATTGATCCATTGATCATGATCATGTTTTCCAAAAGCTCCATTTTAGTTCCGTTTCACCTGTTCACAAAAATAAATAAAAACTCCACCCTGGAAGGGGGTTTCAAAAAGCTTAATTTCAGTGACTTAAAACTCAGGTTTTCCATAATTTAGTGTGGATGGGAGGCCAACATGCCGAGAAAATACATGTGGATGTTATTCTCGTGTGTACTGTAACAGACTATTTTGAGCTGCAATTATCTTGAGTACAGGTCAGTGTAAAATAGTATAAAAAAAATTTCACTGAGGCAATTCTTTTTATTTTGTTATGCCACACACAACTGCTCAATGCAAGTGGAGAATGAGGTTGATAATGATAATGGATTGTGGTGATTACCTTTGGATTTGAGCTCCACCTCCACAGGGTAGTGATCACTCACATCCAGGGCCTAGAAAACAGAGCACACTCATCTAAACATTGTTTACTCACCTTTTCAATGGGTCAAAGCTTTTCTCATATTTATAAGCTCATATTTATGTCCAAGATGTAATTCATATTATTTTAGTAGGCTAGGTATAATACATACTGTAGAATCAGCCTAATTTATGTTTGATACATTTCTAAGAAAATACTAAATAAATGATTATTTCACATTATTACTATTATTTTGGTGGCTGTCTTATCTTCATCAGCAGCTGGAGTTAATCCTTTCAGGTGTGAGGTGTCACATATGAGCTTAGAATTTTGAGAACTGAACATTCTAATGATGTCCTATTGGCTGCTGGTCATTTAAAGCTATAGACCTTTTGTAAACAATGATGACATTATGGCATGCACGCGCAATTCTCCAGGGAGGGAGTGTAGATGAAACCACACCACGTCCAACGACTTGACTTGTCCCTCCGTTTGGTTAACTTTGCCTATAGTCTCCAGAATGTCCCTAGTGTCTCTCCCTAAAAGATGCACACGCATTTTGGTAACGGAAGCAGATATACAGTACTGTTACATTTGTGACATACAAGATATGCAGATATACATTACTGTGAGATCCTAACGGTAAATATATACATACGACGGGGAGGGAAATGTACATTGGGAGGGTGTTCGGACATTTACGGGGGCCAGTTTCGAATAGCAGCCTCCCGTAGGTGCTCTTTGAGAGCGGTTTTGAAGGTGGGTAGTGATTCAATTTTTTTTACGGCTGTGGGTAGGGCGTTCCACATTGTTGTGGCATAATTGCAAAAGGTGTTTAGTCCCTTGTTTGAGCCGAATCTGGGTTGCACATGATTTGTGGAACTCGCTCTGGTGTTGTGGTCGTGGTATTCACTGACCTTTGGGAAGTACCTCGACATGTACATGGGTACCTTAGTGGTGTAGTGCATCTTGTAGACCAGGCCCATTGCAAGTTGCTGTACTCTGTCATCTACTCTAAAGCCATCCTAGGTTGTCAAAATGGGCAGGGATGAGGTGTATTTTAGGAGTAAGGTCAAGCAGTAGTCTGACCAGTTTGTTTTGTGATGTTTGTAATCTTGTTTTTAGTGCCTTTGAGGTGCTTTGGTACCATGAGGTGCAAGCATAGTCGTAGTACCCTTTAATGAGTGCTCCTGCTAGAGTCTTCATGGTATTCTTGTTTACCAGAGAGGAGATCCGGTACAAGAATCTTGTTCGTTGGTTGACTTTTTTGCTAACATTGTTTGCCATTTTGTCACAGGAAAGATTTGCCTCTAGGATGGACCCCAGGTAGGTAATTTCATCTTTCCTTGTGACAATATTGTCACCCACTGTAATGGAGAAGCCGTTTGTCTTGCTGAGTTTGTTATTTGATCCGAAGAGAATGGACTGTTTTACCCAGGTGTAATGATAGTTTGTTATCAGCGAGCCAGGTGCAGATTCTGCCGAGTTCCGACCTAAGGATTTTTCAACCTGCAACTTGTTCTTGTCAGATACCAGCAGGGCTGAGTCATCCACGAACAGGAACAAGTTGCAGTCACAAGCTGATGACATGTCATTTGCATAAATTAGGAACAGTAACGGTCCTAGTATGCTTCAAGGGCGGATTTAGGATTGTAGGAGATCCGGGGCTTAGCCCAGATAGGTGCCCTTTATTTATTTTTTTTATTTTTATTTTTATTTTTTTGGCAGGCAAGGGCAGATTTTTTTTGAATTTAATGAACCTGTACGTGCAATTTCCTGCAATATAGAGCCTTCAATCTTGACCAATAAAGCTGCTCTTTTCACTATAAAACTCAGTTAACCATAACGTAGTTATGGTTAGATTTATATATTGGGAGGGGATATATCATATTTTTCATATAATCAAAAAGTGGTGGAGCAAGATCATACCTTTGCTCCCCCAAGTTCAATAGTGGGAGAGCAGAGATGCTCCGAATGCTCTTATGGCCAGGCGTCTATGATTCACTGATACAAAGTAAAATAGTGCAGTGCAATAAAATAGTTAGTAAAATAGAATAAAATAATGCAATAGTGCATTGCAATAATATAAATATCATCGTATTTTTTCGGGAGGCCGGTAAGGAGTGCATTACAGTAGTCGAGTTGGCTTGAGATAAAGGCATGGATCTGGTTTTCAGCGTCCTTTTGATTTATAAATGGCCGTACTTTAGCTATGTTTCTAGCTTTTTTTTTTATATAAATAGATTCTGGGCTTTTCAGAATACATTCGGGGCTTGAGCCCAAGTAGCCACCCCCTAGCCCCGCCCCTGGTACTATGCTTCCTTGTGGAACACCATAGCTCACTGGGAGGGGGGGGGGGGGGGATACGTACCATTTACCTCCACGCTCATGTTACATCATCTTGAAACAAGTTAAATTATTGTAATTCCTTGAAAAGTACTAATGAGATAAAATCACTCGTGATTAAGACGTTTCTTTTGCAGTGTGTACTACACACCTTTTCCTCAGTAAGCCCGTATGCCTTCTGGAAGTTGAAGGGTTGAGCAGAGTTCGGTACGATGGCTTCCAACATGTCATTTCCATAGATCACAATCCTAGGGAGAGAGGAATCAGTCTGTCAGTCACATAGACATACAGTGCTAGTGTCCCATCAGATTTAATGATAATCATATTAGATTCTTTGTGAATATGGCACCTGGTATGTAATATAGATGGGGATGGTAACACATCATAAGTGTGTGTGTGTACATGTGCATGATGTCACCTGTCATAAGTGTTGTCATTGCCCAAGCTGGCTGTGGTGTCCACATCGTCCTTAATCAGCCAATGGAAGTTCTTATCGCTACGGATACGGATCTCCTTCATGCCCCTTTTGCTGACATAGGCTCCGTCCGCATTGAAGTCACCCAGGATCATCACATTCTGAAGCACAGGGCAGGAAGTTAGATCATCAACATACTAGAACCCATGGAGAAACAGAATCAACATTCTAAAAGGAAGGGATCTGGATCATTAATGGAAATAATAACAAAGTCAGGGAAACGTGTGGAGGCGGTTGAATCCCAAGTTGCCTCACATCAGTCCTCCACTTATTCTTGACGTGTTGGAAAACGTCGTACAGCTCATCCAGCTCCGTCACTGAGTCCTCCGGCTTAGTGTGGACCGGAATCATCACCAAGTCCTTCAACACTGGAACACACAAATACATGGATGCTGTTAAAATACCTGGCAAGAATGACTGGCAGTGTTAAGAGTAATCTATTATACAATGAGCTGCACAGGGAATTAAACCCTAAAACCAACACTCACACACCAGTAGCCTACCTGTATTCAGACATCTGAACCGGAGGATATAGGGGTCTCTGGCAAAAACATCACCTTGATCCATCTGCTGGTCATCAAACTGGTAGCTGCCCACCAAGTCTACCAGGTCATCCCTGCATACACACGCAGTACACACACATGTCACATGGTGCACCAATATAAATGGCCCCAAAAAACATACAAACAACTAGGGATACAGTCGGAACAAAAACATTTTACGTGAAATAATGCAGATTAAAAGCTGGAAACTGGAAATTGAACCACAAGAATCCATTAGAAATTATGGAGGATCCTTTGTTAAAAAGGTGAAATGCTTTGTATGCAGCATTTCAATACATGATCAATCAGACTACATGACAATATGTTTTTGGGTGTGTGTGTGGGGGGGGGGGGGGGGGGGCATCTCAGTATTTCTATTGATACAGTAGGAGTTCCAAGAGAGCCACAGAGTAGGGGAACCACAATAGAGAAAGGTTCTTGTGGAACTTTAACCACTAGTCCTTGGAGAAAATGTAGATAAAGTAAGAGTGGTGATCATACCTATAGAGGAACATGAACTGCTCCTTGTAGCGTGTCCTGCCCAGACGAGAGCTGATCTTCAGACTGTAGTGGTGCTCCTCGTTGGCTCTGGGGAGAACGATAAGTGGACGGACAGAAATAGACAGACAAACAGATGGATGGACAGGCAGACAGATGGATGGACATATACAATAGATAGGCAGTCAATCAAATGGACGGACAGATACAATAGATAGGCAGTCAATCAGATGGATGCGCAGACAGACAGATGGAGCCTATGTAGTAGCCGGTGTGATCTTACTGCGTTGTGTTTGTTTCGATTCGACCCCTGTTAAGGGATTGCCCTGAGTGGGAGTTGAACCCCGGTCTCCCGCACCGGGGGCGACATCACAGACTACTGTACCAAGAGGTGAACTCACCTCTTGCTACTTGGTCTGGATGCCTCTGGGGAGTGAGTTTACTTGCAGTACCGCTTAACGTCCACAGCCACGTCACTACTTGTACCCGTGACTGTGGATAGACTGCGGTACCTCCGTTACACTCACCCCCCTAAACTCACTCCACCCAGGGCATCCGGGTCACGGCACCACGTGTAGCCAGTGTGATCTTACTGCGTTGTGTTTGTTTCGATTCAACCCCTGTTAAGGGATTGCCCTGAGTGGGAGTTGAACCCCGGTCTCCCGCACCGGGGGCGACATCACAGACCACTGTACCAAGAGGTGAACTCACCTCTTGCTACTTGGTCTGGATGCCTCTGGGGAGTGAGTTTACTTGCAGTACCGCTTAACGTCCACAGCCACGTCACTACTTGTACCCGTGACTGTGGATAGACTGCGGTACCTCCGTTACACCTATCAATCTATTGCCTGCCAATATTTGTTCCTGAATTGATCCAGTGTTTGTCCACCAGACTGCAGCACACAGGCTCATCCTGCAAGGAGTGTTGATCACACTGATCTATATCTAAATTATATTAGAGCTTTTCCTGCCGACTTTAAACTGTATGCTGCCCACTCAAATGTACCTTTTTATTATTCCTTTGCATATTCCAAAAGCATTTGAATGAATTCTAATTATGGTTGTCAATATCAACAAAAAAAAAACCTGTGTCCAACTTTACTCTTATAAAAGGTTCACTAAAACATCCCCTGTTTTTTTAAGCATTAAAACCAAATGATGGATGCTGTCGCAACAACAAACACATTGTCCAACAGGTACATTGGTAAGCAAAATCTTCCATTACTGAAAGATCATCCCCTGGATCCCTCACACTTCTAAAGCGAATCACACAATGTATTTGTGTTCAACCTCACATGGGGGATAATAAAGGGTCACAAAAACACCCCCTTCTATGTGGAATCAAAACAGTGTCACCAATCCAACTGAATGGAGTCCAATGTTAATCTCTTGCCAACCTTTTAGTACAGAGTACTAATATACTTTTGTATAGTAAAACTGAAATTATTTCTCTCCCCCTCTCGCACAGTATCATGTGAGGGGTTATTTTCATCGTCTGGGCATATTGTTCAGAAGAAGCGAGCTGCGACAGCTGGGAGGTAGAGCAGTCGTCTGACAATCCGGAGGTTCCCGGTTCGATTCCCGCTCCTCCCGGGCAGCGTGTCGATGTGTTCCTGAGCAAGACACTTAACCCCTAATTGCTCCCGATGAGCAGGTTGGCACCTTGCATGGTTGCCTCCACCGTCTGTGTGTGAATGTGTGAGTGAATGGGTAAAATGTGAGTAACAAATTGTAAAGCGCTTTGGATAAACGCTATATAAAAAAAAAAAGCAGCCATTTACCCTGTCATCGGACAATGTAAACAAGCTTGAGGGACAGACACAGGCTACAGAGAGAGGGACAGACTCGTACAAGAAATGCATGTCAGTAGGTAAAATCTACTCAATATGAACTGGTATGACTGAATGTTGAAAAATTGAAAGAAGTATTTTATTTATTTTAATGTGCGTTATGAGTCAAAATAATTAGTGCCGTTAATATGCATTCGCGTTAATGCATTCATATTATGCTAACCTTGACATCCCTACTTATTTCATTGTACAAAGTTTCCAAATCGACTTTTGGATTAAACCTAGTTGTATGAACGATGTAGTGATGAATGGTCTTTTCCGAGCGAAGCAACATTAAGTGCACAGGTCGAGCTACACTATGCTTGCCCATTATGCTCATGTTAGGTAGCATAGAGATTGTATGAAGGAGTCATCTGCTGACGACACCCAAATATACATCAGTACACAATCCCCCCACAGCCCACCCCTCAGTCACATTGAATCATGCATCACCGAACTCCAAACTTGGATGACCCACAACTTCCTCAAACTGAACAGTGACAAGACTGAACTCCTCATCATTGGCACCAAAACCACCCTCACCAGATCCGGACCCATCACACTCACCATCAACGACTCCACCATCACCCCCTCCCCCCTAGTCCGCAACCTTGGTGTCCTCCTTGACCCCACCCTCTCATTTGACCCCCACGTCCGCTCCATCGTCAAAACATCCTACTTTCACCTCCGCAACATCGCAAAAATCCGTCACTGCCTCTCCCCCCCCGCTGCTGAATCCCTCATTCACGCCTTCATCTCCTCCCGCCTGGACTACTGCAACTCCCTCCTCACTGGTATCACCTCCCGCTCCCTCCATAAACTGCAAATGGTCCAAAATTCAGCCGCCCGCCTCCTCACTAACACCCGGTCCCGCGAACACATCACTCCTGTCCTCCACTCCCTCCACTGGCTCCCGATCAAACACCGCATTAACTTTAAAACACTACTCCTCACCTTCAAAGCCCTCCACAGCCTGGCCCCCCCCTACCTGACTGATCTCCTTCTCCCCTACCGCCCAACCCGTTCCCTCCGGTCCTCCTCCACTGCCTCCCTCACTGTCCCGACATCCAAGCTCAAAAACTTCGGAGATCGGGCCTTCTCTCGCACTGCACCCCGACTCTGGAACTCCCTCCCCCAGTCCATCAGAGACTCCCCTACACTCTCCACCTTCAAAGCTCGCCTCAAAACCCACCTGTTCTCCCTTGCCTTCAACCCCCCCCACCCCTAAACCCCCCCCTCCCCTCCAACCTGATCGATATGTCTCTAGTCTTTTTTTTTTTGTGCCATCAGGCTGTCTCCCCCGTTCCCCCCATGGTCTCATGTTCCTTTGTTTTTGTTTCTTTGTTGTTTTGTTTTGTTTCTTTGCTTTCGCCTCTTTGTTTGTACCCCTGCTCCCGACTACTGTCAGCGACTTCGGGTTATTGAGAAGCGCTATATAAATTAAATGAATTATTATTATTATTATTTAATAATGATCACATAATCAGAGAACGAATTAATTCACAAAATGGATCACCATTCATGTTATTGAAGACTCCTGTGACCATAACCTCTACTAATGCATTTTGCGCTGCGTTTATTTTATTTGCATTACTTGCGTTAACGCAAGCTGATCATGTGATTAATGCATACATTTTTTATTAATTTATTGACAGCCCTAGTTCTACATTAGTCAGGCTTGTAAACAGGTTGTGAAAGCTTTATATTTATTTCTTAAGGTTTTTAAGAACCCTTCAATAAGGAGTCTTCAACACCTTCTTCCCACAAATCCACTGGCCATGGCCTCTCTTACTCGCTTTTCTTCTCACCTGTTGAGAGCTTCCAGGAAGGTTTGTACGGATGTTCCACTAGCATCCACCACTTCCAAGATCACGATGATGTCATACCGGGACACTATCTAATAGAGAGTGAGACAGACACACAAGTTAAGTCTTTCACTACCACACTACAGAAGGTTAACCTTTCACTACCACACTACAGAAGGTTGTGTAGTGTGGTTGTGAAAGGGTTAACCCCTTGTTGTGTGGCACTGGCAGTGAAAAGGTTAACATTATGTATTGTTGCAGTGAAAGGGTTAACAATTTGGTAGTGTGGTAGTGAAAGGGTTAAGAGGCAAATGGCACTCACTCCAAAGATGTAGCCCCAGGTGTGACACACACAATGGACTTGGCCTATTTTCCTCAATTTGGACAGCCCCACTTTGGCTCGCTTAAGCTAAGATGATAATTCTGTGTTGTATGCTAGCACTAGCTTATTCTAGTTTAGAAGTTATGTACATTCTTCCATTCATATGTGTAGACATAGTTGAATATTTGCATGTTATTTGAGTTTGTACAAATTATTTTTCGATAGCAGTCAATCTTTCACTGAATATCAATTTTTACCATAAATCAGACAAAGCAAAAGAGAGAGAGATAGAGAGTGGTAGCATGAAGAGCATTTCCCCATCAGTCAGAAAGAGAAAATAAGTGTGTGTGTGTAGGGTCGGGAAAACCCTCCCTTGTAAGGAGACATTGTTATTCTTTCAGACAGACATGATACCATTCCATATTTTCCTAACAACCCCCTGGCTCACTGCTAATAATAGATGTTGAACCTATTATTATGACACCAACTTCCATACCTTAACAAGGATGTTGAGAACATCTGGTTTTGAAAGTTTTGTTTTCCCAAACTTCTGGATGTTGAAAGATGCTATTTTCATTGTGCCTGTAAAAAAGAGATACAAAGTAATCAGCACTTTATTGTGGCCATTTACTGATACTAACTGCATGCCTAGGACGTGTGCTAAAAAGAGTCATTTACACCCTTTGCCCCAACATGAATGAATGAATGAATGAACGAATGAATGAATGAAAACTACATTGCAGAATGGGTACAGAAACTAGATTTAACAGATTGCAGTATGGGTACAATACAGTACGGCTCAATACACACAATTGTTAAGG
The DNA here is from genome assembly GCF_963971535.1 of Notolepis coatsorum. NCBI lineage: Eukaryota > Metazoa > Chordata > Actinopteri > Aulopiformes > Paralepididae > Notolepis > Notolepis coatsorum. The sequence continues at coordinate 117,187,941 of NC_140170.1, forward strand.
GGATGCAGACCAGAGAAAGACATTTGTCTTGTTTACATCAGGGTCCCCCATTTTCAATTCATTGTGACATTTATGACATACACAACATACATGACATCATGACATTTATGGCATAGGGATATACATGACATACAGGTATATAGTACTGTTACATTTGTGACATATACGATATGCAAATATACAGTACTGTTACCCATAGATCCTAACAGAGAATATATACATATGATGGGGAGGAGACTGTACATTAGGAGGGGGTGGGTGGGTGGGAGAAAAAATATACATACGGTGGGGAGAGAATATATACATACGGTGGGGAGGAGACTGTCTATTAGGAGGGGGTGGGGGGGGGTTTGGACATTTACAGGGGCCAGTTTCGAATTGCAGCCTCCCGTAGGTGCTCTTTATAAGAGAGGTTTTGAATGTGGGTAGGGATTCACATCTTTTTACGGCTGTGGGTAGGGTGTTCCACATTGTTGTGGCATAGTTGCGAAATGTGTTTAGTCCCTTGTTTGTGCTGAATCTGGGTTGCACATGATTTGTGGAGCTCCCTCTGGTGTTGTGGGCGTGGTATTCACTGACCTTTGGGAAGTATTTCGACATGTACATTGGGTACCTGTGTGTAGTTTATCTTGTAGACCAGGCCCATTGCAAGTTGCTGTACTCTTGTCGTCTACTCTAAGCCATCCTATGTAGTCAACGTGGGCAGGGGTGAGGTGGGTTCTAGGAGTAAGGTCAAGTAGTAGTCTGACTAGTTTGTTTTGTGATGTTTGTAATCTTGTTTTTAGCACCTTTGAGGTGCTTTGGTACCATGAGGTGCGAGCATAGTCATAGTACCCTTGAATGAGTGCTCCTGCCAGAGTCTTCAGGCTATTCTTGTTTACCAGAGAGGAGATCCTGTACAGGAATCTAGTTTGTTGGTTGACTTTTTTGATTACATTTGATGCCATTTTGTCACAGGAAAGATTTGCCTCTAGGATGGAACCCAGGTATGTAATTTCATCTTTCCTTGTGACAATAGTCACCCACTGTAACTGAGAAGCCGTCGGTCTTGCTGAGTTTGTTATTTGATCAGATATAATATATATATATATAAATCTGTTTTTACCCAGGTGTAATGATAGTTTGTTATCAGCGAGCCAGTTGCAGCTAACAAGCTCCTGAATTTGGACTCTTTGAGTTTAAGAAAACTATTATTTTAACCTCCTTTAATGCATTCTGTTTTATGTTAGGCTATATTATGTGCTGTCAATATGTATGTATGGCTGTTGTGTGCAATGTATTTTATAAAAATTCTTGCATTTATGTTGCTATAAATATGTCTAAATGGAAAATAAATCTTACTCAAGGTTTACAAACCTGTTCCACCCCTTAGGGTCGGTACCGACCCCAAAATGACATTATGGTAATAGATCAATATTTTTCAGTGTTGCATATTTTTTTGCGATTTTTTTTATCAAACGTTTTCAAGTATTAACATCACTAACATGTCACAAAAGCATGTAGAATGTATATTATCATCAATACGTTAGTTTAGGAATAAGTTAAAAGTGCCATTAGATAGTTTAAAGTTTTCGATTTTCGATCGTCTATCCAAGCCGGAAACGGAAATGGACATTTTGAACCATGGGAATTGTAGTCTTTTTGCGGCCATTTTGTAGAGGACATGCATAGCTGTCGACAAGCGTTGGAATCTTTTCGAACTACACTTCCTGTCACATAGTGTGGGGGTTCAAAGTTCAGCGTTCTGAATGAATCATATCATAACTGTTATGATTCGCGATAATAAGCCACAAAAGGTAACGTTTTTGACAAATATTGAAACGCAGTTAGTTTCTCCTCCCTATTGTTAGCATGTAGGAACAATTCGATCTGAAATTAGTTTCAAAACGGTTGCACTGTGGGGGAAATAAAAAAGTACACTAGATTACAGTAGATATAATTATCTGTTCTTATGCACGCCTGGTGATACTAAATCCAAATTGAACTCGGGCATTTGAAAGATAATATATGTATATATATAAATGTGCGAATTGTCTGTAATAAGGTAATGTATAAGAATCTATTCTATAATAATATTTCAAATTGCATTGGTCCGGATGGGAGAATTCAGTACTCTATCTACAGAACCTTCGGTTTTATCAGCTTCCCTTTATTAATTTCCTTCGATTCTTTTGTACACATGATCTCAAGAGGGTACTGAACGAGATCAGTGGCAGTTTTTTAAGTTTGGTCATTATTATCATGGTGTTATTCACTGTCAAAGATGCAAAGAAAAATCATAATTCATATTCTCCTTTGTTTCATCACAATTTAAGCAAGCCTAGTAATAGACACAATATTTCTGACACTGAATACATTCCCTGAGGTCCATAGATGTACTTAGATACCAAGAATATGCAAATAGCCCTTGTAGAAGTGGAGCAATATTCCATTTACCTAGGTATATATTTTATGCAGATTTTCACATTGTGTGGAACAGGGACTACATTTTATCATTGTGGTATTTTTTGTCTACCGCAGTCAAATTGGAAAAGTAACTCAAAACAACAATTCTATGTATTGAATAGAGAATCGATTTATCGAATCGTGACCCCAAATATTGAAATTGAATCAAATCATGAGATTTGAATTGTGCACCTGTTTTTTTATGGTCACGGTGCAAAGCATATTTTCTTAGGGTCAAAAAAGGTTAATTCATTAATCTAGTGTTGTATGAATCTAATTAAATAAAACAAATTTGTAACACAGCCAGAAAAACCATTACATAGCAGTCATTCACTGGGTGTGCCAGACTAATGTCCCAGCCTTAACAACTACTCCTTGCTCTGTCATCACAACTCCTCACGTGAACAATTATATTTTACGCAGACAAGCACAATATCATATTGTGAGGGAGTGGCATGAACAACATTACACAGCTTTATTGCAACATTGGTATCTTTAACAACTCCTCCCCTTCACAATATTATGCCCACATACAGCATCATGGGGAAATAAATTCTCAGAAATAAATTTTCAGTCGCATGAACAACATTACACAGATTTATCGCACGATTGGTATCTATAAATAAGACTTGTTTGAGTTTATGTCAGTTTCATTCTGCAGCAGCATCCGTCTATTCCAACATGATTCACCGCTTTTGGTCATATATTTGATCATGACAATGATATGGAAGAGAGAGCAGACAAATAGAGATTGAGGAGGATGTGTCTGAGGATGAGGATGATTCCTGATCATGATGAAGACACATCTGATGAGGAGGTGAAACCTAATGACCTTGCGTCCCTCGCAGGACCTTTCCATCACAGTCGAGAATGCAGCTGTGACCGCGTCCCCGACTGCCAAGAACCTTGGTGTTGTCCTCGATGACCAGTTGAACTTCTCCGCTCACATCGCAGCGACAACCAGAACCTGCAGATTCCTCCTGAGCAACGTCAGAAGGATCCGCCCCTTCCTGACATTGACAAAGCCACCCAACTCCTTGTCCAATCAACAGTCATCTCCCGCCTCGACTACTGCAACGCACTGCTTGCTGGCCTCCCAGCCACTGCCACCAAGCCTCTTCAACTCATTCAGAACGCAGCGGCCCGCCTGATCTCAAACCTACCGAAGTCGGCCCATGTCACCCCACTTCTTAGGGACCTGCACTGGCTCCCCATTGCTGCACGAATCCGCTTCAAGGCCCTCGACCTGGCATACCGTGCGGCAAAGGGAACCGCTCCCGCCTACCTCCGGTCAATGGTCTCTAACTACACACCCTCAAGACCCCTACGCTATTAGAAGTTTACTGTTCTGGCTACATGATACATCTGCCCCGGATGTTCCTGCCTGGTTACACATCGAAGCTAGTTCTACCGCCCGCATTTCACTCTCCGCTCTTTTGTGCTCTTCAATTCCCCTGTAACCTCCTCAGCCCTGTCTAAATCCTGTAGTGTTACACTCCCTGAACATTTTGGTCCCAATTTAGAAAAAGTTATGGTTTAATCTCTATGTCTACTTATGCTCCAATTGCAGCGAATCATCCGTTTCCAGCCTCCCTCCTAGATAACGTATTTGATCAGTGGTTCAAAAAGGGAGTTTTGAACACGAGACTGCTCTATGAAAGCAACATATTTATGTCATTTGAACAAATTAAGAACAAGTATGATTTGCCATCACACCACTTCTTTCGTTACCTACAAGTTAGAAACTTTATACGTAGTCAATCCACTACATTTCCATCCCTGCCTCCAGATACATCACTGGACTCAATCCTGGAGATAAAACCTGAGCTCAAGGGACCTATGTCTAAGCTTTATATGAACATATTCGAGATGGAGGACTCATCACTCTCAATAATAAAGGTGGCACTGGGAAAAGGACTTTGAAAGATCAGAAGAGGTGTGGTCAAGAATAAAAAAAAAAAAAAAAATCACGCTTCATCTATCTGTGCAAGACACAGGCTTATTCAATTTAAGATAGTACATCGGCTACATATGATATATCCAAACTCAAACTGTCAAATTTTCCCTGAGGTTAGCCCTACTAGTAACAGATGCAAACAAGCCCCGGCCAGTCTGTATCACACATTTTGGTCATGTCCTAGGCTAGCCTAGCAGACTTCTGGTTGTCCATATTTAAGCTCTACTCAGACCTGGCAGGTCGGGTACTGGAACCGTGTCACTTCCTGGTTTTTTTTGGTGTTCTTTCCGACGACTTACATCTACCAAAAGCAAAACTGAAGTGCATCACTTACTCCTCCCTTCTAGCAAGACGTCTCATTCTTATGAACTGGAAAGATGAACATCCTCCCTCATTTGGCAGGTGGATTTGCGATGTAATGTACCATTTAAAAGTTGAAAAGATTAAATATGCTTTATGGGGATCAAGTGGGAAATTTGATGTGGTGTGGCAACCCTTTATCTCGTATGTGGAACGGTTGACTACGTCTCTCAACTCCTGAAACAAGGACACTGTATAGGAACGACTCTGTAACACGAAATACTCTGAGAACTTTTTTTTTTATCTTTTTTTATTTATTTATATATATATATCTTTTTTATTTAATTAATAAATAAAAAAAAATCATTTTTTACCATTATTATATATATATATTTCTTTCTACATATTTTTTGGTGTTGGTCTGTTTTTTTTTGTTTGGTTTGTTTTGTCGATAGGTGTATGTATGTCACGTTCGTATTGTCTACTGTAATGTCTAAAAAAATAGAAAAAAAAATATCAAATAGAAAAAAAATACCCCTACGCTCTGCATCTTCTGGCCGCCTCAGACCCACTCCTATCCGAGCTCCGGGAGGCTCATCAAGGAGAAGCCGCCTTTTCTCAGTCCTTGCCCCACAATGGTGGAATGAACTGCCCACCCCAGTTAGGACAGCCGAAACCCGTCCAAACTTTCGCTGTCGACTAAAGACGCACTTCTTCAACCATTATCTGAAAAAATTTAAATATCTAACCCTAACTAACCTTACTGTCATGCACTTGTCCTAATAAACTAACCTACACTGTAGCACTCAACACTTTGATGAACATTGTTACTCAGCTGATAAGAGTTGTGCCCTTCCTGATGACTTGTCGTACAGAACTTGTAAGTCGCTTTGGATAAAAGCGTCAGCTAAATGACTAAATGTAAATGTAATGAGACAGAAGCTCAACAGGAGGTCTTCATGTCAAAACATGGCAATATGTCATGGTCCTCGATCGCTTATATATGTCATGGTCCTCGATCCCTTATATATTTCATGGTCCTCGATCCCTTATACATGTCATGGTCCTCGATCCCTTATACATGTCATGGTCCTCGATCCAATCCCTTATATATGTCATGGTCCTCGATCCCTTATGAAACCCAAGGCAGAACACAAACTAAGAACAGAATCAGAATGAGGCCAGGGCCTCTCAGGGCCTCATGTTCAAGACAAAGATTTTAGGCACAAAAAAAAACTAAAGCCTTTTATCCTTTTTTCTAACATAGATGTATGCGGGTACATTTTGACCCATAACACAGCATTATGGTTACTAATGTAGTTATTAAAATAAAAAAACGAACATTAGTCTATTATAGTCACTGTATTCAATATAAGACATAATGAGTGAATTTAGACTTTTTTTATAAAAAAAAATGTATTACTGAAAATGAGTAAGGTAAATAATAGTCTTGGAACCATAACAAAAAAAGTAAGTCATTGTATGGTTATGAATGATAATAAGTCAGTTATGAGGTAAAGAAAACAAAAAACAGTGGAGCGTTTTGTACCAAGTTAAAACATTGGTAAAATTTTACCCACCAACAAAGAAGGTTTGTGCAGATTTCTAACACATTAGGAACGTTAAGACAGTGTGCTGGTGCCTAGAAAGCAGGCTTCTCCTGTATACCATTATGTGTCACCAAGACTTAGCACTCAGCAGGGATAGTTGAGCTATAGCCTACTGCTGCGGATGTGTGATCAAAATCTATTAAGACTGAAAAGTGGACACTGTAAATCAGAAAGAGCTGGGTATACCTCAGCAAACCTCTGAATAGACAACAGCCATCCATTCATATTTGATTTGGCTTACTAGTAACAGCTTAACTTGTTATTATATGAACAGTACTTTTATTTCAATAGAGTTTGAGTAATCTATCATTTGAGCGACCACTCATCTGTATAATGCCATTAGTCCCAATTCAGGTAAGATGTATCCAGATTTTGTATAAGTAGGGCAGCAAGACACAATTAAACATGTGAAACTACATCCAATTAGCACACATTGATTTCTCGTTGGTGTATTTATGTTTAAATGTGGCTTGGTGCACAATCATACCCTTTACATGTTCATGTTCGATCTTCATTGGGCTGTCTGATGGATAATTTAACATCAGGCCTCAAGTGGCTGGACATTGATTAATTCGAATTGCAACAAGCAATTCGCTTTATTGGGTCTTATATCATCATGGGTTTACTAAGCTGCCTTGTAATACACAAGTTATCTCAGAATTACTCCTGAAATATAATCAAACAGCATCAAAATAGATACCATGTCTGGAATTCTTTGGAGGACCCAAAAGTACTTTTTGGAGTACCATCCTTGGCCCCCAGACACTATATTGGGCAGTGCTGAGTCAGATTGAAGCTCAAAGCATCAGTGTCCTCTTGCTCCTTCCTTTCAGTTCTGTGAGGAAAACACCTCAGCGGCCCAGAGTATTGATGACTTCATCCTGCAGCCATCATCTGCCTTGCGTGCAAGAAAGAGCTTACTGTACAAGAGCTTCATGACAGGCATGTGAGGGGTAAGTATCGTCTACCTTTCACTCCTCAATTAGGGGGCCAGCCCCCCTTCCTTTCATGTGTCAACATTTTGAACACAAAGTGTAGAGGGAAAGTAGACGATGGGAGCATTTAGGGAGAGTACAAGGCATTTAGCACTTTCTGCGTTTGCCTGGCATGGGTGTTTCATTACATATTCATTGTGTGTGTGTTCTTGCATGGGAATCAGACAATTATTCTTTACATAAATCCACCTTTTTCAATATTTTAATGAACGTAACAAATAATAGTTATCCTGCAAATGATGTTGTATGTCTTTACATTATTTTGCTTGAATTGAATGATTCATATGCAATCATCATTATTCAAATGCTGGGCAAGTTTCATGACTTCGTCTAAAAAACAACATTCTGAAGCCAGAAGTGGCTTCAGACAAGTGGCTCCCAATGCCAAGGTGATGCCAAGGCGTTGGCCACTGTACCTGAGTCACCTCATCAAAGGAGAGGTGTGCTGCTCTATTGGCTTCAGGTTTCTTTAAATGGGTTTGGTTTTCAGTTGCGAGCTGGCACTATAATAATAATAATAATAATAATAATAATAATAATAATAATAATAATAATAATAATAATAATAATAATAATAATAATAATAATAATAATAATAATAATAATAATTAATAATAATAATAATGCAGGACCTCTTTAGAGACGTCTTTATTCGGCATGCAACGACATGGGACATGCAATGGGCGGCACACACACATGCATTGTGTTTCTCAGGGTCGCCGATGCGATTGAGCTCTGCGCTTAACCCATCCCGTCGTCCCAATGCCCCAGTAGACATCACCAGCACAGCCAGTTCCAGTGCAGTCGCCATCACAGCCAGCCCTGGGGCCCGCCCAGTGCCAGGCAGCCTTATGATGATGGCCCCTCCAGCCCCTGTAACCTGTCCCAGCAGCCCAGCAGGTTGAAGCCCCTGTAGCCTGCACCCCAGCACCTGTAACCTGTCTCCCAGCAGCCCAGCAGGTTGAAACCCCTGTAGCCTGCACCCCAGACCCTGTAACCTGTCTCCCAGCAGCCCAGCAGGTTGAAGCCCCTGTAGCCTGCACCCCAGCCCCTGTAACCTGTCTCCCAGCAGCCCAGCAGGTTGAAGCCCCTGTAGCCTGCATCCCAGACCTAACCTCTCTCCCAGCAGCCCAGCAGGTTGAAGCCCCTGTAGCCTGCATCCCAGACCCTGTAACCTGTCTCCCAGCAGCCCAGCAGGTTGAAGCCCCTGTAGCCTGCATCCCAGACCTAACCTCTCTCCCAGCAGCCCAGCAGGTTGAAGCCCCTGTAGCCTGCATCCCAGACCCTGTAACCTGTCTCCCAGCAGCAACAGGAGGTTGAAGCCCCTGTAACCTGCATCTCAGCCCCAGCAGCCCAGCAGGTTGCTGCTCCAGCTGCAGGTGTCCCAGGTAAGCTCTATTGGCTCGGGTTTCTTTAAATGACTTTGGTTTTGGTTTTCAGTTTGTTTCATGATTTTGGTCAAGGAAAGACCTGTATTTGATTTGCATGTTAAGTGTTTTTGTACCTTTCTGTTGAGTATAAGACCGGTTTGGTCAGTTTCAAGCATGTTTTGCCTCTGCCTCCTTTGATCCCATCACAATTATATTAATGATAGTAATTATAAACTGTTAGATCATGAAACTGTCATGTTCCAACAAGTGATGCGATTTATATCCATCTCTATTTGCCAGGTCACCCCCTCAAGGAATTATTTCTCAACATCACAACTGTCACACACCAAAACTCCAATTACTACAGTACTTTTACAGGGATATGAGCACATTTAACTGTAGGACTTAAATAATAAAGAATGTAATGTAAATGCTTAAGGAAATATTCTATATCTCCACAAAGCTGGTAATGAATTAACAATACATGGAAGACACAGCAGTTTGGTGGCAACACTTTTAAATAACCCCTTGCCCAGTCTGTCCAACATCCTATTGCCAGTTGCCACCTGTGTTTATGAGCAGCTGAGCCGAGTAGAAGTCCTGCCTCTCTATGTTAGGTGTTCCCTGCCTTGTTTATCTCTGTCCAGTCCCTCTACTGCTGCAGATGATTTTCCTGCCACAACAAGTATGGTCCGCTCTTGCTCCTTGCCCACTGTAGCTGACCTCCCCGTCTAGGTTTTGTTGAATGATGATTAATCTTTCTTAGCACCTGCTGTGTACTACATCATTTCTAACATGGTATGTTTCTCTCCGTATCCTGCTTTTTACCATACGTTGACTACTAAACAAGCTAGGTAGACAATCCTGTTCAAATCTAATACATGCACATTTATCAAAATTGAAGAGTGACTTCCATTGGACCACTGATTAATGTATTGGATGGACAGAGAGGGTCATGGAACAAAGCACACTTTATGAATGCATCAATCCATGTATATATTTGCATGTGACACGGGGCGACGGAGCAGGCCGTCTGTTACTAGCTGAACAGACACTGTTGCACCAGCTGTGTGTGGAAATTCAAACTTAGCCTAGTTAGAACGTAAATTCCGACCAAGTTGTGATTTACACATTACTAAAATAAAAGCGATAGTTACACATGCCCTAGGCCTAGGTAGTTGTAAATCATAAAATGTCACAGAATTATACTCACTAATAGAAAAACAGCAGTTTATTTACGCCCCGATCACGTTTTTTGCCACCGATACCGATCACCGATCGTCTTGAGCCATATCGGCCGATACCGATCGTTTTTGATTACAATTTTATTTTATTTTATATAAAATAAAACTTTTTTTTATAAAATATATATATTATATAATTATACTTGTAGTTGTATTGTCTGCGAGACATCGCTACCACGCAACAAGTCAAAATGCTCGCTATCTGCAAACAGCTCCACTGTCTGTGTGTATACTCTGCTTTGGTCAAATCACATTCAGCGTGGGGCCTGAGAGTGCTGGGGCTGACGTTCTGCAGATGGATACTATTGAGTCAGAGCGATAGTTCAACAGGGTCTGAAATGTGTTATGAAGCATGATAGCTAATTAGCCAATGTTCAGCTGCAAAAACGAATGTCAATTATGTTATAAGACATTGATATCAGGAGCTATCTGTAGCTACTGCTAGCCGGCTAGATGACGTTAGACAATGCATCATGTATTAAAATAAAGTTAACTATTTAGTTTACTGGATCATTTCGTTGTGATCTAACAATGATCTAACGTGAGCTAATGTTAGCTACCTATGCTAACGGAGGTCTCATGCTGGCGCATTCCTATCATTCTTAAACTGAAATGCGCATTTGTTGATATCAGGAGCTATCCGTAGCTAGCCAGTTAGACAACGCCTCATCATGTATTAAACTAAAGTGAATAGTTGACCGCGTAGTTTTGTTTAAACAGTAACGCTAGCTCGGTAGCTAACGTTAGCTCACGGGCAATAGCTAGTTAGCCAACGCTAGCCAGCGCTTGCGAAAACGAATGCCAAACTGTCACGTTGGTTGCAGGAGCCATCAATAGCTGATAACATTAGACAACGCCTCGTGTATTAAACAAAAGTGAATAGATGACTGGGCCATTTTGTTTAATGCTTCAGTTATGTTGAAAGAGGAGCTCTGCTGTGCTCATCCACTCGACTCTTGTCGAAGGGTTTGTTGACAACATGACACGGGTCTGGGAGGGGGAGGAGGATGAGAAGGAGGGGCAGCCTATTGCTTATTAACAGCGGAGGAGTGCTGCTGAGTGCTTCCGCGTTTTCCCTGATTGGCTGCGACACGCCCCGCGGCAGGCGCGGCAGCGGCAGAGCTTGCGGCATTATGTAGCCGTAATCCGCCATGATTTTCATTAGAAGCTTAGCTCACCTGGCAGCGCTGCGGTCCTGCGATCCTGCGGTCCGAATCCCATCAATTTTTTTTTTTTGTTTTAACGTGTATTCTTTCGCCGGTTAAGGTTAGGCATGGTTAAGGTTAAGGTTAGGCATTGTTTCGGAGTTGGTTAAGGTTAGAAGAGTTAAGTTTAGGCGCTGTTAAGGAGCTGGTTAAGGTTAGAGTTTGTCTTAGAGAATGGTAATATTCTTTCTATGGTTAAGGTTAAGGTTAGGCATGGTTAAGGTTAAGGTTAGGCATTGTTTCGGAGTTGGTGAAGGTTAGAAGGGTTAAGTTTAGGCGCTGTTAAGGAGCTGGTTAAGGTTAGCGTTTGTCTTAGAGAATGGCAATAGACAGCCTATTTCCGCACTGCCGCTCTCTCGCGCTGCCGCGGTCACATGGTCACATTGTCACATTCTTGCACTCCTCCGCTGTTAAAAAGCAACACACGGAGGGGCAAGACGTGGAGCAGCAGAGTGTGGCTGTGAGCGAGTGAGAACTCCGCAGAGAAAGTTTTCCGTGTCATCGATCGGTTTTGATGATCGGCGAAAAACCGATCGCATATTCATACTGATTATCGGCCGATAACGATCGGTGGCCGATCGATCGGGGCATCCCATTACAGTAAATCCAGTAGAGACCTCATTTATTGATGTGATATTTCAATGTCAATCTAGTTTACTATGATGTGCTACCAGAAAGCTAATGCTAAATTTAAACAGACCCCCCCCCCCCCCCCCCCCAAATACAAACTTTATGTTGTGTTTTTGGTAGCAGATTTATCATGGTGCAATTTTCATTCACGATTATTAAAATCCAATTTCCTTCTCAAACACTGCTTAAATGTACTATGTTTAATACAAAAAATGTATGACTTAATATAAGTTACGAGTATTATTGTAAAACTCAACCAAATTGTTGTAGCTCAGTAGCCTATACCTCCCAGCCCTAGGGGTATGCATTCCATATTTAGTGTGAACATAAAGAGCCCCCTGCCCTACACCAAGGGGGATCATCCCTATGTTCCCCGGGTCCTATGTTCCCCGATACATTTTTATTATTTTATTAATTATTAATGTCCGCCTTGTTTCGAACTGGTTAAGGTTAGAGTTTGGAATCAGGGCTGGTGGTCTAAAATTTTCAATCAATCAAAGCGGGGAACATAGAACCCGGGGAACATAGGACCCCGGGGAACATAGACATGCTCCCCACCAAGGTAGCATTTAGACTAATAAGGAAGAAAGGGAGACTCTCTACATGTCAGAACATGTTGGACGGCTGTTAAATTAAGATCGCAAAAGAATGGGTTGACAGGTGGTGAATCTTTCAAATGAAAATGATATGCAAAGTATAACCCTTCACAGTAGGAAGGGACAAACCCTCAAAATGGTATACATGATTAGGTAATATTTGACCAAGCAAAGAGTGTAAAATGATAATGTACTTGTTTTTCTTTCTAGCATGTTGTCTACATAGCAGTAGAACAAAGCAGAGGGTGGCTGCCATAACAACTGGAAAAAGAAGCGGTGGAAGCGAGTTCTGGCAGGACACTCTAAGTCATGCGTGGGCGCTGTGACAGCTTAGCTGACATTCCATCCTCCCACCTACACCAATTTGATGGTGACATCCACACACTCTGGGCTAGATCCACAAAGAATGGATTGCACGGAGCAAGTTGCACACTTACTTACAAGTCATTATGAATTGAAAATGGGGGACCCTGATGTAAACAAGACGAAAGTCTTTCTCTGGTCTGCATCCCTGTTGAGATCAGAGACTCTGTATAGTATTGTTAGTAACTGTCTAACTTTGAGATAGGTCTATTGTCTCCACCAGTGATTGCCTTGTTGCATATATATCTGTCCCCACTGGAGGGCGCTCTGGGCGGAGCCACCCATGTATTTTACCTTAGGGCAACTATAAAAGGAAAGGTGCCCACCAAGGACGCGAGAAGTGGGTCAGACTTGGGGGTGCGGGAGTCGGAGATAAATAATAATAACGTCATATTAAATGCATGCGCGAAGCGCATCATTCGTGATTTTCCATTCATTTGAAAGATCAATATTTTACACTACAACAGACAAACTTGAACACCAACATGTGGACAGTTCACACACGAAATGCAGCAGTTTTTTCTCTAATCAGACGAAGATTTATTGTCGATAAGACGCAAGCGGCAACAACTATCGCTTGGACTTTCGTTTCGCACACCGCACAGGATCTGTGTGTGTGTGTGTGTGTGTGTGTCACTGTCGCAACAACAATCGCTGCAGGAGCGATAATAACACACATTACCTATTCCGAAGACAGTAAAACACAGAAGGTGGTCTTGCGTTCAGGAGTGGTGGAAATAAACTCCTTCATGACAACATTAATGTCCAGTGAGTCCAGAATATCCTGATGCATATGCTGCAGCAAGTCCAGGTTATTATTATTAAAGAAATCGGATGAGACATTTCTTTTCTGAGACACAAGTAAACACACTCTCCACTTCAGTCAGTCCTCCCTCTCTGCAATTCGTTCCTGCATACAACATCGGCGACAGATATATTCCTTTACTGCGAATTGTCCCAAAACAAAAACTATTCCAGGCCGCTATTTATTTTACCAACGGATTTCCAGTTCTGCGTTGACGCTTCCAGGCCGCGTCTATTCGAATCCCAACCGGTTCATGAGTCGGCTACACGCTGTTTTAATAACACTGCATTATCGAGACAGCGCCCCTATGGATCTGGCAATGAATTCCAAGAATAGGGTAAATCTGCAGTGCCGTTCCGCTCTATGACATTGAGTAGCGTCGGTATTCCAATGGAATAAAGGCCAAAACCACCATGCAGTTGCAGTTACCCTCCCCGCCAGCAGGGGGTGCTGGAGCACCCGTCGCACCCCCACTTCTCGCGTCCTTGGTGCCCACCCGTTTCGTTCTCTCCTCCAACGTCTCTCAGAGAGAGAAGAGTTGTACAACTGCTGCTTATATGTGAATAAAAGAAGCCACGCCAGTTCAGGCACAAGATAGAAACCATGCCTCTTGACCACATTATTGTCGCCGTAAACTGAGTTCTGTTAACAATCCCCTTAGCAATTGTGTGTATTGAGCCGTACTGTATTGTACCCATTCTGCAATCTGTTAATAAAATGTTCATTCAATGAATCACCGTGCAGATCGATTGAATGACATTTTTATTAACAGATTGCAGAATGGGTAAAATACAGTACGGCTCAATACACACAATTGTTAAGGGGATGCAGACCAGAGAAAGACTTTCGTCTCGTTTACATCAGGGTCCCCCATTTTCAATTCATAATGAGGGTGCAACTTGCTCGGTGCAATCCATTATTTGTGGATCTAGCCCTGTGTATGCTGATGTTGTGCCAATTGCTGCTGCTGTAACCTGAATACGGGTTTCACTCTCCACCACCCCAGCCTCCACCACCACCACCACCCCAGCCTCCACCACCACCCCAGCCTCCACCTGTGCTTCATCTTCGGTGTTATGATTTAACCTCTTGCAGCAGGGAGCACAACTAAGAGTAGAACCATACCACCAAGACCAACTGTGTTGCTGTTGCCATTTATTATAATAAATGCACTAATTACATGAGTGATTCCTGACAGAACTTTCATTGCACTCAGTTTTGTACTGGATTGGCAACAGATAATTCTCACAATCATTACATACACCTTAAAAACATTTAGAATAAGAGATAGATTAACCACTTGGTTTACACTCCAATTGGCATCTTTATCTAAGGAAAGGAACAGAGCGTGGTCACTTGCCAGACACTTGTGGGGATTCAACTGGAAATAAATGGTCTCCTTTCTTTCTTCAGCAGGCCATCTGCTCCATTAATTACAGAGCAAATAACACATCCATTATTTTTTAATATTTCTCTGTCAATAGGCATAGTTTCTAGTACCTGGAAAACTGCTCATGTATCTCCATTACATGAGGTGGAAATAGGAGTGAGCTAAATAATTATCAACCAATCTCCAAACTATCCTGTCTAGCAAAATGTGCTTATTTACTGCAAATAAAACTGAATAAATTGCATATATATATTGACTAAATTTGTCTGACATTGAGAGAGTTACAGAATACAAATATCTTGCCATCTGCCTTGATGATAAATGTACATTTAAATATCATACACAATCTTACCAGTAAACTGCAGCCAAAAATGGCCTTTTTGTACAAGAACAGAACCAGCTTCACAACAATTATTGGAGTTGTGATTTATAGACCTGCTACTTGAATTCTGTATATCACTCAGCCCTCAGATATATCACTGGTGATAATACTCACCATTGGATCTTGTACAATATGGTTGGGTGGTCCTCTCTGGCAGAGAGACGTGATTTGCAGTGGCATTTGTTTTATAAAGCCATTGTTGGAGATCTTCCCTTATATCACTTCATTATTGGACTGGTCCACTGGACCTTTATTATATATATATATCATATTCTCTCCAGTGATTGGCTTACACTTACATCCCACACACTGAACTTGGGAAATCTCCTTTTAACTTCTGTGCCTTGGTACGTGGAACATCTTGAAATGTACATTAAAACCCAATACTTTAGTATCCTTTGGACAGTTTAAATCTTTAATGTCTGTTACGTGTGGGTGTGTTTGTACCCTGATCAGGTGTTCCCCAGTGTGATGTGTAATGTCTGGTTGTAGTCCCCTGTTCTGGTCTTGTAGTTCTTTGTCGTTTCCCCCCCAGGTGTATCCATTATTATTATTATGATGATGAATTGAAAATGGGGGACCCTGATGTAAACAAGACAAAAGTCTTTCTCTGGTCTGCATCCCCTTAACAATTGTGTGTATTGAGCTGTACTGCATTGTACCCATTCTGCAATCTGTTAATAAAATGTTCAATCAATCAATCAATCCATTTGTAATCAGCCCAGGTGTTTCTTGTCTCGTCGTCCCCTTGTGCATATGTGCTCTGTTCTCCCCTGTGTGTGTGGCTGATCCTGTCTGCACAGTCCTGTTCTTGTTTGTTATACTTTTGATGTTATCCCGGCACGTTTGAAAACCATGGTAATTATAATTAAACCTCTTTGTTACTTTGGCTACCGTTTCATATTATGTTTCATTGACAAGACAACGAGCACTTTAGAATAGTCAATGGTAACGTAATAATGTCCGATCTAGCATGTTAAATATCTGGACGCTGTCGGGGACAGGCAATGAGCTACAGCCAATGAGAGCGTTGTGAGACATGAGAGAGAAAGATGGCATTCTGCTGTGGTTGATTGACTTTGAACTAGAGGGATCCAAACAAAATGAAGAAACTGTCTTGAAAAGCTGTCAATTTATTGGCCGTTTGTCTGACATCGGAACAAGAAAATTATTCAACTGTTCAGCCTATTGCAATGTGTGATGACCCTGCAGTGTTATTAGAGTGTCTCTATTAGTTGTGATTCATTTTTAAAAAGGGGGGATGGGCGAAGATCTGGGAAATAACCTATTATACAGCCCATGGGGAAAATGAGACCCGGACAAGAAAATAAAGACACTTCACTAAAACCTTGCCTTGCGCTTTCTCCAGTGTATTCCTCTGACAAATACCTCCATGATCAAAACCTGTGTCACTTCTCATGTGTCTCCAACATCAGACTCGTCAGGGATTCCTCCTGGTGAAAGATCTTGTAGTGTGTAAACCTGGCTGATCAGTCATGTTGTAGTGTGAAACCACAACAACTTCAATATCCATGATTGAGTTGTGTTAGGTGAACAGCACAGTGCGCTGATGTTTTTTTTGTTAAAGTTGTGTAGTAGGCTGCTTTAGAAATGTCTAGCTGAAGACAATTCTGCACCAGAGCACATGTCTGCTTTTAACATGCATGACCACTAGATTCCTCAGGCCATCTGGTAGTGGGCTGAACTCTTTTCATTCATTTTTATTCTTTGGTGTGTGTGGTAGCCAGGCAAGAATGGGAATAATTCATTTAGAATTGTGTGTGCTACAACCACCAAAAACGGAGGTGCTGGAAAATAAATAATAGATTTAGACTTGTTTATTTGAAACAAATATAAAATAATAATATTAATAACAAACATGTTTCACAGATTCAAGGGAGTCATATACAATTGTTATATACACATACATCCTTTAATCTTATGAAATTGTTTTAGTCTTATATAATTTATTTCATGTTTTCATTCAGATTCACTTTAAATTGCATTAGTTAATTATTTAGCCATTTTGCTGAGGAGGCTCTGTCAGTAAGGCACTGATGGAAAGTGTCTTGTGAACACACCACACAATGCAGTCATAACAATGGCCACCAAGACAGTAGAGGACACTTCTCACTCACTCCTTATGGTGCCTGAACAGTTTTAAGAAATGTCTCATTTCAATTGCAATATCACCAAACCAAAGGACAATACAGGTGTTAATGTAATTCAGCACATTGCATCAGCACCTGACCACTTCTCTTTTTAATCTGTTTTAAATTCTTGTTTTGCACTTTTCTCAGACTCATTTGGAGTTATTTGTTTTGATTTGTGTTTGACGAGCCCAGCACAAGCGAAACAAACATTTCCATTATGTTTTCTTGAATCTTATATACTTATTTTATTTATCTTTGTCTTACTTGTTTCATCATCATGTCTTAATTTTTTTTGTATTCTGTTAATCACTTTAAATTACATTCTATGTATGAATTGTGCTAATAATGGATTGATTGATTCATCTTCACCTATGGGACGGGAGAATCTGGCCAACCAGAATCAGTTTTATTGTCACATCGTCTAGTCCTGTTACAGCATAAAGGAGTGAAATGTCTAGTCATTGGCTCCTTTGCCTAACAGCACAGTCAACTTAAAGTAGTATAAAAAAGGCAGTAAAATATTATTAATAAGATTTAAAGAATTAGCAGCATAGCAATGTAAATATTTTATATAATTAATTTACAATACTATAATCACAATATCGGTGTGGTGGATGCAGTGGCAGTAGAATCAATGATAAAGTAGCTCTAATAAAATGGCGCCGCACTATCCGGCAGCCTCTCTGTGTGCTCCGTCGAGACTGTGCTTAAGTTTGTTATTTAAAAAAAAAAATCTTTCTCTCCCTTCCCCAATTTCGTGTTGTCCAATACTACCCTCCCCTGTCTCGAACGCTGTTAGGCCATACCTCCCACAAGCCGGCTGCAATGTGGACGAAGCCTTGCATCACGTGTCCCCTCCGGTACTCGAGGAGGCAGCCGTCGCATCTTTTCACCTGCACAGCGCGATCTCTCAGCGTCGGGGGTCTGCGTGAGAGGGACACGCCGCCCCCGTCACTTCCTGATTCTACTGCGCAGGCGCACCAACCGACCTGTAGGAGTCGCTGTCCACAACGTCCGATCCCCACCCACCAGCTTCCCACCCCCTAATACTGCCAATTGTATTAGTATAAACGACCAGCCAAGCTGGTAGCAACGCTGAGAGCTGGGCTCGAACCCAGCATATCCTGCGTTGGTGGCGAGCGCCTTGCCCACTGTGCCACCTAGCCGCCAATTTAGTAAATTTTTATAGTTTTAACAAAAAGTAGAAATACCCACATAAACGACTACTCTGGTAAAAATAAAAGTCCTCCATTCAAATTGTACTTAAGTAAAAGTAGAGAAGTATTTGCTATTAAATGTACTTAAGTATCTAAAGTAAAAGTACACATTCTACGTGACGTTTGTGTATTCCAATGCTTGGAAGCATTCAACCCTTGATCCATTGACTTCTATAGGTCATGTTAAAGCGGTATGTGGTCCAGTTATGCTGCTCTGATTAAAAGGTTACAATATATTCCCATTTAAATGTAGTGGAGTAAAAGTATAAAGTTCCCTAAAATAAAAATACTCACGTAAAGTACAAGTAGCTCGAAATTGTACTTAAGTACAGTACTTGAGAAACAGAAACAAGCATTTCACCATAAAGTATTCTGTATTTTGTTGTGACAAATAATAAACAAACGTGAACTTGAACTTGAGTAAACACAATTGGTTACTTTCCACCACTGGAAACATTCATCGAGTCAGACAACATCCATATTGGTTCTCCAGAAGAGACAATCTAAAGTACCTCAAAACATTTAATTGCTGCTTTGTTTTCAGCTTGCTATGTTAGAAACTTCATACAGGTATATCCTTTTACCAAGAGTCTACATGTAAATAATTCAAAGCATGCTGTGTTTGTAAAAAATTATTAGACTTTACACACAGTTTCCTTTAGGATGACAGTACATTGGCTGCCTTGTTGTTCAAGCGGGTCAGGGGGCTTATTTTGAGGGGAAAGCCATCTGCTAGAATTAAAAGTATAGGAACCATACAAGGTGGATTCTGTCAGTAGGCCTACTGCCTAACTAGCCGTTGAAGCTAAAACGAACATAAAAAAGGTGTTCAGCATTCTATAGTATTGTAAATGTATTCATGAGACTTAAAGACTGAGGTGTTCAAGTGAAGTTCAAAAAAAGGTTGTAACTTGAAACTAGTGCCAGATGTGGTTTCTTAACATGTGAGGCTCTTTTTAAGAATCCACATCTGGCAACCTTTTTTTGAACTTCACTTGAACACCTCAGTCTTTAAGTCTCATGAATACGTTTGAGTCTAACTTTGAGTCTAACTTTCAGCATGAACATGTCTGTATATACATGTTTTTTTGGTCTACCAATGTCACCCATCTGTTTACACTTAGTACACCTGCAGGGGGTCTATTCACTTTCCATAGAAGTTAGAACCAGTTCACATTATTTCTTGATACAACCACCAAAATGTTTGTTCGTCACTCAAACCTGAAGAAAATCCAGGTCCTGAGTTAAGGTCCTGAGCTAAATTAAAAAGGACTAACCAGACAATAACAACACTCCTACAGCCCTCTTATCAGTAGTATCGTATGTTAACATCGAATGACAAGCACATAGTCTTTCATTCAGTGGTTGCCAGCGCATCTCTTATTACATTCTGGTTTAGCAACTGTATTTATCACGTTTAAACATGAGTTTGTTGATATTTTGAAACCGCTTCCATTATCTTGTAATGCTGATGTACTCTCCTTATCATATAACCCTCTCATTCCCCTCTCATTCTTGTACTTTACCCTCCATGTGTTAACTTAAAGTTCAAAATACAATAACTATCAACTTAAGTCGACCAGATGGCCCATAAACCCCTCCGTCTATAATATTTAAGAGAGGCCAGAGTAACTGGACCATATCTGTAAAACATTTATGTTTCCTACATTGACTTTGCTCTAATATCCTGTATGTATGCTGAGTGCACCCATGCAAAGTACTCTACATTTATACATCTACATTGCCTCAAATCATTACCAATTGATCATGGTCAAATCTAGAGGTTACAGGTATGGTTTAAAGAATGTCAACATTCCAGGCATTCCAAGTTGTTGAAACCAACTAGAAGAGACCAGCAGATGAGGACATATGCAGAGATTACAATCAGTCATCACTTACCAACAGGAGAGTCTTGCTGTGAGGAGGAAGAGAAGTGTGTGTTGTCTCTGCTGTGTCTGCTGCCCATGCTGGGAGCATGGCACACTAATAGGACAACCACCTGCATTGTGATTGGTTGCCAGTTGTATGTGAGCCAATAGGAAAGTGGGGAAGGGCCTGATGCCAAACACAGCAGTGAGCCATAACATCAACATTCCGCCTTACAAGATGTTCAGATCAGAAAGAGAGAGGGGGGGGGGGGGGGTGAAAGAGAGACATGGAGGGAGAGAGACAGAGTGAGAGAAGGAAAAAAAGAAAGAGATTATGTGCCCATGAACAAAATGATTGTATATTTTCCACCATCTGCCTTTGGACCAAGTCACGACTCTTTTTTAATTTCTATTTGAATCTCGCTTTTCTGGTTTTACTATGAGGTCACATTCATTTCTGCATTTTGGTGTCTTTTGATTGAACTTAGCAATTAAGCAGGAAAACCGGAAAAGCATTGTTCACAGGAAGACAAAACATCTTCCTGATTAGTGTGATGACACTCACTTCCTCTTTGGCAGTCGAGTCTTTCCAGTTCATCCAGGGGAAAGAATACATCTTTTGGTTCATTTGAATGAAGTAAACTGTATTAATTTGATAATAGAAGCTTGTAATAGTTTCAGTCATCATTTTGAGTGTGAACCCACCGTTTCACTGCATGATATTTATGATGAATCACATAATCTTCTTAAGCAGCGTGTGGTTCCTGCTGTTGTGGTTAAGTCCTCCATGTGGGGCCATGCTTCAGTCTGTACAAGCCCTGAAATAAACACCTACACCACAGTGCACCCAGAGCAAATACGTTTGTTTTTCAGTATGGTTAAGTTATTTTTAATGTAGCATTTTTAAAGATCAATTTGACTTTGATGTGGAGTTGATATTGCAATTGATATTTTGATGAGTTCATAATTTGGTCAGCTGAAATAAATAAAAATATCATCTTGTTTTTGGCCATCCTGGTCACAGCTTTGCTTCTGTCATGCTTGATATGTACAACAATGTTTGCATATCATTTGATCTTTCTAAAAATATATTCCTTTTGATGGAATCATAGAGGAATCAGGTGGACTTGCTCTCATTGAATAACTGCAGGGTATACACATTATGAGCTGCATGAGTGTGCATGCCGTTTACGTGTGGATGAAAGGCCCAAACGTGGAAGAAAATGTGCGTTTTGCAAAAGATCCGGATTCGTGTGGACATGGCCTCAAGCCCTTTAGGAAGTCACCCAACTTACTCCGGTACAACAGGTGTTTATCATTACATGTCACTCTATAAAGACAGCCTGTTGCCTCTGAAACCTTCTCTGGTCTCATCCACTGCCTGGTATCTGTTTTTGGTGAGATGCTTCTCCTGGTATGTCAACCTCAGCACAGTTCTATAAAGCATATGATTGTGCCATTCTATCAAGTGTTTCTGGTGACCTGTGCACTGTTTGTGAGTTGACTGCCTCATGCTACGAGGAAGTGCCCTTAACTTGTAGAGTTAAGAGTTCAGTACACCAGTGAGATGTCTCAACCTACTGCTGTTAAGGTATGTGTTGGCCACTGTAAATTCATGCTCCTCTTATGTTGTCTGTAGGCCGTAGTGTTAGCTCGCTGTGTCAGGGTTTGGTCTACTGGTCCAAGTGATTGCCCCAGATGTAAGCATTCCACCCGTGTTACCAGGTTAAGTAAATTGTGTTTTTATTTTTGGTACAGTAGGATGGATTTCATCCATCTATTATTTATTTTTCTATTGTCTGTTGCATGACATCACAAATAATTGTTATCTTTTTTTATACTGTCAACTGCTTTGCCTCTGCCTATTTTGAGTCTTGTTTAGTTGGTTTCTGTATGTATATTTTGTTGTGTGTGGAATTGGAAAGACTGTACACGCACACGGTTTCAATGTCGGAACAACAATTCCTTTACCCCAGTCTCCTGTCACACATCACAGATAACACTACTTTGTATCAGCGTGCGCTCTGCCCAGCGTGCGCTCTGCCCATAAGCTCTTCCCTACAGCCAACTGGCTTCCCTCGTCCATAACCCCCTTCCTGAAGCCTACTGTAGCAAATTTCAAGGGCTGACCAGTTACATTTTGTATTAGCTCCGCGCTCTGCTCTGTGGAAAATATACTTAGAGTATATCCGTTACTTGAAAGATTCTACTACATGCACTTCACTTGCCCGGCCACGCCCCTGTCTGCCTATATGCGAGGGGTGTGACCGTACATCCGCCTTCCCGTTCTTTCACTTCAGGAAGTGTTTTTTGCTACAGGCATGCGTCAAAGTGTTCGTTTTTGTGTTGCTATTTTCTGTGGAAATGGCATCACCACCGTTACATGGGAAACGCTTTTCCCCCTTTCTTCCTTACCTCTCCCCCTGTTGTTTTCCCTCTCTTACACCTAAACCCTCTTTCCCCCCCCAGAGAAAACAACTATGTTCCCTTCAATGGAGAGACCCTGGGTTTTTTATTAAAGCAATGTGTAAACCTTTCACTGAATGTGTTGTGTATACCTCGAACGTAGAGTGTGGGGTAACGAAAGAGCTGGGCTCTGTTCCCCCCTACCTCTCGCCTGCCTTACAGTTGGAACGTGTTTTTTTTTATACAAACGTAGACCCTGAATCCGCGATTGGTGTTGTTGCTATTATTTAGCTTGCAAAAGCAATGTACATTAGCTTATGACCAAGGGCGCTGCCCCTCTCTCCACCCCGTCTGTGTGTTGCTTTACGTGATAAGGTGAAAACATGACAGGCGTCAAGCTTTCGCTTATGAAACAGAGCCGTGGGCTTCGGGTGGACGCGTATTTTAAACAGACGTAGCCTGGCCCGCAGTTTGGTGGTTAGCTGTTGTGTTTGGGTGTTTCAAAATGTAGCGGGGGTAAGTATGCCCACCCTTGTAGGCGTTAATATGGTGTGTTCTTACCTTGGAAGATCGAGACAACGAAAGGAGCTAAGTCCCCGTCCCCAATACAATTAGCCTCACTACCTACGTGTGTAAGTATGTTTGTAACTATCCCGCCCTACTCTACAGTTAGTATGAATATAAATAGATATGATGAGGTGGGCTTCAGGGTTTAACTCTGACACAGTGGCAACCTGAAGTGTACAATTATGCTCAACTCTCAACAGCTTTAGCTGAAACATAAACCCTCCCTCCCCAATTCTAGCACGATAGGTGAGACGCCCCTACTCCAAGGTAAACCATTACTAAAGAACACCTGAGAAGTTGATTCATTTTGTCAAAACAAAATAAATATTTATTTTCATTTAAGTATTCTCTCTCTCTCTCTGTCCTTCCTTCTGCTGGACAACTTTCTTTCAAGGACAATTATTTCAAAACAAAACAATATAACAATTCACTTTCACAGCAACAACATTCTCTTCATTTCACAATATAACCAATACCCAATCTATTAGTTATTACCTCTTCTTCAAATGATTCACAGAGTACACATAACCTGAATAGTTATTTGTACTTCAAAAGCGGATTCACAGTGTACATTTCTATATATCCCAATATGAGGACAGTTCACCTGTAACAGTTACTTGTGGCAGTTCACTTATGATAGTTGCATATGATTATGACAGTTCACTTATAACTTCCCAGAGAGAGTATTCACTCTGGATATAAACGGGATATCTGTCACCCACTAAACTAAGGGTTAACGCATTAATTCAGTCTTCTACAATTGACATGGGTTTGATACAGTTAACTATCACTTTAACACAATACCTCAGTTGGTTACAACTGCAAAAGGTTTGGTACAGGTTTGATACAATTACCACTCCTGTAGACTGCATATGGGATGAGCTGAGTCGCTGGAAGATGTCTTCTGATGGCAGGGAAACGTTCTTTCTCTAATGTTCTAAATAATGTGTGTGACTGCTTGGTCACTGAGCATGTGCGTATGTTTCAATCTGTTTGTGTGTGCGTGTGTTCCAGTCTGTTTGTGTGTGCGTGTATTCCAGTCTGTTTGTGTGTGGGATAGTGTGTGTGTGTGTGAGTGTGTCTTAAGCTGTTGATGGACAGTAGCTGGTCTCCCTCAGATCCTGGGACTGCCTGGACAGCAGGCACCACGTCTTCTTCAATCCAGAACGAATGCACAATTCAGTCTTTGCTGAGGTTGTCTTTCATCTTCTGTACTCGATACGATAGGAACATCAACGAACACGATCGCAATAACGCACTCACTGGTATTTACTGCGCATGCCGTTCAAGGCGCGAAGCTACATTTCACGTTAACACTTCACGTACTGACCGCAAGTCTCGGCGATAGCTACTGACTTTTAGCTTATTAAAAGTCCATCAAAACTCTCACAGAATATTCATCTGCTTCTTTCTTCAACAATGTCATTCACTTTCTTGAAACTCACAGCACTGACGATCGAAGCCTCTTTCGCTCTCAGTCAAATGTTACTTTTCAGAAACGAACGCCGCCATTGTCGTGGTTAGCATGATATTCTATCAGACACAAGGGTACTTGTCGCATAAAACTCACGTTATTATAACACTGCGACCACACACGGTTATTAAACTGTCCGTTCTAATGTCCGTTACTTCTTCTTAGAAGTTGTGTTGGCTTAACGTCAACTTCTAGTAGTGAAGAGACAGTATTTTCCGTGCTTCTCTCATGGGCAACGTCTTGTCTCAACATCCCGTCTTGTTCCAACATGCCTGGACGCGTGTATCATTTCGGCAACTGGCTTGTCCTTCCGCGTTCCTGTTTGGCGCTCTGATTGGCCAGGTCATGTGACATGTGCGCCCAATAGCGTGTTTGCCCATTTCCGCGTTGAACATCCTGCAAACTACCTGGCGTTCTATCGCCATGCTCTAAGACAAACTCTAACCTTAACCAACTTCGAAAGAGTGCCTAAGCTTAACCGTCGAAAGAACTTGCCGTCATGCTCTAAGACAAACTCTAACCTTAACCAACTTCGAAAGAGTGCCTAAGCTTAACCGTGCAAAAACTTGCCGTCCCACGATTGGCGCTCATGTCACATGACCTGGCCAATCAGAGCGCCAAACGGGAACGCGGAAGGACAAGCCAGTTGCCGAAAGGATTCACGCTGCCTGGACACGCCCGTCACTGTGGGACTCTGGTAATCCATTCTGAAAACTCCCGCCCTGCTTGTGATAGGACCATGTACCTGTTCATAATGATTCCACTATGTGTAGAATTACGATGGTAGGATAACCATCTATTTGCATCCCCTACATTCCACCCTGCTAAACCCTGCCATACATCAGACATCTCCAGCATACTCACTCCATCTCTGAAACACAAAAGAAACAAGAAAACCAACATGGCATTAACAGTAAATATACATTCACATGACATTCCCTTAACCATTTGACATTCAAGTTCTAACTCTCTTAGTACTTTACTTCACAACATAATCATTTCTGTACCTCACAGGCATCGTACCCCTATTCTGTCTTTGAGAACGTCTGGGTTCTGGTGACTTATCACTCTCTGATCCTGATATGTCTGCATCATCTGACTCTTCTCTTAACTCCGGTTCTGTCTCCTCGACCATAGGCTGAGCTACATCTTCCTCCAAGTGCACCGACTCATCTACTCCCCTACGCCCCACCTCTGTATCTGTGTCGGGCACAAGTGTAATGGCTGGAATGCAAATAATGCCTGCAACATCAGAGTCTGACACCAACTGTCCTTCGTGTCTGTCTCTATTCACCTGTCGTCTTGTGGGCAACCTAGCATATCTACCAAACATAAGATAGAAGGGTGAATAGCCTGTGGATGAGTGCACACAACTATTATAGGCCATAACCAACTCTGGCAAATGCTCTTTCCAATTTCTCTTCTTCTCTGGCGGCAATGTCCCCAACATGTCATGCATTGTCCTATTGAACCTCTCGCATTGCGAGTTACCCTGGGGATGGTAGGGACTTGTCCGACTCTTAGCTATGCTATAGACCTTGCACAGCTCCTTAATTACATTGGCTTAAAAACATCTCCCCTGATCTGAATGCAACCGGGCCGGACACCCATAGTAAACGAACCAGTGCTTCAGGATAGCTCTGGCTTTAGTGCTGGCAGTTTGATTCTTGGTGGCCACAGCGACAGTAAACCTAGTGAACATGTCCGTGAGCACAAGTACATTCTCATACCCTCCGGTGGACATTTCTAGTACAGTGTAATCCATTGCAAGGACTTCCAATGGGGCAGTTACATTAGTACACGTCATGGGAGCGCGGATCCTGGGGAAAACATCTTTAGCCAGTGTGCACCTTTTACACTGCTTGATCCAACTTTGAACGTCGTTACACATTGTTGGCCAATGGCCAATAGTAACCCCTTCTAAGGATCTCTATGGTACTCCTCTCCCCGAAATGCCCCCCCCCCCATGTTCGTGCTGGCTCTCATACACCCTTCGCTGTAGTGACTCTGGGACTACCAGTTGATGCACTTCCTCCCCATCCCTTGGATAAAAAATACAACGGAAGAGGACACCCCGACGCAATCGCAGACGTTCAAACTGCTGAGTGTGTCATATACGGAAGTATATAAGAGATGCAGGGGTAGTTCTAAGGCTGCGCATTGATCTGGAGTTATATATATTGTTACACGGAACGTGAAGGAGTCTGTCTGTTACTACATACTGAAGTTGTCAATAAACGAGCTTGCACCAAGTCATAGCCTCCAGACGATCATTCTACATGGTGTCAGAAGCGGGGTACTACATGGGGGAAGTGAGTAAAGCAGGTGGGTCGCCAAAGAGGTGGGCCGTCAAGGTGTTGATGGGCTCCACACCGGTCGAGTTTAAAATCGACACTGGGGCGGATGTGAGCATCATTCGCGAGGAGACCTACCACTCACTCATACCAAACAGACCGCTGGAGCCTGCGGAAATACCACTGGACAGCCCAGGTGGCGAGCTGCATTGCATAGGACAGATCCAGAGCACTGTGACCTACAAGGGTAAGACACACCCACTCACAGCTTATGTCATCCGGGGGCCTACAGTAAACAACCTACTCAGCAGGCCAATGTCAGTGAAAATTGAAGAAGAGTGGAGGAAACGGTGAGCAGCAGCGGGAAAAATTAACATTTGCAGGCATACGGGGAGCATGGGACATTACAAACGGAACCAGTAAGAATACTGCTGAAAGATGGCGCCCAGCCGTACGCGGTATACACAGCGCGACGTGTACCTCTCCCTATGCTGCAGAAGGTCAAGGAGGAGCTCCAAAGGATGGAGAGGAATGGCATCATTGAGAAGGTGACACAGCCTACCGATTGGTGTGCACCCATGGTGCCGGTCCTGAAGAGCACAGGCAAAGCCCGCATCTGTGTGGATCTCAAGAGGCTGAACGAGGCTGTTAAAAGAGAACAGTACACCCTGCCCACTACCGACGAGATCACAGCAAAGCTAAGCGGGGCCACAGTCTTCACGTCACTCGATGCCGCCAGTGGATTCTTCCAAATCCCGTTGCACCCAGACAGCTGTAAGCTCACCACCTTCATCACGCCGTTTGGCAGGTTCAACTTCAAGCGACTGCCATTCGGGATCACAAGCGCGCCGGAAATCTTCCAGAGGAAGATGATGGAGACCCTGGACGGGTTAGAGGGCGTCGAGATCTTCATGGACGACATTCTCGTCTATGGGGCCACAGAAAAAGAGCATGACAGTCGCCTGGAGAAGGTGATGCAGCGCATAGAGACGGCTGGCCTGAAGCTGAATAGAGAAAAGTGCTCCATCAGGCAAAGTCAGCTACGGTTTCTCGGGCACATCATCGACCAGTCCGGGATCCAGCCTGACCCAGCAAAAGTGGAGGCTATCCGGCAGCTGGCGCCGCCAACAGATGTGCAGGAGCTGAGGAGGGTGCTGGGAATGGTGAATTATCTCGGCAGGTACGTCCCAGACCTCTCAACAGTAGGACAACCGCTGTATGAGCTCCTGAAGCACAAGAATGCATGGAACATGGAACCATGCCCAGCAAACAGCTTTTCAGAAGATCAAAGAGCTGTTGACCACAGCACCAGTACTCGCCTTCTACGACGTGAGCAAGCCCACCGCCGTGTCTGCCGACGCAAGCAGTTACGGGTTAGGGGGCGTGCTACTTCAACTTCATGGCGAGCAGTGGAAACCTGTGGCGTACTGCTCAAGACGCCTCACCGAAGCAGAAACGCGATATGCCCAGATTGAAAAAGAAGGTCTGGCGGGCGTGTGGGCGTGCGAGAGGTTCGACCGGTACCTCAGTGGACTGGGCCAGTTCAAGCTAATAACTGACCACAAGCCCCTTGTACCTATCATTAACACTCGCAGCCTGGAAAATGTGCCTCTCCGATGCCAGCGACTCCTCATGAGGCTCATGAGGTTCAACGCGGTGGCAGAGTATGCTCCTGGAAAGACTCTGGTTGTCGCAGATACTCTGTCACGCAGCCCAATGGCCAACACAGATGCAGACTTGGACACACAGCGTGAGGTGGCATGCTATGTGGCTAGTGTAATGGAGGGGATCCCAGCGTCCACAAGCAAGATGGATGAGATCAGAGCGGCCACAGCAGCTGACGCCGAACTGTTGTCAGTCGCCAGACTCATAAAAAAGGGATGGCCTGAACACCTGGCCGAGGTGCCTATCGAGGCGAGACCCTATGGCCCAGTGAAATCAGAGCTGTCAGAGCTAAATGGACTTGTCCTAAG
The DNA here is from genome assembly GCF_963971535.1 of Notolepis coatsorum. Classification (NCBI taxonomy): domain Eukaryota; kingdom Metazoa; phylum Chordata; class Actinopteri; order Aulopiformes; family Paralepididae; genus Notolepis; species Notolepis coatsorum. The sequence continues at coordinate 117,217,185 of NC_140170.1, forward strand.
AGGGAACAGGATTGTCATGCCGAGACAGATGAGAGTAGAGATCCTTCAGAGAATCCATGAAGGGCACCAGGGCCTAGTGAAATGTAGAGAGAGAGCGAGTTCCTCAGTATGGTGGCCTGGTCTCTCCACAGAGTTAAGCCAGCTCGTGGCGTCGTGCCAGGTGTGCTGTGAACTGAAAAGAACTCAACAAAAAGAGCCTCTCCTCTCCACGCCACTCCCAGAGCGACCCTGGAAGAGGATCGCCATGGACCTCTGTGAGTACAAGCACAACAACTACCTAGTAATATCAGATTATTACTCTAGGTTCATCGAGATACTCCACCTGTCTTCCACAACCAGTACACAAGTCATTCAGAGGCTGAAGGCCGTGTTCGCGAGATTCGGAATTCCTGAGGAAGCGGTGAGCGACAATGGACCCCAGTTTGCAAGTATGGAGTTCAAGGAGCTGGCTAGGCAACTGGACTTCAAACACTACACGTCCAGCCCTCATCACCCGCAAGGCAACGGGCACGCAGAGAGAGCCGTGCAGACGGCAAAGAAAATCCTCAAGCAAGATGACCCAGCTATGGCTCTACTGAGCTACAGGTCTACTCCGTGCTCCTCCACAGGCTACAGCCCAGCGGAGCTCTTGATGGGGAGGAAACTCAGAACCACCCTCCCCACTCTTGAGAAAAACCTCACCCCAAAATGGCCCAGCAAGGCAGCTGTGCGAGAGAAGGATCAGAAGGAAAAAGCTAAACAGGCCTTCTACTTCAACCGCCGTCATGGGGCCAGGGCCCTACCCGCCCTGCGACCAGGAGACGTTGTACTCTCCAAGCTGGACCATGACAAGAAGTGGTCCTTGCCAGCAGTGATCTCCAGCGAGAGCAGCACCCCGAGATCCTTCGTCATCCAGACACAGCAAGGAACAGAGCTGCGGCGTAACCGCCGCCACCTCCAACCAGTGCCTGCGATGCAGCCAACCCCAGCAACGCCTGGTGACTGCGCAGGGACAGACTCCCACTCTGACAGACACACCTTGTTAGAGACTGTTCCTGCCAGTCAGAGTGTGGCTACAGCTACACCTACAACCCCGTTGTCTGGTCAAACGGTGACCCGATCGGGACGACTGAGTAAGCCAGTCAAGAGACTTGACCTGTAGATCGGTCGGGTAAAATGGACTGTGCAGAGTTTTGGGTACAATGTTAAAAAAAAAAAAAAAAAAAAGGAATGTTGTATTGGATGTTGAAATGTTGGTTGGTGATTTAATAATAATAATAACACTTGAAAGCTTAAACAGTTCATTGTTTTAGACAGAGACCAGAATGTGTGATGATGTCTCAGATTTAAGTTAAAAAGGTATGTTCAGCCTATAGTACTTTTCATTTGGAATGTTCCTATGATGTTAGAGATAACATGCTGAAAAGGGGAGATGTCATATACGGAAGTATATAAGAGATGCAGGGGTAGTTCTAAGGCTGCGCATTGATCTGGAGCTATATATATTGTTACATGGAACGTGAAGGAGTCTGTCTGTTGCTACATACTGAAGTTGTCAATAAACGAGCTTGCACCAAGTCATAGCCTCCAGACGATCATTCTACAGAGTGAGCCTCTTTAACTTCGGCCCCATGACACGCTGTTCAGCAGGACTCGGTTTGGCGTTTTTCCCCACCGCCTTATAGATGGGCCCAACAACCTCGTCTATCTTTTGCTGCTCTTCTATTTCACACCAACTCTGTCCACTGACCAGCACCTTTCCAACCGCCTGTACCGTTGCCCTTACTGTCACCCCATTGTGTTTGTCCTCGACAACTGGCCACAAACATGCACGCACTTCATCAGAATTCATCTGTCTGTATCGTCTCTCTCAGGCTCCTCTTCACAGGGGATCTTGGAGAGGACATCTGCATTGGTATTCTGTCGCCCTGGCTTGTAACAAACCTCAAAGTTATACTCTGCCAGCTGTGCTACCCACCTCTGTTCCACTGCCCTGAGATTAGCCATCTCCAAGTAGCGTAGTGGATTGTGGTCAGTGACAACAGTGAACTTGGAGAACATCAGGTACTCTTTAAACGTCTCCGTCGCCGCCAACTTGAGTGCCAGAAGCTCCAACTTAAATGCACTATAGTTCCTGTAATTCTTTTCCGAGCCCCTCAACCCTCGACTTGCATAGGCTATGACACCTTCAGCTCCCACCTGCTTTTGGCTGAGAATGGCCCCAACCCACGAAGACTCCCATCTGTCGTTAATATGAAGGGGAGACTGAAATCAGGATAAGCTAGGATTGGCGGAGATGTCAAACACCGCTTCAACTCATCCAATGCAACCTGGCACTCCTCAGTCCAAATTAATGGCTCAGCTACTGTGCGGGAGCTTAGAGCAGTGATTCCCAACCTGGGGTCCGCGGACCCCTAGGGGTCCGCCAGGGGGCGCAGGGGGTCCGCCAGACCACAGATGATTTAAGGTCCTTTTTTTTTTTTTTTTTTTTTTTTTTTTTTTTTTTGGAAATATTTCATTAGCATATTTTTATCATCAGAAGCATGAATAGTCTCTCCACTACAATAAAAAATAAAGATAAATAAATAAACATCTAGACATGATTTTTGAACGTTAACAGTAGGCTACCGGGTAGCCGCTAAAACGCGAATCAGTTGACTGTATCACTTTCTGTAGCTAGCCTAGCACGCTAGTTAACTTTCTCGGCTCGTCTGCAGTCAGCCGCCAGAGGCGAAAATGTGTGACAAACGAAAAGGAGATGACGGCAGCTCATTTGCAAAAAAAGTTAGGACCTACAGCAATCGCGAAAATTACATCACCATGGGCTTCACTGAGGGACCAGACAAACGACCTGAGTGTGTGATTTGTGGAGAAAAGTTGGCAAACTCGAGCCTGAAGCCCAGCAAGCTGAAGAGACATCAGGCGTCTAAGCACCCAGAAACCGTTGGGAAGGATCCGGACTTTTTTCGGAGGAAAGAACAGTCTCTCAAGGCGAACAAGCCTGTTGATGTTAGAGTAGCGTGGAGCAGGGGTGGCAGTGATTTACAGAAGGCTACCGAAGCCTCCTTTGAGTGTTCGCTTTTAATTGCAAAAGCAAAGAAACCGCACAATATTGGCGAGCAGCTCATCAAACCAGCCTGCATCAAAATGGTTTAGAAAATGTGCGGCCCACAGGTGGCGGATAAACTAAAATCAGTACCACTCTCGAACAATGTAGTGAAAGACCGAATTGATAAGATGTCAAGTGATTGCGAGCAGCAGCTGTCAGAAAAGCTTAGAAAGGGTCCATTTGCCATACAACTTGATGAAACTACAACTGTCGCAGACGAGGCTGTGCTCATCGTTTATGTGCAATATATCGAAAATGAGGATCTGAAGCAGGACATTCTCATGTCAGTCAACCTTACTACCACCACTCGAGGTGAGGATATTTTTACTGCAGTGGATTCTTACTTCATTCAACATAAATGCAAACCGTTCACCATTAGGGCCTGATTTGAGAGGATGAATACAGGATTTGAATATTGGCCAACATTTTTAAATACATATGGTGCAAGATTAGATTTGTTGATTGAAGGCACAAGTCAAAGAAGCATAGTGGGTCTAATTATGATGCATATGCCTGTGTATAAGCAGTTTGTTATTAAAATGACAAAAAAAAGGTATTAAACCCAGCTAGGACAGATTCTCTCTGCTACTGATTGGAATTTTCTGTCTCATATTTAGTTTAATTTGTTGCATTGATTTGTTCCATAAATGCAAACCGTTCACCATTAGGGACTGATTTGAGAGGATGAATACAGGATTTGAATATTGGCCAAACATTTTGAAATGCATATGGTGCAAGATGAGATTTGTTGATTGAAGGCACAAGTTAAAGAAGCATATAGTGGGTCTAATTGTGATGCATATGCCTGTGTATAAGCAGTTTGTTATTAAAATGACAAAAAAAAGGTATTAAACCCAGCTAGGACAGATTCTCTCTGCTACTGATTGGAATTTCCTGTCTCATATTTAGTTTAATTTGTTGCATTGATTTGTTCCATAAATGCAAACCGTTCACCATTAGGGCCTGATTTGAGAGGATGAATACAGCATTTGAATATTGGCCAAACATTTTGAAATGCATATGGTGCAAGATGAGATTTGTTGATTGAAGGCACAAGTCAAAGAAGCATAGTGGGTCTAATTGTGATGCATATGCCTGTGTATAAGCAGTTTGTTATTAAAATGAAAAAAAAAAATATTTTATGGTATCTTATTAGGAGGGGGTCCGCGAATTTCATCAGAGATGTTTGGGGGTCCCTGGGGGGAAAAAGGTTGGGAACCACTGGCTTAGAGGACTGTATATAAATTTCACCTTAGGGGGTGTGGTAGGATGCCTTAACTCTTAAACTAATTGTACCAAATACACAACTGAGTGAATAACTTAAAATGGAGTCACCTAAACTAGAAAGAGCGAGGAAACTGTTTGAATCATAATGCCATTTTTATATAAGCAAAAAAGGGAAAAAAACATACATACAAATATTATTATCACTTTACACAATGCCTAATTAAATACTATAACTAAATTTAGATGGGCGCCCAAATAGTTCTATTAAAGTGTTTTGGCCAAACGTTGCCGCGGTTACCACTGCAGCAGAGGAACAATTCCCTCTGCAGTATGAGAGAGGTGGAGAGAGTTAGTAATCCTGGTGGTGAGAAAGAACCCGGATGGGTTCTGTAACGAGGAGTAGTAGACCGCTGCGTGGTGATGAGGGCGGGAAGACGCTGCCCGGTCCAATTGGCGCCACCAGTCTGCTCCTGCAGACCAGATGCTCCGCTGTGGTGGATCCGAGTGTCTCGCTCCGCTCCGTAGTGCTGCACGGCGCACGCCGACAGCTACTGAAGACACGCTGGTCCCCTCTGTACAACAGGCTACTGCTAGTGGCTACTACTTAGGACTGGTTGTGTCCCTTTACAGCATCCCTCCGACACAGACCCTATCTAAATGTCCTCTGGTCTGTGCTATTATCGTCTGATATGCCCAGTATAGAGCAGCTATCAACGCATGAGCTGGAGCTATGTTAGGTATTCAAGTTCAAGTTTCTTTATTAGTTGACATGCAAAGATACAGAATACCTTCACATGGAATGCTTTTTTCTGTTATGCTCCTATGAGGATCATAGGACGCTTGGATCATACACATACAGCTCATTACAGTAATATTCCACAATTATTACATTTTAGATAGTAATAATGGTACAGAGCCTTGAGACAAACATATGCATATTCACCACCGCAAACAGACTGGCAGCCGTCATAGGCAGCGCCATTTACGGAAGGAGGGGGGAGTGGGTTGGGGTTGTTACAGGGCTGTAGGGGGGGGGGGGGGAGTGGGAGGGGGGGGGGGGGGAAGGTGGGGGGGAGTGCACAAGCCAAGTCCTGGGTGGGGGAGGTCTCCCTCACACGAGGCAGCCGACATTGCAGCGCCAATGCAGAGGAAGGGGGGGGGGGGGACTAGGGATTGGGGTTGTGGGACGCCGCTCGCCACTCTTATCTCCCAGAGAGCCTTCGACTCCAGAGCTCTTGGTTCGACCTTGGTCCAAGAATTTGTTTTGGCTGACTGACTGGCACAATTTATCCCAGCCACGTCCCTTTAAATTTGATTTGAATAGAGTGGAATATAACTCTATTGATTATTAGTCCAAGTGTCCAAGTGTCTTATCAGTTCATTTTGGTAGATCCTGTGTGGTAGATTAGCTCCGAGCTAGCTAGCTTCGGCTAACTGTTAACGATAAATGGGGAATACTATAGTCCGCTGTAATGTGCTAATCCCAGACGTTTACTAAACATCGAATTAGCTGGTTATTAAAAACTCACTCTCTCTTGGTGGTATAATGTCCGCTTGGTAAGCAACTTTACATCCTTGGTCACGTCAAACTATAACGTTACGAGACCAACGCTGGATGCATTTCTCCCGTCTGGTTCTCTAAACAAGTCTGGACAAGTCCAACGTCAGTTCAAGCTCTACAGGAAGTGATGCACTTACGCTGGAACACTACCACCTCTGGCCCACTAGATGGCAGCACTGTCATATAACCTGAGATGCCATCAGTAGGCAGACAGTAAACATTATGTGGTAAATAAATAACTTAACTCCCACATATTAAACAGGTTGGTGAACTTAAAAGGGGATAATCTTAGGTCTAATTTTACCTAATTGCAGACCCTTCAGCACAGCCGCCCCCTGATTTGCGGCGCTAATCAGTACTGAGGTCTGCTGAATGTCTAGTAGTCACTCAGGCTGGTCAGAGTCAGAGTACGGGGGTAGTCGAATCAGTCGAGCCACTGGTCTGTGGTATGTTCTTCCTCCGACATCCACGATAGCCGAGCGGACTCTTCCATCTTGCCCTTTTACCACACTCTTCACCCCTCCGGTGAGCCAGCGGGCTCGGGGGAGCGCCTGATCCACGATCATGACTGGGGTTCCTGGTTCTAGGTTGCCTCTTTCAGTGATCCACTTGCGGCGGCCTTGCAGCGATGGGAGATATTCGGTGGTGAACCTCTTCCAGAATTGGTCGGCTAAAGCCTGACTATACCTCCATTGTCTTCTGCCGATGATCTCGGTGGAGGCGTAGACCGCAAAGGGAAGGGCCGCGTCTCGCCGCCCCATCAAAAGGCTGTTGGGTGTTATGGGGTCAAGATCGGCCGTGTCGCTACTGACGTACCCCAGTGGCTTGGAATTCAGAATGGCTTCAATCTCCACCAGCACGGTGTTGAAGACCTCTGCCTTAGGAACCTGTCCTCTGAGCGCGGCTGCTAGAGCAGCCTTTACTGACTTGACCTCTCTCCCACGTTCCACCGAAGTGGGGTGCATTTGGAGGGTTGTAGGATAAGGTGACCTGTTGGGAGGCCAGCTCGTCCCTCAACTCCTCACTCATCTGGTGGTAACTCTTGATGAGTTCAGCTTCTCCTCCCTTGAAGTTCGTCCCGTGATCAGACCATAAGGTATGGGGTCGCCCTCTCCTTCCAGTAAATCGACGGAATGACTGGAGGAAGCTGTCTGTTGTCATTTCAGCCAGCACCTCGAGATGGACGGCTCTCGTGGTGAGGCACTTGAAGATGATTCCCCATCTCTTAGCAGTTGCTCTCCCGATCTCCGCCTTGATGGTGAAGGGCCCGAAGCAGTCCATGCCCGTGTTGTGGAAGGGCGCTTCTTGGAGACGGAGGCGGCAGGATGGGAGGTCAGCCATTCGTGGCATGATGGGTTGGGCTCTGAGCTTCTGGCAGTCTGTGCATGACCGTTGGTAACGCTGCACAGCCTCCCGGCCGCGAAGTATCCAGAACCTTCTCCTGAGCTCCGCGAAGAGCCGCTCCGCTCCAGGGTGATACAATTTGGTGTCATAGTGACAAATCACCAAATTAGTCACCGGATGCTTCGAGGGGAGTAGGATGGGGTGTTTGCTGTCCTCGGTGAGGCCCTGAGCCCGTCGTAGGCGGCCTCCGACACGTATGAGGTCTTTCTCATCCAGTTCGGGGGCCAGTAGCCTCAGCTTGCTGTCTCTTGGTAGCTCCATCTTCCGTCCCAAGCACGCCATCTCGATCTGGAAGACCTCCCGCTGCACCCTCTGCAGCAACATGATCTCAGCCGCGGCGTAGTCGTCGGCGCTGAGGGGGGTCGGGTCTCCGGGACCGGGTTCCGGTGGTGGAAGGTACGTACTTGGAGCTCTTCTAGGGTCTGGCAATCCTCAACCTTGGGACCGTCGGTGGTTGAAGGGTCTTGGAGTCCGGTGAGGCCGCAGAAGATGGACTTCTTAAGTTCTACCTCCACCTCAGCGTTCTCCAAGTTCGGAGGAGAAGGCCACTCTTCTTCTGGCTCGCGTAGGTATTCGGGTCCTCGGTGGTAGAGGTTGGGACGTGCCAATTCCTCGAGGGTCGCACCTCTGGTGATCACGTCCGCCGGGTTGACCTCTGTCGAAACGTATCGCCAGCAGCTGATCCCCACAAGCTCTTGGATCTCTGTCACCCTTGTTCCCACGAATACTTTATATCTGCACGAAGTCGACTGGATCCACTGGATGACTGTTGTGGAGTCAGACCACATCGACACCGCGTGAAGGGGGAGGTGCAGCTCTTCCTTCAGCATCTTTCCCAACTGGGCTCCACTTAGAGCTGCGCAGAGCTCCAGCCGGGGAATGGATTGCTGCTTCTTGAGTGCAACTCTTGAGCGTGCAAGAATGAAGGACACGTGGACTGTGTCGTCGGGCTCTACCGCGCGCAGGTACGCTACTGCACCATATGCCTTCTCAGACGCGTCACAGAATACATGAAGGGAGAGCTGGCTGCCGGTCAGACTGACGCTCGAGGGAAAGTAGCTCCTGGGAAACTCGATCTGTTGGAGGGTGGGGAGCTCTTCTTCCCACTTCTTCCACTTCGCCCCGAGTGTCTCTGGTAGGGGATCATCCCATCCCTTCGCCTCAGTCCACAGCTCGCTGACCAGAGCCTTGGCACGAGTCGTGTAGGGGTTGATGTAACCCAACGGGTCATATTGACTCGCCAGAGTACTGTAGATCGACCTCCTGGTTACATAATGGCGAGTTTCGATTTTCTTTTGCCGGTAACACAGGGTGTCAGACTTGAAACGCCAGAGGAGACCCAGAGTCATTTCCTGGGCGTCCTCACTTGACTGGGAGAGCCAGGTCTCGCTGCTGTCAGCCTTCACTTCGTCTGGGAGGTCTCGGACGACCTCACGGTCGTTGGTGGCCCACTGGTGGACCTCAAAGCCAGCGGTGGCCAGGAAGGTGCGTATGTCATGCACCAGCTTGTAGGCCTCTTCCGCGGTCTCCATGCTGTGGAGGCAGTTGTCCACATAGAAACTGTGGTGGACAGCATCGGAGACTCCGGGGGGTGCGGCGCCGTCGTCGACATGAAGCTGCAGGGCGTAGGTGGCGCAACACGGGCTGCAGGTCGTCCTGAAGGGCAGCACCTCCCACTGATAGATGGACGGTTCCGGGTCGTCTGGGTTTTCTCTCCACAAGAACCACATGAGTGGCTTATCTTCGTCGAGCAAACACACCTGGTGGAACATGCGTTTGATGTCGCCACTGATGGCGGTCTTCTGTCGTCGGAAGCGCACCATGACTCCGAGGAGAGAAGGGGTCAGAGTCGGACCGGGCAGGAGATAGCGGTTGAGGTTCTGCTGGCGCACTTGAAAGCTGCAATTAAATACCACTCTGTTCTTTCCGTTGTGCTTCACGTTATGGTGTGGAAGGTACCATGACTCGGTACTCCTTTCTGCCTCCTCAGGCTTCAGCCTCCTGACGAGTCCATACTCTATGAGCTTGCTCATTTCTGTGGCGTAGGCGGCAGCCGTCTCTGGGTCTCTGCTGAGTCTTCTTTCAGTGCTAAGCAGACACGGCTTCGCTACTCCTGGGGGAACCTTGAAGGTCGGCATGGGCTCTCTTCTCAAGAGCGGTGTGGCGTATCTGAGGACACCGCGCACGCAGACACGCTTGGTCTTGGCTTGGAGAAGATCCATCGCCGCCTTATCTTCTTTGGAGCGAGTGTGTATCTTCTCGTTTTTGTATGGAGCAATGTCCAGCTGCCATAACCTCTGAACATTCTCCAGCAGTGCCTCGTCTTCGTGCCCCGCTCCAATGAAGAGGCAGTGGGTCTGACGGGCGTTCAGATTTCTTAGACTGATGGGGCCCTGCAGGGTCCAGCCCAGCGGAGTCTCCAGGGCGACGGGACATCCGGGTGGACCCTGGATGATGTGCTTGGGTAGAGTGAGGTTCACATTATCGGAGCCGAGCAGGAGGGTGGGCTTCACCTCCATCGCAGCGTTGATCCCCAGATTACAGAGATGTGGGTACCTCTTCATGAGGGACTCCATCGGGTAGCCGTAACTGGAGAGGCACAACCCGGCAGCTGTGAATACGCGGCTCACCTTGAAGACTTCCTTCGGCCGTCCGGCCGGTGTGAGGGTGAGGGCCACACTTTCTCCTTGAATAGTGGTGCGCCCTGGTTGGATGGTGAGGTGATCCAGCTCCTCTGCGTCACCCACGAGTCCAAGGGCGATGGCAGCCTCACGCATCAGCAGCGTGCGCTCCAAGCCATCGTCAATAACCGCGTAGGTCTCCAGAGTCTTGTTGCGGTTCCGCAGGACCACCGGCACAATCTTCAATAGCACGCGGGGAGTACTGCCCCTCACGGGGCCCACGTAGTAGTTGCGTAGCTCTCTAGAGGGCTCATCACGGACTTCCGCCACGTAAGGCTTAGCCTTGTCGTCTCTATTGTTGAGGTCGTGGAGGGCCGTGAGGTGGATCTTCCCGCACCCGCTCTGTCTGCAGGGTCCCTTGAGGGTGCAGTCCTTTGCTCTGTGCTCACGGGCGCACTTCCAGCACCGCTTATTCTCTATTATCCACTGTTTCTTTTCTTCTGTAGTCTTCTCTTTGAACACAGGACAGTTGTCTAGCCAGTGGACCTCTGTGCAGCACTGGCATGGCGGCGGAGTCTTCTTCTCTCCTTTCTTCTGGGAGGAGAAGCCTCGTTGGCCTTTCGGGGGCCCTTAGTGCTCCTTTGATGTGGTTTCATGTACGGTGGTCAGCACCCTAACTGCGGTGTGGCAGCAGCACCCTCTACTAGCTGGGGTGTGCCTGCCGTCTGATCTAACTGCGGTGTGGCAGCAGCACCCTCTACTAGCTGGGGTGTGCCTGCCGTCTGGGTTGTAAAGTCCCCTACTGTCCGGTCAGCTGATGTGTTTAGCACATGCTGATTGTTCTCCGAACTAGGGCTACTGGGTGTACCCAGGACACAGTCATCTAGTCGGGAGGGTAATCTACGCTCTCTCCCCCCACTAGAGCATGCAGGGGTTTTACGAGGTGAGCGAACCGCGGGACGAACCATCTATAGTAGCTCATAAATCCCAGTACTTGCCTCACCTCTTTCACACACTTGGGCACCGGCCATGTATCCAGTGCTTAGACTTTCTCTCCATCAACCTGGATACCCTTAGACGAGATCACATGACCGAGGAATTTGACTTCTGGTTTGAGAAGGAAACATTTACTGGGCTTCAGTTTCAGCCCGTGTTGCCTCAGCCGAGATAACACTAACTCTAGCCTATCACAGTGGCTATCAAAATCTTGTGAAAAGACAATGTTGTCGTCCAGATAAATAAACAACATATCGAAAGTCAGGTCGCCCAACACCACCCCTATAAGGCGCTGGAAGGTGGCCGGAGCGTTGCACAGGCCGAACGGCATCTGGGTCCATTCAAACAACCCGAATGGAGTGGTTACAGCAGTTTTCTCCCTGTCCATCTCACTTACTGCGACTTGGAAATAACCTGCTGTGAGATCCAATGTTGAGAACAACTGTGCATTGCCTAATGCATCTAATGACTCTTCCACCTGTGGGAGTGGGTAAGCGTCCTTGCATGTCACCTGGTTTAATCTCCTGTAATCACAACAGAAACGCACACTGCCATCTTTCTTGATTACAATTACGGCAGGTGACGCCCAAGGGCTGCAGCTCGCTTTCAGGGTTCCTTGACTTACAAGATCCTGCACATGCCGCTTGAATTCTTGGAATATTTGTGGTGGGACTCTGCGGTGCCTTTGTTTGATCGGTGTGGCCTCACCAGTAAGAATGTTATGTGTCACAGACTCACAGCTGTGGTGTAACCGTAGTCACTGTCGTTCCTGGAAAACACATCTTTGTGTTTTTCTAACAGTCCATTGAGCTGCTGACACTGCGACAGTGTTAAGCCCTCAAAGTTCACATGGACTGGGACAGGCAACTGACCTACCCTACTTTCCTCGGCCAGAACCCGGTTCTGGTCCCTCTTCCTAACATGCAGCACCCCACCACGTTCCTCAAACTCGACTGCCTCTTTTGGAAACACTCCCTGTGGTCTGCACACTTTTGCCAACCTGAATCTTGGCCGTAGCCTTATGGCTTTCTCACTTGAATTCAACACTCTAATGGGGACTTTCCCACCTGTGGCCCTTGTGAGGACATTAGCCACCAGGAGCCCTTTTGGTAAACTCGCCTCCGGCGTAGCCTCTACCAGCACCTGACACTCTACCTTGGGTGGCACCCTGCACCGACCTTCAAGCACTCTTTCACTGAATGGGGGAATAGTTATGGACCGTCTACCTGCTACTTTTACAAACCCAATCCTACCATCAGGCTGTACAAACACAACTCTCTTTCTCACTTTTGCCAACACCCGCCGGATACTGGCCTCTTCTGTACGCTGGCTATGCCTACCCATCTGACCCCTTCCTTCCCCTGTCAGAAACAGGGCCTCGAGCTCATCAATGACGTTCATTCCAACGATGCCTGGTGGTCCACCCACCTCCTGTGCCTTTGGACTACACTCGTTTACCACAAAGATGCACTTACGAAATCGCTTCCCCATACACTCTATTTCTGCTTCTAAACACCCCAACACGGGAATCTCCAATCCATTTGCTGCTGTGAGTTCAACCCAGTTGGCTGATGCTAACTCCTTCTTTCCGAAGTACTTCTTAAAGTGAGACTCTGTGATAGTGGTCACCACTGTATCCCAAAGGCAAGTGGTCTTTACCCCAGCTATTGTCAACTCAACAGTCCAACAATCTCCAAATGCACCCTTCTTGAGAGATTCAGAAGCCTCTTGGGCTACACACTCTGCTGCCTGACTTCCGACCATAGATGAACCATTACTTGCAGCCACCGCTGCCCCTGAGGCACGTCTGGTTTGGGAGTTTCTGGCCCTGGTATCACGTGGGGCTTCGTTCGATCTACAATATTTACTAGTGTGCCCTGGTTCACCACAAGTGTAGCAAATATTAAAAATTCAGTACAGGCACGAGTATCAATAGTTAAGATGGATGTTTTACCTAGAATCAACTTCATCAGCTCAATGTTACCGTTACCCCCTCCTGATGGTTACTGGAAAAAATTACACTCCACCGCATACAAATTTATTTGGAATAACAAACCTCCACGAATAAAAAGATCCACCGCACAAAGAAACAAAGCCGACGGAGGCATGGCATTTCCAGACTTTTACCACTATTTTAAAGCGTACTCTTTAAGACCACTGACAACCTGGTTTGATTCCCAAGCATCTGTATCCTGGAGAAACTTAGAAGAAAATATAGTAGCACCACATAGACTGCAGGACATAGTATACACCATATTATCAATTAAGCAATGCGAATTGAAATTTGGCCCCCTTATTACTCATGTGAATATGGCGTGAAACACAAAAAAAATATTCTAACCAACATACAGATACAGCGCTCAAAACTCAAACCTATCCTGCACCTCTACCACTCCTCCACCACTGCACTCCAAACTGATTGTGTGACTCCTATTGTTCTGGACCGGGCCAGATTTCACACCTCCACTACCTCCCACAGGCTGGGGAGATTTTCATCTTAAATTTGTATTCGTCCCAAATGTCCCAGCCCCATCGGATTTCTTAGCTTTTTTCACTGTTTACTTATCATGCATTGCAACACTAATATGGTCAGTACCCCAAGTCAGACTGCCCATATACAAATGATCTTGGGGGTCTGAGGGCAGTAGCCCCCGACCCCCTCCCTGGGGAAGCACTTAAGTTAAGTACCCTGCCTTTGTTCACCCAGCCACCAGCCCCGGAAAATTAACACCTGAATGCTAGATTAAGTGGCACACAAGCAGCAACAAGCAGCAGACAAGCAGCAGTCAAGCAGCAGAATTGGTTTGATTTTTGAGCGCTGCATTTGTAAATGGCATAGTCATACTCCCCTATTCAATAACAATGCACTCCTTATTGGAAACCGACCTATAAGATACCCCAAATGGGAAAAGCAGGGCATACACACATTGGGAGATGTTTTCAACAAACGGGGTTTTTGTAGCTATCAGGACATACATAAAAAATGTAACCTCACCAGTTCCACATATTATTTTTACGCACAGTTATTGGATTGTTTGAAGGCTCATGGAGTCCCATTAAGGATACCAATTGAGCACCACAGATATCACAAATTCTTCTATGAAAGAGAGACATCGAGAGGCTTCGTATCTGATTTTTATCATCACTTACTAACGTCCTCGTATGGAACCCTCCCCCTAGACTTAGTCTGGAGGAAGGATATACCAGACCTGGAAATAGATTTTGATTGGCAAGAAGTCTGGGCAAACGTTCGAATTGCGTCACGTAACCCGGACCATCAACAAATTAATCTTAATTATATTCATAAGACATACCTGACCCCTATAAGATTGAACAGAATGGGACTTAAACAAGACTCCAGATGTTCCTTATGTACAAATGGGGATGAGGGTACATTTATGCACATGTATTGGGATTGCCCACCGGTTAAGATATTCTGGAAAGAAGTGTCCCAATTATTAGAACTCTTATTTCTGAACATACCTGTACACCACTCTGTATTGTTGTTGAATGATGTTTTTCAGTTTGCAGCCCCTATACAGCTAAAGAGACTAGTTTTATCTGGTCTCACAGCGGCTAAAAAGCTGATAGCATCACGATGGTTTCAACTGGAAAAAATGTGCCGGAAGGTATGGGTTCTTACCTATCTCGATGTGATTTATCTAGACATTTCTACAGCAAGAATTTTAGTTGTCAGTGAAACCAAGATTGCAATCTGGTTAGAAGTGGTGGAGAGAATAAAAGCTAGCATATGAATTGTAGTGCCTGGTCAGAAACGAATGAAAATGGATGGATTTTCCAAGTGGGGGTCCGGGGGGGGGTGAGTGAGCAAGAGCATGTAGGGTATTAGATAGCAAGTATTATTAGGTATATATCTCGTATACTACATTTATAATGATTCAAATGGTGATTTCATTGGATGTTTACTGTTAATGCTTGTGTGTCTAATTTGATGTTATGTATAAAAAATAAATATAAATATAAAGCTAGTAGGGCCCCATTAGCCAACCCAGCCTCCACTACCAACCTAGCCCCTGCTAGGTTAGCCACAACAGCTACTACAGCACTGTCTGCTAGCCTAGCCCCTGCAGCTAACCAGGCTTCCACAGCTAGTCCAGCCCCGTCTGCTAGCTTAGCCCCTGCTACTAACCTGGCCTCGACAGCTAGTCCAGCCTCGTCTGCTAGTTTAGTCTCGGCAGTTAACCATGTCTCAAAAGCTAGTACAGCCCCGTCTGCTAGCCCAGTCCCTGCAGCTAACCAGGTCTCCACTGCTAGCCTAGCCCCTGCAGCTCGCAGACCTTCGAGAGCTAGCAAGGCTCAGAGGACTAGCGTGGCTCTTGTAGCTAGCCAGGCCTCCACAGCTGGCCCGGCCTTTGCTGCCAGCCTGGTTCCTGTCAGTGTAGCCCCGGCTGTCACCACTCCCCCTCCGGCCCCTACGCCATGCCTCGTCACCAAGACCGGCCCGGTCTCCACGCCCAGCCCAGCCTCTATGCCTGGTCCGGCTGCAACGCCAGGTCCCGGCTCCTCATCAACTGATCCTGGCTCCTCAACTGGTCCTGGCTCCCCGTCTGGTCCAGCCCTATGCCGTGACCGGCGTCCTGGTCCTCGCGTGGTCTTCACCGTGGTCTTCACCGTGGTCTACGCTGGGTCCTACTCCGGGGGTCGTCGCCGTCGCACCTCCGTTCCGGCCCCCCTGGTCCGGTCCCGAGTCCGGCGACTGGAGTGTCCCTCGTCCGGGATCCGGCTCCGGGTTCCTTACCCTCGCCCCTTTTCTCCAGGTCCCCTGACCGTCCCTCCCCGCCGCCCCTCACCGGGCCTCTGTCCCCGTCCCCACCCCCCTCGTCGGGCCTCTGTTCCTGGGTCCAGCCCCCCTCTCCGGGCCTCTGTTCCCGTCCCCACCCCCCTCTCCGGGCCTCTGCTCCCGTTTTCAGCACCCCTGGCTGCTATGCCCCTCCTGGGTTATTTTCTCTGGCTCCTGGCCCCAGTTTTCCGGGTCCTCGCCCTCGGTTCATTCCGGGGCCTCGGCCTCCTGCCTCGCCCGTTCCCGGACGATATTGTCGGGCGTCTGGAAGCCGCCCGTTCGGGGGGGGGGATAGTCCCAGACTAAGTCCTGTTTGGGGCTGTGAGGACAAGATGAACAGTGGTCTCATGGCGCCATCTAGCAGGCACCGTCAGATGGTGCAGGCCATTATTTTGTGTTGGTTAAATGTAATTGAATTGATTTCCTCGTGTATGTTGTCCTGGGCTCTTCCTTCCCTTGTTTAAATGTCGTCCTCCTGTCTGGTTGTTGTTTGTGATATTGCTTTTTGTGTCTAGTTTGGTGTTATTTGATTCTGTGTTTTGGACTGGCTTTGCCAGGTGTTGCCAATTATAATTAGTTGTGTATTTAAGTGTGGGTCTGTCCTAACTTCCTTGTGGCAGCACACCTCCGTGTTCCTGTACCTGTCATGTCACTGCTCTCGTCATCCTTGCCCTTTTGTTGTTTTCAGTCAAAGTACGTTTTGTTAGTTTTCCGTTTTGTGCACTTTGTTTTTCGTGTAACCAGTTTGTGTTTTCTCAGTGCCAGCTCGGCTGCGCCTTTTGCTTTTGTTTTGTTCATGTACAGTATCCTTGCTCTCATGGTTCTTAAATAAATGAACACAGTGATTGAGAAGAGCAAACGTCCGTCTCCGCTTCATCCTGTCATTCTGCATATTGGGTTCTCCTCTGTCATTCCGCATATTGGGTTCTCCTCTCCTTCCCTCGCCTCCTAATCCTAACAGTCTTGGCTAAAATGTAATTGACACCAGTTAATTGAACATAAAAAAAATTAAATACACATGGGAGTGGAAAAGAGTTAGCGAAAACCTTAACTTTTTATTTTTTTTACTTACTAACTAGCTGTTACATACTTCTTGCAGTCTGTGCAGTCTACACTCAATATGATATTAAGCAATTGCGGCCTGGATAACAGCACATGTAGGTGTGAGCGCAGTTCCAAGATTTTGTAAAAAGTGCACTATCCACACCGCAAAGACCGCACAAACCACAAAAAGTATGAAACATGTTTAACAACAAGTCACAATATTGGAAATGGAAATATCCCCCTCTGAGTGGCTGTGATGATCAACAGTCCAGCTGGACCAGGACCCCTGGTAGTCTTGTTTGTCTTTTCCTGGTTTTGGGGCCCACATTGTTGTTGAGGGCCAACAGTCTCCAGATGGTCCACTGTCTACCTGCAACCCTCTGCACAGGACCACTGGCTCCTGCACCTTCTCCAGGCTCCTCAATGGTCCACTGGCCACCTGCACCTTCTCCATGGCTCCTCAATGGTCCACTGGCTCCTGCACCTTATCCAGGCTGTATCCTAGCAATTGGGGATTATATCAATGTGGTCTGTGTCGATAATTATCATATTGACTCATCAGTCTAGTCTCGAGTTCACGAGATCTTCCCTCACTCAACTAAGCTGTTCTGATTTGACTCGCAATGCGACGTAGCAAGTAGCTGATCTGCAGTAACGCCCCCTCTATGGTTGTAGCGCATAGTGTAACCCGACACTTCCTCAAACAGGTTTTGACAGAGGCAGAGAATGAGCAAGCGAGAGAGAGGGAGATAGAGAGGGAGAGAGAGAGAGTGACCGGCGGGACCGTGCAGAAGTGTGTGTAAAAATGTGTGTGCGCCATCTCTCTCCCTTGTCGGAGCATTTACACACAAACTTGACTGCGTGTGTGTCGGGGACGCATCTCTCCTCTCTCTCTCTCCCTCGTCGGAGCATTTACACACAAACTTGACTGCGTGTGTGTCGGGGACGCATCTCTCCTCTCTCTCTCTCCCTCTCTCTCTCTCTTTTTCTCTCGCTCTCTCTCTCTCTCTCTCGCTTGCTCGTTCTCTCTCTCTCTCTCTCTCATATGTATCACGCTGTGTGGGTGACTGTCACTGAAAGCGCTTATGGGCGGAGCCCATCCAATAACAGCCTGAAATCCTGAGGCTGAAAAATGATGCTTTTGAGCACTGCAACTCGAACCAACTTCTCGAGAAGTTCCAGTAGGTCACCAACGACCTACTGATGACGGCTGATGCTGGCTCTCCTTCCCTCCTCATCCTCCTTGACCTCACAGCAGCTTTCGACACCGTCGATCATGACATCCTCCTTCACCGGCTCCAGTCCACCATCAGACTTTCAGACTCTGTCCTTGATTGGTTCAGATCCTACCTCACCGGAAGAGGCGGGGTCTGACACCCATCATGACACCCATCATGTCACCTGTGGTGTCCCACAAGGATCAGTCCTTGGCCCCACCCTATTCACCCTCTACATGCTCCCCCCTTGGCTCCGTCATCAGCCGGCATGGAATATCATTCCACTGCTACGCTGATGACACCCAACTCTACCTAAAAATAAACCCTACCCCATCCACAGTTCTGCCATCTTCCACTCTGACCACATGCCTTGAGGAGACCAAGGCGTGGATGAAGCACAACTTCTTACAGTTAAACAGTTCTAAAACTGAAGCCATTATTATTGGCACCCCACACCAGGTTCGCTCATCCACCATCACCACCATCACCTTTTCCGGCCAAAACATCACCCTGTCACCAACAATCACCAACCTAGGGGTAAAAATGGACCCTCACCTGACCTTTGAGGCACACATAAATCAACTATACAAAAACTCTTTCTACCACCTTAGGAACATCGCCAAACTTCGCCCCTCACTCACTCTGTCAGATGCCGAAAAGCTCATCCACGCCTTTGTTTCCTCCAGGCTGGATTACTGCAAAGCACTCCTCATCGGGATCCCTAGCAAGAACATCCAAAGGCTACAATGTATCCAAAACAGCGCTGCTAGGATCCTGATGAGAGTGCGGAAATACCACCACATCACTCCCATCCTCAAGTCCCTTCACTGGCTCCCTGTCTCACTCAGGATTGAGTTCAAAGTCTCCCTGCTCACCCACAAATGCCTCTATGGAAACGCCCCCCCCCCCTATACCTCAAAGAACTCATCACCCCTCACTCCTCCTCTTGACATCTCCGCTCTGGCCAGGCAAACCTCCTCCAGCGTCCAAGGACAAATCTCTGCACTATGGGAGATCGGGCTTTTTGCTCTTCCACTCCCAGTCTGTGGAATGCTCTCCCTGACTACCTGAGAGCACCACAGACTGTGGATGCTTTTAAGAAAGGCCTCAAAACTCACCTTTTTAGTAGAGCCTTCTGTTGACTTTTTATCAAATTTTTTGCTCCACACATTTTATGTTCTTTTACCAATTTCTTTTATCAGTTTTATTTATTCTATGGTTCTCTATATTATTCTATGTTTTAGTCTTGCCTATTTTTATATTCTTTCTTTCCTTTATTCTCGCTAGTTTTTAAGTTCTTTTAACTGTAGCGCTTTGAGATTTGCCCCGCAACTGTAAAGCGCATTACAAATGGAATCTATTATTATTATTATTATTATTGCATTAGAAATATAAAACAATGATTTTCTTTTGGAAAAAACCTTACAGATGTCTTCCATAGACTCACAGGAATTGTGTAAAGTTGCCCAAATAGTGCAAGGAATAGCAATGCATGTCCCCTTTAACTTATTTGGATATTTTTACGGATATGATCAAAGTGCGCCTTATTTTATTAATAAGCAGTAAGTCAGTGGTGGAAACTAAGAATCACTATGTCATTGCTGAGTGGGAATTTATGTGTACGGTTTATGTGTACGGCAAAGCACCTCATAGACTGACAATGGCTCACAGTCACAGCCATGCCACTTGTAAGACCAGATCAATCTATGGGAGAATTATTTGCATCTATGACACAGTGTATCCTTGTGTGTGTATCCTTGTGTGTGTATCCATGTGTGCGCGCACGTGTGTCATCAGCATGAGCGGTTCTGCAGGTTGGAGTTCATGTAACACATCTGGCTGAGGTTGGAGAACCTTAAATAAAAGCAACACAAGTCACAATACACCAAAAAAATATTCACTGTAGCACAAAATGTCACTGGTCTTAATGGATGGTTAATGATTCAGTGTTTTGATTTTGTGTGTGTGTGTGTGTGTTCTTGTGCATTTGTGAATGCATCCAAGTAGCCTATGTGTGAGTTTGTCTCATCCAAAGATTACCCTAGGCAGACAAGCTGCTCTTTTGAGAGATGTGAATATAATATTAATATTATATATTATATTATTATTATTATTTTTATTATTATTATTATTCATTAACAAAATCCTTATGTAAACCTGTCATGTGTTTTTTTTTTTTTTACTTACAGTATTCAACTCTAGTACTATTCTGTGCAATATGCTAGTAGGCTACTCAGTTACTTATTATTTATCATTGTCATCACACAATATGAATAACGAAAGGTTATTTCATAACCTAGTTATATGAATACTGGCTGAGCGTCTCACTCTGCCAATGAGAGAACCTCTTATCTCCACGCACCTAGCGTGCACGCGAAACAAACAAATGCACCCACTTGCACGTGACCAAGCCACTCCCATGCGTCTCCCTATATGACGCCGGAAATGGTCACGCTCCCCCCCATACTTGGCTATCGCGTCTCGCTCTGCTAATGAGATAAGGGGCAGAGCGGACGCGTGGCCCGACAAGTGTACCCCCTGAGGGCCCGTAAGCCCCAGCCAGGGAGGAGGGGAGTCCCATCCACCCGCACGTCCTAACGAAGGGGGGGAGGCAGTCAACTCCACCAAAGTCGAAAAAGGGGGAACCAGGCACCCCTGAACGCACAGCACAGGCGGGACCACGTGTGACACAGCACCCCGTGGTCCACACCCACACACCCCTGCTAGCCCACCTGATGGCGGGACGCAGGAGAGGTCCCAGACCCCAGAACCGCCTGGGAGACAGAACCCCCAGTCATGTCCACGAGTTAAAACTTAACGAAAGGACCCGGGGAGGACCAGGAGGCCGCAGCACAGATGTCCTCCACCAAGGCTCCCCCTAACAGGGCAGCAGAGGCCGCCACCCCACGAGTGGAGTGCACCCTGACGCCCCCAGGGGGGACCTGGCCAGCCAATGTGTAGCAAAGGGCAATGCCTTCGCACAACCAATGTGACAGGCGCTGCTTGGATAGCGCCTTACCCGCGCGAGGGCCACCGTAACAAACAAACAGTTGATCGGAAGCCCTGAGATCCTGCGTCCGACTGAGGTAAACCCCCAGTGCACGGACAGGACACGACAGGTGAAGGCTCGCCTCCAACCCACTAGCGGATGAAACGCCTGAACCACAATATCCCTAGAGCGAAAAGAGCTCCGGATATTCTTTGGCACGAAGACTGGATTAGGCCTCAGAGTCGCACCGCTATCGGCCCGAATAGACAGGTACTCCGGCCGCACCGAGAGAGCACACAGCTCACCCACGCGCTTAGCGGAGGTGATGGCCAAAAGGAACGTGGTCTTAAAGGACAGCCGATCCAATGGCACCTGCTCAAGAGGCTCAACGGGGCCTCCGACAACCGGCCCAGGACCAGTTGGAGGTCCCAACTCGGAGACAGAGAACGTTCCACAGGCTTGAGACGCCGAGCGACAAGCAGGAAACGTTTCACGAGAGGGTGGGTGTGACGTACGTGGGTTGGTCATTATCATTATTACTGTATTTGGAAGACCATGTGAACATTAGATTAGTATCGTTTGTATGTGTGTGTGTGTGTGTGAACATGAGAGCTAATGATATCTCTTCTTCTCTTCCTGTCAGGTGCTGCCCGTCCCTATACTGAAGGGTGCTGATTGCCTAATGAAGGACAGCTGATGGCAATCACATCAAGAGGGGCGGGTGCACAAGTAGCTGACAGCACACACACACGGGAGTCTCGTTGCTGGAGTCACTTGCCTTATGGGAGAGTGGGGAGGCTGCTGTCTCGCCTATCTATGGCCTAAGAACAAACACTGTGTGGCACGGTGCCATCTTATCATATGGAGTGTGGGTTAGACTCCACAGCTGTGGTGGCCTGGGATGGGCCCAAGGTAGTATCGTGACTACTAAGTGTTTGTTTGAGTTGTCTTATATGTATGTCTTGTTTGTCCTCCCATACCTTTTCCCTTTGTGTGTGTTGTGGGTTGAAATCCCCACTGACAACATCCCTTTTCCCTTTGGGAAAAGGCCGTGGGTTGGAAGCCCCACAGTACAATAAACATTATTTACCATTTGAAAACGTCTTTGTTTACTATCTGCCTACCCGGGACTGTTTTGACAAGCATTTTTCTACTGAGGGGGTTGTTTCTGCTCATGTACCACCTGCCCAGTTAACTATCCTGTATGGTCGTTAGACCTTCGTACATGACAGTGGGCGAACACCGTACTGCCCTCAAAACCCACGTGACAAGAGGATCTAGCTGCGGCATATCCAAGATAGACTGCAGGAAGGAAAGAACAGAGTCCAGGGGGCAGGACACCGGGTCCAGGCCCCCAACCTCACACCACTCTTGAAAAGCACGCCACTTACCTGCGTAAACCGCGGTAGTGGACGGAGCATGCGCGTTCCGGATGGTGTTAACCACAGTAGGGTTAAGACCCATCCCCTCCAGACTCACCCTTTCAGCAGCCAAACCATCAACGGCTGCCCCAGAACAGGGGGTAGACACAGCGCTCTGCGTGCCTGAGAGAGGGACCGCGGCGACCATGGAACAGGCCACGGCGGGGCTACCAAAAGCTGGATCAGGACCGGGAACCACACAGCCGTGCCCCGGTCCGGCGCGATCAGGATAAAAGTCCTGAGCTCCTGACGTCCCCGCTCCAACAGCTGAGCTATCAGGTGTATGGGGGGGTACGCGTACAGAATCCCGGGCGGCCACGAATACATCGAGAAGGCATCCGCCCCCAGAGGGGGGTTGTCCTTCCGACTGACCGAGAACCACAAGGGGCACTGGTGGGACTGTCTGCTCGCAAACAGGTCCACCGTGGCCTCCCCGAATCGGTCCCAGACCTGCCTGACTATGTCTGGACGTAGTCCCCACTCGTCGGGATGAGGACCGCCCCGCGACATCACATCTGCACCCACATTGTCCCTGCCAGGGATGTGGAGAGCCCTCAGGCTGCGTAGATTGAGAGACGCCCATAGCCAGAGCTCGACCGCCGCCCGGTGCAGACGGAGGGAGCGTACTCCTCCCTGTCTGTTGATATATGACGCTGACGTTGTGTTGTCCGTCCTGATCAAAACATGCTCGCCCACCACCAGGTGGCCGAGCCGCTTGAGGACCAGAAGGACTGCCTTCAATTCCAACACATTGATATGTAGTGCAGACCAGGCAGCATGGTCCGGCCAGCTGCCCCCTACTGCGTCGGTCCGACACGTCCCCCCCCATCCCGTGAGGGAGGCGTCGGTGAAGACCGTGATGTATGATAGCTGCCCATGGAGATCCCGCTGGTGAGGGCACCAGGCCTCCCCCAGTGGTCGAGATCCCCCAGTACTGACACGGGAACCTTCAGTCGCTTCCACTTGCCACTCATCGGGTCTATTTTCATACTGAAAAACCACCGCTGTATCCTCCTCATGAAGAGGAGGCCAAGAGGGACCACAGGTTGAGCAGATACCATCATACCGAGCAGGCGCATCACGGACAGCGCCGTAACCGTCCTGCCAGGATGGAACCTCCTGAGCGCGTTGAGAATATCCTCTCGCCGTCGCTCTGAGAGGGTTGCCCTCATGGGCCTTGAGCTTAGAACCAAGCCCAAGCACTCCACCTGTTGACTGGGAAGAGGAGTACTCTTCTCCCAGTTTACAGCAAAACCTAGACTGGTGAGGAATTCCACCACCAGCCTGGTATGAGACCTGGCAATCTCGCTCTCCACATTGCTTTCAGTTTAGCTGGTCGTCCACAGTAATACACATTGGCCGTATTACGGGGAGGGAAACTGAAGTGGGGATCGGGCGTAGTGGACAGCGACTCCTACAGGTCGGTTGGTGCGCCTGCGCAGTAGAATCAAGAAGCGACGGGGGCGGGGCCCCTCCAAAGCCCAGACCCCCGACGCTGAAAGATCGAGCCGCGCAGGTGAAAAGATGCAACGGCTGTTACCTTGAGTATCGGAGGGGACTCGTGCTATGTATGACTTAGTCCACATTGCAGCCGGCTTGTGGGAGGCAAGAAACAACGTTCGAAGACAGGGGAGGGTTGAATTGGACAATATGAAAATTGGGATGGGAGAAAAATAGAAAATGGGAAAAAAAGTGGACCAAAAAAAAAACATGCGCAATGTTTTTGACGTCAGCTGGCCCTAAGGCCCCACCACAATGAGGGTTGCTGCTAAATTCCGTCCTGCGGCGGTATAAGCTTCATCAGCCCACTCAGCCACCTGCCGGGCCGACTCGCCCTCTGGCGTCGGCTTCCGGGTGGGATACCGTTCAACCATGCCAGGGCAAAGGACCGATGATACCTGGCCCTCTAAGCACGGCACACCTGCCTTGCGCCCTGTCGTCAGCCCATCCACCCGTATAAAGTGTAAATAAGCCTCAGAAAAAACCCCCACATTAGACACCGATTGACCTTCAGCAATGAAACGGTTAAGAGGAGGGAAGAGAGGTGACAACCCCGCCGGGGCACATGGGGAACGGCGTCCCAACATTGTAGCATTAGCATTAGCTGCACGCTCTAGGATACTTGGAAAAACACCCAAAAGAGAGTCATGACGACCATGTTTTCCCAAATATCCCGCACCCCGCGCCAATACATCACTCGGTTGTCTCACGAGACAACGAGCAGTATTACCCATGCTAGTATCAATGCCTGATAGCGCAGGCCCTACCTGTGCACAACTTAGCTCGACTGCTAACCGTTGCGCGACGTCCCTCGGTCCGCTGTCACGAGACGAGGAAAACCCAGGACAGGACAGCTGCGCTGTTAGGATGTGCCGAGAAGGTTCCGGGGGCTGGTGAACTTCAGGCGAATACCCAACATTGTGTAATTTCTCCCTACGTTTCATAACAACCAGTTCACGAAGTGCACTGCTACTTCTGCGTTTGGAAACAAAATGAGGAAGGGGGAGCGTGACCATATGTCTCACTAGCTTTGGTATATGTCAACAGTAAAAATAACAATGATTAATTAACTCATTCACTGCCAACAATGATTATACTCGTTATTGGCTGCCAATCGTTGAACGCCAACAACGGGTATACTCGTTATTTGATCGTTATTTATTTTATTCGATATTTATATTCATTACAGGCCCACTGACTCTGGGTTAACATTGGGAATTGCATTGAGAATGCCTAGGTGCAATACCGGCCGCATCACGCTAGACGGCGTATCGAGCACCCTTTCTAACATTGTATCCTGGGCTGTGGGATGGCTAAAGGTGTCGGGTTACATTTTTCCTTGTCGGGCAAGATGAACGGTTCTGCCGGTTACATTGAAGTCCGTCAAATATGCCCGATCCATATGTTATGGTGGATTATGCCGTCAAGCAAATGGACATTGGATGTACCAGATGGCGATCAAGAAATTGGAATATTATTTTTGGAATACTCCCGGTCGCAGGTAAGGACGATTTGACGTCAATTTTAGCTTGATCCTGCAAGGCTTTTGTACCGATCAGGCAGATAAGCATTTTTAGTGTTGAATACGAATGCCGTTACCAACAATCAAATAATCTGAAACGACCCCCCCCCCCCCCCCCCTTTCATGCTTCCTGATGGAACATGATATCTATGATGTAGATTTGATTCCGGAACAATAGCGGGTTCAGGCAAGAAACGGCAACGTCTACAATGGAATCGACGTATACTGCCATAACTAAGCATTTAATCAATTACCAGACCGCTCTAAAACCATACTTATATTCACCACGGTATAACACAGGAATGGATGGGAAAATTATCTCTTTTTTTGCATCTTGACCGGAAGAAACTCAATGTCAAATGACTATAGTATTGTATCCATGGCTATAATATAGAATATAGATTTAGCTCTACAAACAAGGTGACTAACTCCCATTGTTTACAGCGTGGCAATACTACCACAGCATAAGGGTAATCCCCGGCGGTCAATGAGTTGATGTTAATATTATTATTGTTGTTATTAATAATAACTACATATATATCATTATTATTATATTACTATATTGTATGGTTTAAATGTTGTGTTGGATACGTTGTATGTTGTTGCACATATATGTTGTATCATGTTATATTCATGGATTGTGTATATTGTTCCACTGACCACCAAGTTAAATGCATGTGTATTCTGTACATTTGATGAATGAGGTGATTCTGATGAATCATTACTATTGTCATAGTAGTAAGTGTTACCAGTATGTTATTAACATATGTCAACGTTAACAAATAATCAAACAGTAACATCACATTTTTCCAGAATGATTTGAACACTCTGGTAACATCTCATAACAAACATTATGTGACAGCCTCTAGAAATATAGTTAAATCAGGAGAGACTATAGGTTTACGAATTAGAAATAGGCTAAAGCTTTTATTTTCACAACACAGAAGAAATGTTGGCCGTGACTCCAATTGGGATACATATATTATAACTCTCTGGGTAATGAACCCCATGATCCTGTTGAGAAGATTTGACATGACTAATATTACAGTGGTCAAATATGGACGATGACTATAAATGTTGTTGATTGGAACATAGTCATATCCATGGGGCTGTTATGACCTTAGTTTAGAGAAATGGGCCAAAGCAGTAACGAAGAACTGATATTTACACTCACTGGATTGCTTACTGAAATTGGTCAATGTGATTTAGTAGAACTTCACCAATCCAAACTCAGTAAAAAGGTCTATCAAACTACTGAATTCTTTAAGACATCTGAAATACCATGGCAAAATATGAAGTATACACCCATTCCAAAATATGTAACTAATTTGCACTACAAATGCCTTTAATTGCATGTGTCCTAAAATAAACACAAATCAATACACAATTATTGCAATGCATTTTTTAATTGTTGAATATGTTGTTCCATACACACAGTACTTGGTTGACCAGTCAATTCAGAAGTCTAAGGTTTGCATAAATGAGGCTATTTATTGCACAGGTTCTAAATTGTTATCCCTAATACAATACTTTCACAAAGGGTTGCTGCTGTGCACTGCCACCCTTTTAAAATTAAAACAATTCAAAATGTAAACAGAAAAAGATATAGATTAATTTACTAATGACAGAGCGTTCATTCTCAGTGATTTCTTGGAACGGTGGATAGAACCTCCTTCCTATGAGAATAGTTTTTCAACATTTAAAGGAGGAACATCCACAGCCTGCATTGATAGAATTGAAAGTATTTGTTCATGTATTACTGTAACATGATGGATTTCATACAGTAGGCTTACAGGTTAGACAGTAAAACAAAAATAAAATTAACAAAATAGTACATTTCAGTTTGTAAATTGTTTGTTTCATATTTCATAGATCTTTGAGGCAAAGTCAAAAGCAACCGAAAGTAATTCGATTACAGTGCTTATTTGTTGAGTAATGCAGCAGATTACATTACTGGTTACAATTGTAAGCAGGTAATCAGTCATTTGTATCAGAACACATTGTTAAAGTAACCTCGATACGGCAACATTCAGTTTGACATTCGGACGTAAGGGGATAATAATAATTTACTGAGCCACTGTCCCTTCTGAGGAAAATACTGCATTTCAACATTCAGTGATAAGACGTATTTCAACACACAATCATGTAAACCTGAACACTTTCTTGAGATTCTGATATCTAAAACCACACAGAAACAAATGAACGTGTAAAAACAGTAAAGTCATACAATCATTTTTCATCTCTCTCCGGTAGGAATGTTGAAGAGTCACATTCATTCACTGACACGATGGGGGTGACCACTGACCAGGTCTCTGCACATTCAGCCGTTTACTCAAAGTAATAGTTTTGCATGAAGACAGCGTGGACCCCTCTAAAGACAGGAGAGAAGTTGTAGATGAGAGCCTTCTCCTCCTCCAGCACGCTGGAAAACTGGTGATGGTTCTTCATGGCTAGAAAGAGAGAGAGGGAGAGGGAGGTTAGGAAAGACAGAGAGAGAGAAAGAAGGATGAGAGAGAAATTGTACATACAGATGGATATATTACGTGAAAGAGGAAGAGAAGGAGATATAGTCATAATTAAATAGTGTGTGTGTGTGTATGAGAGAGAGAAAGAGAATATTTGCATGTTTATTTGAGTTTGTACAAATGATTCTTCGGTAGCTGACTGTGCACTGTGTAGAGTTGAACATTTACAATGGAATTTCGAGACACTCATCACCATTCGTCATACACGCATATATGCTCCTCCCCACATCTCCTCTCACAGACTACCCATGCAGCACTTTGTTCCATTCCTCCTTTGCCACTCCCCATGGTCAATCATGTGCCATTCACTCTCTATTCTGCACACTTTTCCTTAACACTTTGAGTGCCAGCAGGGGGCGCCAGAATTAGCGCTTGAATGCCAGCCTTTTTAGACTGATTTTCCGATATTTCATGATTTTCACGGAGCTATTTCTATATTCTATATTATGGCTATGTGTCTAATACGCCCGTCGCTTATCAATGACTTGCTTGCAGTCAACATGTACGAAACTGGTTGTTTTTTCATCGGTACATTTCCGTTTTATACCATTTTGAAAAACGCCTATTTATGAATCGTTTTCAAATAAACGCTAGATTATCGATAGTATATGTGTACTTATGCACGCTAGAGAAGCGGGCTGAAAATCGATTATCTATTTCCTGGTCAACACACACACACACACACACATACACACATACACACACACACACACACACACACACACACACACACACACACACACACACACACACACACACACACATAATAGGGGACACGTTGAGATATATGTGAAAAAAACGATAGGTTATGACTATAACCAAGTTCTGTTAGTTAGGGGCGATGCTTGGCATCACTACTGCACTATCTCGCGTACGTGCACGCGTACTGAATAAACCACAAA
The DNA here is from genome assembly GCF_963971535.1 of Notolepis coatsorum. NCBI lineage: Eukaryota > Metazoa > Chordata > Actinopteri > Aulopiformes > Paralepididae > Notolepis > Notolepis coatsorum. The sequence continues at coordinate 117,246,003 of NC_140170.1, forward strand.
TGTACCTCTAATACCAGTATTAGTCTGACCACACCCCTCATCAGCTTACCTTCATAAGCAGGTGTGTGGTCACCTGCTCTCCTCCTTCCCAAGCTTTCACCACAAGGTGAGGACAAGGGCTGCAGCGGCCGTCTGATGCCAAGCATCGCCCCTAACTAACAGAACTTGGTTATAGTCATAACCTATCGTTCTGTATCGTTAGTGGCTTAGCTTGGCATCACTACTGCACAAGGGAGGCCAAGCGGAGCCACTTGGCTGACAAATACACCCCGCTGACAGCCCCCCAAAACCATCAGAACAGGGAGGGCCGAGCCCCCCCGACCCCCCCTAATGGAGGGTATCCCCCCTATTAGAGGCATCACGGGAAGGCGACGGACCCGACCGTGCGAAGAGGCACTCAAGCAACTTAACGCACAGGGTGAGCAGACCGTGGCTTGACCCCACGACTACACACACGCACAACCCGCATGCCACCCGGGAACGAACGGAGGAACAACCTCGTTACTGCCCCCAGAATCACGGGGCCAAGGGCAAACCCAACCCCGTGGCAAGGCCGTAGCAGCGGAGCGCGAAGGAAGACCCAGACCCACCAAAAGGACTGGACTCCCTGGAATGGGGGCCCGGAGAAGTCCATGATGCCAGCATCAAGACCCCACCAGGTGGGCACGCAGTGCCCCGCCCCCCACATCGCCAGCGTATTCGGACAAAGGCCCCTCAGTTACTGCACCTGGTATTCCCAGGCGGAATCCCATCCAAGTACTAACCAGGCCAGAACCTGCTTAGCTTCCGAGATCGGACGAGATCGGGCGTGTTCAGGTCGGTATGGCCGTAAGCCGAGCGGGCCCCGTCCCCCCAATAGTACACCGCCTGGCACACTGACCCTGCAGAACAGGCAGTCAGCATGGCCGTAAGCACACAAAAAAGGTTAACCAACGGAAGCAGGCAGCGCACCGGGGAAAAACCAGGCAACAGGCTGTTAACCCTAGCCTGGAGACTGCGGACGAGACAGGCGCCAGAGGGGACAGCTGAACACAGCCGCCCCGGCGGAAGGAGCGTAAGCTGGCGGTGTTGCATGACCAAGCCTCCATTTAACAACCCCCACCCAGAGGGGTCGAGGCAGAGAAGGCTGACACGATTGGCAGACGTCATGAACGTGCAGGGGCACCCTCAAACGGTGAACCCGGGAGTTGACACTGCTCCAACACACCAGGGAATCAACCACCTCGGTGTTACCCAATGCGGCGGTTGTTCCTATAACCCCTCAAGAAAAAACTCCAAAACACACCTGCGGGTATACACCGGCTATACCGCAGTACAAGTGTTTCAGTTTCCAAAAAGGGTTAACCCAGGCCTACGGGTCGCAAACATCACTTCGGACCGGGCCTGGCGGTACGGGAAGCACAGGGTCACCAGAGGAGGTCAAAAAACCACCCCCACAGGCCCCTCTTCGCCATGCGTGAGAGAGGAGCGAAAAACAATGGAGAACCAGCCCCTAAGCACACCGTACCTGGTATTCCCCGGCGGTCTCCCAACCAAGTACTAACCAGGACCAACCTGTGTAGCGGCCGAGATCCGACGAGATCGAGCGCGTACAGAATGGCATGGCTGCAAGCCATGACGACAGTGCTGAGTAAAAACATACCCAACCAGGGTCTCCATAGCGCTTAACCCTGTGACACCCAGACCGACCTGGCAATTTTCCCCCTGAAAAAAGCCCAAGTCCCTCAGGGTACCAGAACAGCAGATCTGCATCCCCGGCGGACAACGGGTTCAACTGATCTGGACCAGCGTGACCAGAACCAGTCCCGTGCCCTAACCACGCCGACATGCCTACTCCAGGAGAAGGGCAGATATGCGTGTTGATCTTAACATGAAAAGAAGGCGCCACCCAGACGTTCGGACGAACCGCGCCTGGTGGCCCACCCCAAGGGCGTGAGACCCCACTACATATGTTCAGATCCATCCCGTCATCATCCCCCAGACATGAACGAGAATCCGTCGACAACCCACCCAGGTCATGGGATGTGGTCGTCGGAAGAGGAAAAACCCCCATCTCAGTTGCTTTATAAAAACGCTGTTTCAACCACAAGCAACCAAGGCGTGCCAGTCAATCGCCTGTTTACAGCGAGCTAGCACTATACGTGCGTCGGGACACACCCCCATCAATGAACAGGCTACTTAGACCTGTCATTGAATCCCCAAGGCGCCCAGGGGAACGACAAGAGGGGTGTGACACTCCCTAACTCCAACACTTCTGGAATAGAAAGAAGGAAGCATCAACAGCATGTATCCCAGTCTACACAGCCGGGGTAAAAAATGGTCACATTTTTACATCCCACCACCCTCCCATAGGAAAGAGACGGGGATCCCCAGAGAGACTTCCCACGCGAGCTGTACAGATTGAAAAGAATATATTGCACCTTGAGCCATGTAAAAAACTGGTTTTAGGGCCTCCGGGGAAGAGGCACTGAACCCATACACACTCAATAAACGAATTGAATCGAATATACATACAATAGAAAAAGGACCCTTCTAGAGGGTCCACTCACTTTGACAATCTGAGGAGGAAGGCTCTGTACTCTGATGGAGGCTTCCTCACATGGAAGAAGGAGTCCGAACTCACAGAAGGCCTGAATAGGCGCTTGGTGAGGAGGAGCCCTGACCACCCCCCCTGAAAACAGATCCATCACATGGACCTGAACAGCACACGGAAGTCCTACCAACAGAGACGCGCACGGTGACGTACTCTATGGCGGGGGAATTCCTGCGGTGCACACGCCCAATATACCAGGCCGTGGGACCAGGAACTCCCTCCCCCCCCCCCCCCCCCCCCCCCCCCCGTAACGTGCCAAACCGCCACGTGACGGGAACCTTGAAGGACAGGGGGTGTACCCCTGACCGACAGAACAATGGGGAGAGGAAAGGTTACCAGTTCACCCCTTTACGACCCCACACCCATGATACGACGTAACGACAAAAAGAGAATATGACACAGTCATAGTCAGCTCTATGAAGCGTTTCACAGCTCCACACAGCGCATGAGCTAACCTGCTATCTGATTTTTACTAAGGAAAAACACAGAATAGAGAGGGCTCTAAGAACCCCGGTCCAACATACACATGTGCTTCTGTGGCCAGTACAACCCAGTTGTAGGTCACATGACACACACAACCCATCATCACCTACAAAAAATGGCAAAAACACTCAACAGAGGAACGCCGTTTTTTTCACAATGAGAGAATACATCATTCTTGATTAGTATCGACCACAGGCCTTGCTAAGCACACATGACAGCAACCAAACCAATTTCCCTTTAGGAAATAAGTTTCTCCAGCAGATTTAGCACAACCTCAGCAATCAAGCTAAGAGTTACATCGTATCCCTACCACACAAAAGACACAATTAATGCACAACATGTCTGATAGGAGGTGATAAAGTCCCCAGGGAACCGGGGGGGAAAAACACAATCCTCCTATTTTACCCTCAATACGGCCAGTTAAAACAGGAAAACCTGTTAATGTGTGAACACACTGTTCATTGTCATTACAGTCTGAGAAAGAACATTCTTTTACTCACTTGTCACCAAGCATAGCTTCATAGGTTAGTTGCCTTAGTAGTGAGTACACGGTACACATAAACACCATGATGTTTCTCACACAACAACCAGATCAATACATCACGATCTGCACGGAGAAGCTAACTGCCAGTGACAAAAACAGCCCACACATAACCCGCAACGTATCCTAAATGTATTTGCAACAACACACGTTTTGGGAAAAAACACCGTTATTCACAATACATCTAGCAAAGTAAAACCAGAAGACGTGTTATGAGGTCTGGTCAACCCCGTACCTACCCGGAACGCAGATCAGCGAAGTGCAGTCACAAGACACCGTAGAACACAGCCGTCCTGTGTTGTTCGATCCGGGCAGCGTCGCCGCTCCAACCAGTCGCTACAGTCCTTTTTGTTGACGCAATCCCCGTCCAGGCCCAGGGCAGGGTCGACGAAACATCCCCTGTCAAGGATGACGTCGCGGTCAAGAGTGTAAAACATGTTAAAATCAAAGCACGTTCAACAGAATAGCATCAAGCCAACGGCGATCAGAAGCGAGCTCCCGGCGGCGCGCGAGAAGCTAAGCTACCCCGCGCCAGCCATCTAACCGTAAGCTATGAACATGTAAACAATGACATAACACTCACCCAGACAGGCCGCCGTTCTGAACCTCTCCTCACTTTTTAAGAGAAAAGAGAAAACAAGACGTCAACACCGCTTCACAACGGTGACATTACCACGTCCGACGGAAATCAGCACAGTACCAACTGGCCTGTGTAGCTGACTTTAAACATGAATCTGCCGCTATCGCACATTACATGCACATATCCCCTCGTGAAGGAATACTCTCATTTGGATATGAAAGATGGGGCCTTAACACGGTGACAGAGAGAATCCACTCGTCCAGAACACACAGGGATCACCAGTGTCAATGGTCGCGGCCCACTATAGTTAAAACTATAATGGTCTTCAGACCAAGGTCTTCTGTCGCCTAGGTGGCTAAACAAAGGACCCTAGCCTGGGGCCGGTTTCCATAAACTTTGTCAAGTAGCCCCCATAGCACTAACAGACAAGTGGAGCCCGCCAGCAAACACTACTCACCCAACCTGGAACGCACCGCTTCTCACAACAGCGGCATGTCCGACAGTTCAGCTGTGGCCTGACAGGTTTCACCCCAACAAACACAGCAAGGAACTGCAGTTGAGAAGCATGCAGCGGCGTGCTCCCAATACGAAAACCGGTGGAGGGTTTTTAGAATGATCATCATCTTCTAGACACTCCAGTACGAAGACAATATCGCCGTATTTTCTCGAAAAATAGTGAGAGAGAAAATAAAGATATGATGTCAACGTATCCTTGCTTCCCAAGCTGTTCCTAATCCAATTTCTTCCATCATGGTGTCAAGTGTGGGGATCTACCGAGGCACCTCTTCCTTGTGGTGAAAGCGAGAAGGAGGAGAGCAGGTGACCACACACCTGCTTATGAAGGTAAGCTGATGAGGGGTGTGGTCAGACTAATACTGGTATTAGAGGTACATTTGTGGTTTATTCAGTACGCGTGCACGTACGCGAGATAGTGCAGTAGTGATGCCAAGCTAAGCCACTAACGATACAGAACTCTGATTACCTCAAGACTGGTAAAATAGATTCCTTACCTCACATCAGATGTTCTGCAAAAAGATTATTCCAATTCCTGATCGCCATTCCAAATATCGATCGCATTTATTGATCCAACGTTAGGTACTCGAAACACATATTCCACGCTGTTCTGAGTGTCTACAATGAATGGGATCGGCTCGGGTTACATGCCTGATAAGTAAAATGAGGATTCCGGATTTTTAACACTCAAAGTGTTAAAAGCCAGCCTCCTACGCAGAACCAGCTTTCAGTCTTTCATGGCAACTGCCTTCCTGCAGACTCGTCTGTTTCTACTCCCTAGAACACCACACCCACCCTCCCCTCTGTCCTCATCCCAGGTCAGAGGTCCCTCATCCCAGCCAGCCACTTAAGTTCTGCTACCCCCTGAGAGAGGGCAGACCTGTACTTTCCCCCCACAGTCCATGTGCTCGGCTTCCTCAAACACACGCTCTCACATCTGCAGACCGCTTAGCGCCGGCTAGGGACCAGCTGCCTCACGGCACGTGTTGCATTCTCCCCTAAATCCACCTTTCCCCCGCGCTCAGCTGCCTCACGGCACGTGTTGCATTCTCCCCTAAATCCACCTTTCCCCCGCGCTCAGCTGCCTCACGGCATGTGTTGCATTCTCCCCTAAATCCACCTTTCCCCCCCGCTAATAATAATAATAATGGATTAAATTTGTACCGCGCTCTACATTCGTGAGAATCTCAGAGTGCTACAGGAGATAAAAACAAAAGTTAAATGAATAAAACAATTTAAAATGAATAAAAACAATTAAAAAGACTAACAACCAGTGAAATGGAAGAACCTAAGAGTAAAATAAAATAAAAATAATAGTAAAATGAATAGAAGTAAAAAATAAAAGTAAAAGAAAATTCAGGCAAAAGCCTTGTTAAAAAGAAATGTTTTTAGGCCCCTTTTAAAAACCTCGACGGATTGTGGTGCTCTCAGGTGGATGGGGAGAGCATTCCAAAGTCTGGGTGCGGCGGAGCAGAAGGCGCGATCACCCATGGAGTGCAGCTTAGTCCTGGGGGCTTTGAGGAGGTAGGCTGTGCCGGAGCGGAGGGAACGTGAGGAGGACTGGGGGGTGAGGAGTTCCTTGAGATAGGCAGGGGCACCACCGTGTACGCACTGGTGAGTGAGGAGGGACACCTTGTACTCAATTCTGTGTTCCACGGGGAGCCAGTGAAGGGATCTGAGGGTGGGGGTGATGTGATCATATTTGCGCACCCTCATCAGGATCCTAGCAGCGACATTCTGGATGGTTTGCAATTTTTTAATGCTTTTGCTAGGAATCCCGATGAGGAGTGCATTGCAATAGTCCAGCCTGGAGGAAACAAAAGCGTGGACGAGTTTCTCCGAATCTGCCAGGGTGAGTGAGGGGCGGAGTTTAGTGATGTTACGGAGGTGAAAGAAAGAGGTCTGCTAGCGGCCTGTGTTTGTGCTTCTCCCCTAAATCCAGCTTTCCCCCGCGCTCAGCTGCTAGCGGCATGTGTTTGTGCTTCTCCCCTAAATCCACCTTTCCCCCGCGCTCAGCTGCCTCACGGCACGTGTTGCATTCTCCCCTAAATCCACCTTTCCCCCGCGCTCAGCTGCCTCACGGCATGTGTTGCATTCTCCCCTAAATCCACCTTTCCCCCCCGCTAATAATAATAATAATGGATTAAATTTGTACCGCGCTCTACATTCGTGAGAATCTCAGAGTGCTACAGGAGATAAAAACAAAAGTTAAATGAATAAAACAATTTAAAATGAATAAAAACAATTAAAAAGACTAACAACCAGTGAAATGGAAGAACCTAAGAGTAAAATAAAATAAAAATAATAGTAAAATGAATAGAAGTAAAAAATAAAAGTAAAAGAAAATTCAGGCAAAAGCCTTGTTAAAAAGAAATGTTTTTAGGCCCCTTTTAAAAACCTCGACGGATTGTGGTGCTCTCAGGTGGATGGGGAGAGCATTCCAAAGTCTGGGTGCGGCGGAGCAGAAGGCGCGATCACCCATGGAGTGCAGCTTAGTCCTGGGGGCTTTGAGGAGGTAGGCTGTGCCGGAGCGGAGGGAACGTGAGGAGGACTGGGGGGTGAGGAGTTCCTTGAGATAGGCAGGGGCACCACCGTGTACGCACTGGTGAGTGAGGAGGGACACCTTGTACTCAATTCTGTGTTCCACGGGGAGCCAGTGAAGGGATCTGAGGGTGGGGGTGATGTGATCATATTTGCGCACCCTCATCAGGATCCTAGCAGCGACATTCTGGATGGTTTGCAATTTTTTAATGCTTTTGCTAGGAATCCCGATGAGGAGTGCATTGCAATAGTCCAGCCTGGAGGAAACAAAAGCGTGGACGAGTTTCTCCGAATCTGCCAGGGTGAGTGAGGGGCGGAGTTTAGTGATGTTACGGAGGTGAAAGAAAGAGGTCTGCTAGCGGCCTGTGTTTGTGCTTCTCCCCTAAATCCAGCTTTCCCCCGCGCTCAGCTGCTAGCGGCATGTGTTTGTGCTTCTCCCCTAAATCCACCTTTCCCCCACACTCAGCTGCTAGCGGCATGTGTTTGTGCTTCTCCCCTAAATCCACCTTTCTCCTACGCTCAGCTGCTAGCGGCATGTGTTTGTGCTTCTCCCCTAAATCCACCTTTCCCCCGCGCTCAGCTGCTAGCGGCATGTGTTTGTGCTTCTCCCCTAAATCCACCTTTTCCCCACGCTCAGCTGCTAGCGGCCTGTGTTTGTGCTTCTCCCCTAAATCCACCTTTCCCCCGCGCTCAGCTGCTAGTGGCATGTGGTTGTGCTTCTTACCGAAGCCACCTTGCCGAGCAGATACTCTACAGGAGCTTGTTACTGTGGCAGCTCATTTAACTGAGGCAGATGGGTACATTATGTACACCGTGCTGCAGCTCCAGTAGTGCTCAGTTTCATTTCCCACATGGCGTGGGCAGTTCTGTACATGCAGGCTGTCTCATAGCACTGTCTATAGGCTAGATATAGTGGGGATATTTTTACTCCCTATGCAATTAGTTATCCTGCCCATCAATTTAGAGGGCTTTTTCTGTATATTATAGGCCTACAGTATGTATAATGTAGCCTACCTCATCCTTATATCATATTATTGTAATTTTTCATGCTGTAGCCTATGCTATAATATTGCATATTTTTACATTCTTCTAGAACCACACACAGACTACTCAAGTGATAAAGTACCTTAAAGATACCCAGTGTGTGTGTGTGTGTGTGTGTGTGTGTGTGTGTGTGTGTGGCTGGTGGTGTGTGTTACAGCATTTATTGGACATTCTACTGTTATTATAGCGTGCACGCACACACACACCCACACACCCACCAACCTACCCCAAACACAGACACACACACAAGCTTACAGTACCTTCGGAGACGAAGAAGCTGCCGGTGTAGAATGAAGCCCTAATGGCAGACACAGAGTGGATCATGCCTGGCTTGTCGATCCACTCAAAGGGACTCTTCTCTGGGTGCCACTGCACGGCGTAGAATGGGTAGCGGTAGGCTGGGGAGGACAGACAGGACAGAGTTATAGGAAGCGGTAGGCTGGGGAGGACAGACAGGACAGAGTTATAGGAAGCGGTAGGCTGGGGAGGACAGACAGGACAGAGTTATAGGAAGTGGTAGACTGGGGAGGACAGACAGGACGGAGTTATAGGAAGCGGTAGGCTGGGGAGGACAATTAATTAAACCATTCGAGACCTCTATCCTTTCAGACTTCTGAAAGGAAACAGTTTGTGTATCCTCTCTCGCCAACCCTCCCTCCCTCATTCAAAACGCAGACATAGGCTACATAAGAACAGAGTTTATTTTTAACAGCTTGTCATTTCAGTTGAATGACATTCCTTTCAGTTGCATGAAATGCAAGTCCAAATGTAACATTCAATAACCCTTTTAATTTTTTTTGTTATATGAAGGAGCATCAAATTTGCGCAATTATTAGAAACACTTTAACGCAGGCCTAGACTTTCATGAAATAAAAAAATTAATGTTTTGTTTAACACAAATTTGTGTCTTGTTTGTTTAACACAAATAAAAACAGGCTATTAACCGAATGGAAACTAGATACGCAGGACCGCTTCGAACGTAACAATTAGCATACATTTCAAACACCTTTGAAAACGTCAAAACAAGTATAACAACCAATGCTCTACCTGACTGTCAACATACCAGCTGAGATCTCTGCGAGGCATTTTGGCCAGAAGAATTTTTTGACACCATGCAGTTCACCTGGATGTTGTTTTCCTCTACGGCATCGAAATGGTGTCAACAAATTCTTCTGGACTTGGCCTCGCAGAGATCTCAGCTGGTATGTTGACAGTCAGGTACTGCACCTGATTGAAGAGCCTCAAGCACTAAACAAAAGGTAAAATCCAGCACCGGGTACAGGTGGGCCCAGATAACCGATGGGTCGTGCCTCCGAGAAGGGGAGATGGAACAAAAGCTCAGAGGGGACTGGGAGGACAGAACACCAGTGTGGAGGGTGGCTTGCTGACAGTGGACAGACTGAACCTCATTAGTGTACTTGCAGGCATAATTCTCACTGAAGTGATCTTGTAACTGGTTTACTGCTTTATCCTCTGTCAGCATCATCTCTTTTTTGACTGTCACACCAGACTTTCTTTTTTTATTGACCTCAGTAGATCACTGAGTGAGACCAATATGATCTGTTGTCACAGGCCTAACCAAAGGAACAGCAGTGAATTGACACTCTCCACAAACACCATAGGCATAAATGTCCTTCACATTGGGATTGCAGATGATGGTATCTGCCATCTTCTATACATCTTTAGTGGACAGAAGCCCACTACAGACAAGTATTGCAATGAATTACAGTTATTAAGACAATATAATGCCTGAAACATAATACAAAGTGAAATCTTGTCATACTTACCTGAAACTAAATTGAAGAATGTGAGACAGAAAAACAGAGAGAGACAGACAGAGATAGACAGAGACAAACAGAGAGAGAGACACAGACAGACAGACACAAAGAGACAGAGGCATAGACAGAGAGAGACAGATAGAAAAGCGAACAGAAATAGTTCTGTATCACACTAGCTCACGCTCAGCGTTTCATTGCATATATCTCGCTTCAGCATATATACACTGAATAATTTCACAAATGTACCTTTAAATGCCAGCATTCATCTGGCCACACCCCCATCCGCTTACCTATATAAGCAGGGATGGTGCCACACACTCATCTCCTTCTCAAATTTCATCACAAGCAACGTGTTGCTCATATGCCCACTTGACGTGGAGAAAAATATTGACTGGAAAAGCAATGTTTACAAGGAAAGGAAGAACAAGGAGATACGTTGACATCATATCTTTATTTTCTCTCTCACTATTTTCGAGAAAATACGGCGATGTTGTCTTCGTCACTGGAGTGTCTGGAAGATGGTGATCATTCTAAAACCTCCACCGGTTTTCGTATTGGGAGCACGCCGCTGCATGCTTCTCAACTGCAGTTCCTTGCTGTGTTGGTTGGGGTGAAACCTTTCAGGCCACAGCTGAACTGTAGGACGCGCCGCTGTTGTGAGAAGCGGTGGGTTTCAGGTTGGGTGAGTACTGTTGCTGGCAGGCTTCACTTGTCTGTTAGTGCTATGGGGGCTAATTGACAATGTTTATGAAAACCGGCCCCAGGCTAGGGTCCTTTGTTCAGCCTCCTAGGCGACAGAAGACCTTGGTCTGAAGACCATTGTAGTTTTAACTAGTGGGCCGCGACCATTAACACTGGTGATCCCTGTGTTTTCTGGACGAGTGGGTATCTCTCTGTCACTGTGTAGCCCCTTCTTTCATATCCAAATGAGAGTATTCCTTCACGAGGAGATATGTGCATAAGATGTTCGATAGCGGAAGATCTATGTTCAAGTCAGCTACACAGGCCAGTTTGGTATTGTGCTGACTCCGTCGGGTGTTGGTAAAATCACTGTTGTAAAGCTGTATTGACATCTTGTTTCTCTTTTCTCTTAAAAAGTGAGGAGGGTTTCAGAACGGCGGCCTGTCTGGGTGAGTGTTATATCATTGTGTACAAGTTCAGGTGATAGCTGCTTAGCTTACGGTTAGCCAGTCAGCTGTTAGCTGCGGCGTTAGCCTGCTGGGATCACTGCGTGGCCTACAGAGGTTGGGCCTACTGTTAGCCAGTCAGCTGTTAGCTGCGGCGCTAGCCTGTTGTGATCACTAGGAAACGTTAGCTTGCTGCTATCGGACAAGGCCAGCGCGGGGTAGCTCCGGCTACTCGCGCGCCGCCGCGAGCTCCCCTCTGGTCGTGTGCGCCGTTCGCTCTGCGTCTCGCGAGCAGGGGCAGTAGCGACCGACGGTTGGAGCGGCCGTTAGCTTAATGCTACTCTGTTGAACGTGCTTTGATTATAACATGTTTTACACTCTTGACTACGACGTCATCTTTGACAGGGGATGTTCGTCGACCCTGCCCTGAGCCAGGACGGCAAGGATTGCGTCAACAAAAGGGACCGTAGCGACGGGTGGAGCGGCGACGCTGCCCAGATCGAACAACACAGGATGGCTGTGTTTCTACGGTGTCTTGAGACTGCACTTCGCTGATCTACGCTCCGGGTAGGACAAAGGTTTGACCAGACCTTATACGCGTCTTCCGGCTTTACCTTCTACATGTTTTGTAAATAACGCTGTTTTCCAAAAACGTGTGTTGCTGCAATGCATTTGGGATACGACGCGAGTTTTGTGTGAACTGTCTTGTCACTGGTAATTAGCTTCTCAGGGCAAATCGGGTTGTTGTTACAGATGTGAAAATGATCTGGTTGTTGTGTGAGAAACATCATGTGTGTTGTTATGTACCGTGTACTCACAACTAAGGTAACTAACCTATGAAGCTATGCTTAGTGACAAATGAGTGAAAGAATATTCTTTTCTCAGCCTGTGATGACAATGAACAGAGTGTTCACATATTAACAGGTTCCTGTTTTAACTGGCCGTATTAAGGGTAAAGTAGGAGGATTGTGTTTTTCCCCACGGTTCCCTGGGGACTTCTTCATCCTCCTATCAGACATGTTGTTGCACTACATTGTGTCTTTGTGTGGTAGGGATGCGATGTAACCCTTAGCTTGATTGCTGAGGTTGTGCTATGACTGCTGGAGAAACTTTATTTTTCTAAAAGAAAAGATTGTTTGGTCGCTGTCGTGTGTGCTTAGCAAGGCCTGTGGCCGATACTAATCGAGAATTATGTATTCTCTCATTATGAAAAACGGCGTTCCTCTGTAGAGTGTTTTTGCCATGTGATGATGGGTTGTGTGTGTCATGTGACCTACAACTGGTTTGGACTGGCCACAGAAGCACATGTGTATGTTGGACCGGGGCTCTTAGAGAGCCCTCTCTATTCTGTGTTTTTTCCTTAGTAAAAATCAGATAGCAGGTTAGCTCATGCGCTGTGTGAAGCTGTCAAACGCTTCATAGAGCTGACTATGACTATGTCATATTCTCTTTTTGTCATTACATCGTATCATGGGTGTGGGGTCGTAAAGGGGTGAACTGGTAACCTTTCCTCTCCCCCTTGTTTCTGTTGGTCAGGGGTACACCCCCTGTCCTTCAAGGTTCCTGTCACGTTGCGGTTCGGCACGTTACGGGGTGAGGGGGGGGGGGGGGGGGGTGGGGGGGGGGAGGGAGTTTCCTGGTCCCATGGCCTGGAATATTGGGCGTGTGCACCGCAGAAATTCCCCCGCCATAGAGTACGTCACTGTGCGCGTCTCTGTTGGTAGGACTTCCGTGTGCTGTTCAGGTCCATGTGATGGATCTGTTTCGGGGGGGTGGTCAGGGCTCCTCCTCACCAAGCGCCTATTCGGGCCTTCTGTGAGTTCGGACTCCTCCTTCCATGTGAGGGAGCCTCCATCAGAGTACAGAGCCTTCCTCCTCAGATTGTCAAAGTGAGTGGACCCTCTAGAAGGTGTCCTATTCTATTGTGTATGTATTCGATTCAATTCGATTATTGAGTGTGTATGGGTTCAGTGCCTCTTCCCCGGAGAGCCCTAAAAACCAATTTTTTACATGGCTCAAGGTGCAATATATTCTTTTCAATCTGTACAGCTCGCGTGGGAAGTCTCTCTGGGGATTCCCGTCTCCTTCCTATGGGAGGGTGGTGGGATGTAAAAATGTGAATTTTTTTTACCCCCGGCTGTGTAGACTGGGATACATACTGTTGGTGCTTCCTTCTTTTTTATTAAAAAAATAGTTGGAGTTAGGAAGTGTCACACCCCTCTTGTCGTTCCCCTGGGTGCCTTGGGGATTCAATGACAGGTCTAAATAGCCTGTTCATTGATGTGGGTGTGTCCCGACGCACGTATAGTGCTAGCTCGCTATAAACAGGCGACTGACTGGCACGCCTTGGTTGCTTGAGGTTAAAACAGCGTTTTTATAGAGCAACTGAGATGGAGGTTTTTCCTCTTCCGACGACCACATCCCACGACCTGGGTTGGTTATCGACGGATTCTCGTTCATGTCTGGGGGATGATGACGGAATGGATCTGAACATATGTAGAGGGGTCTCACGCCCTGGGGGTGGGCCACCGGGCGCGGTTCGCCCGAACGTCTGGGTGGCGCCTTCTTTTCATGTTAAGATCAACACGCATATCTGCCCTTTCTCCTGGAGTAGGCATGTCGGCGTGGTTAGGGCACGGGACTGGTTCTGGTCACGCTGGTCTGGATCAGTTGAACCCGTTGTCCGCCGGGGATGCAGATCTGCTGTTCTGGTACCCTGAGGGACTTGGGCTTTTTTCAGGGGGAAAAATGCCAGGTTGGTCCGGGTGTCACAGGGTTAAGCACTATGGAGACCCTGGTTGGGTACGTTTTTTACTCAGCACTGTCGTAATGGCTTACGGCCATGCCAACCTGTACACGCTCGATCTCGTCAGATCTCGGCCGCTACACAGGTTGGTCCTGGTTAGTACTTGGTTGGGAGACCGCCTGGGAATACCAAGTACGGTGTGCTTAGGGGCGGGTTCTCCATTCTTTTTCGCTCCTCTCTCACGCATGGCGAAGAGGGGCCTGTTGGGATGGTCTTTGACCTCCTCTGGTGACCCTGTGCTTCCCGTATCGCCAGGCCCGGTCCGAAGTAATGTTTCGTCGACCCGTAGGCCTGGGTTAACCCTTTTTTGGAAACTGAAACACTTGTACTGCGGTATAGCCGGTGTATACCCGCAGGTGTGTTTTGGAGTTTTTTCTTGAGGGGTTATAGGAACAACCACCGCATTGGGTAACACCAAGGTGGTTGATTCCCTGGTGTGTTGGAGCAGTGTCAACTCCCGGGTTCACCGTTTGAGGGTGCCCCTGCACGTTCATGACGTCTGCCGATCGTGTCAGTCTTCTCTGCCTCAACCCCTCTGGGTGGGTTTTTTTTTTTTTTTTTTTTTTTTGACCAGTCAGCTGGTTCTTTTAGCGTTTATCGCTTTTTCTGGTCAAGCATGACCGACAGAAACAGGTTGAATGGGGTATAGATCGGGGGAAAGACACTCTGAGAAAATACGGCGAGTCCGGGAGTCGAACTCGTGTACCCCAGATCCGTGACGCGCACGGTTGTCCCCGACGCCGAAATAGCGTTCGAGGTACGCGGTGAGCTACTGGAGCTCCCCTGGGTGGGGGTTTTTAAATGGAGGCTTGGTCATGCAACACCGCCAGCTTACGCTCCTTCCGCCGGGGCGGCTGTCTTCAGCTGTCCCCTCTGGCGCCTGTCTCGTCCGCAGTCTCCAGGCTAGGGTTAATAGCCTGTTGCCTGGTTTTTCCCCGGTGCGCTGCCTGCTTCCGTTGGTTAACCTTTTTTGTGTGCTTACGGCCATGCTGACTGCCTGTTCTGCAGGGTCAGTGTGCCAGGTGGTGTACTATTGGGGGGACAGGGCCCGCTCGGCTGAGGGGCCTTTGTCCGAATACGCTGGCGATGTGGGGGGCGGGGTCACTAAGTGCCCACCTGGTGGGGTCTTGATGCTGGCATCATGGACTTCTCCGGGCCCCCGTTCCAGGGGGTCCAGTCCCTTTGGTGGGTCTGGGTCTTCCTTCGCGCTCCGCTGCTACGGCCTTGCCACGGGGTTGGGTTTGCCCTTGACCCCGTGATTCTGGGGGCAGTAACGAGGTTTTTCCCTCCGTTCGTTCCCGGGTGGCATGCGGGTTGTGCGTGTGTGTAGTCGTGGGGTCAAGCCACGCTCTGCTCACCCTGTGCGTTGAGTTGCTTGAGTGCCTCTTCGCACGGTCGGGTCCGTCGCCCTCCCGTGAAGTCCCCAATAGGGGGGGTGCCCTCCATTAGGGGGGGTCGGGGGGGCTCGGTCCTCCCTGATCTGATGGTTGTGGGGGGCCTCAGCGGGGTACATTTGTCGAGCTTCTAGCTCCCGCTCAGCTCCTATTATGCAATGAAACGCTGAGCGTGAGCTAGTGTGATACAGAACGTTAGGTTATGACTATAACCAAGTTCTGTTAACACTTAGTGAACGCTCAGCGTCTAGACGCCACTGCGGCCCTTGATTTTTCATTGTGGTGAAATTTGTTGGGAAGGAGATGAGTGTGTGGCACCATCCCTGCTTATATAGGTAAGCGGATGGGGGTGTGGCCAGATGAATGCTGGCATTTAAAGGTACATTTGTGAAATTATTCAGTGTATATATGCTGAAGCGAGATATATGCAATGAAACGCTGAGCGTTCACTAAGTGTTAACAGAACTTGGTTATAGTCATAACCTAACTATATATATATATGATAGAATAAGGGACACATAAGGTGTAAGAAAAGCTAAGTATTGTTGAATATTTACATTATTAACACTTTGCAATAGCTATGTATATGTCCCTAACAGGTGGAACTCTCTCACGGTCGATGGCTGAACAATCCACCCATAATTATTATTATTTAAGTGCTTGAGCTCTACCAATACAAGTACCTGAAGGTTAAACATGTTATTTACCTGATATAATTCAAAAAACGCAAAAAAACATGATTTCCCCCCCAAAGGTTAGCACATTGAAAAGACACCAATAGCCAGAAATGACCCATCTCCTCTTAGGTATAAACCTGGGGTCAATATCTAGGTCTTAGTTATAAACCAGGAATCAATATCTAGGTCTTATGTATAAACCATGGGTTAATTTAAAGGTCTTAGGTGTAA
Source organism: Notolepis coatsorum (assembly GCF_963971535.1). Taxonomy (NCBI): domain Eukaryota; kingdom Metazoa; phylum Chordata; class Actinopteri; order Aulopiformes; family Paralepididae; genus Notolepis; species Notolepis coatsorum. The sequence goes on from NC_140170.1 coordinate 117,262,311, forward strand.
ACCAGGGATCAATATCTTGGTCTTAGGTATAAACCAGGGATCAATATCAGGAGTAGGGGCTGACCTCGACTAGTCGACTAATCGATCGAAAGGAGCCGTAGTCAACTGACAACCAATGCAATTGGTGAAATGAAAAATTTAGGGGCACAGAATCTTTTTAGGGGAATTCTTTTTTTAAATAACAATTTCACCATTATAGTGCAAAGAAATATGTTCCTCCTGCCTCATTACTGTGGTCCTTTTATTTAACATTCAAGTGCTTTTGTTTTCAGGTTTGTATCTTTTATAATGAACCAATTGAAGTATTACCACAGCTGCAAACATGTCTTCTTTAATTGATAACAGTGTTCATAGTCAGTATCTGCTGCTCTGCTGTTGATGGCAATAACTGGAATGGATTAGCAAAAAACACTCAAACAACGCTCTCTTGTGGTAAACACAGGTGGCAACTGGTAAGGAGAAAAATATAACTGGCTGGTGAGAAAATAAAGCATTTAAAAGAAGAAGTTCAGGCCCACACACTTCACCCTTTTCCTGTGGTTTAAACACACTGGCAAAACACACCACAGTCTACAGCAATGATCTGGCTGCTTACCATGCACCAGCACATAATTTAGGTGCACCTAAAAATGTTCACAGCGCCTTTTGCTTTTTTTTACCTTTTTTGTCAGTTCCCATACACATTAGTAATTTCTTAAGATTTTATGTAAATTATTGTAGAAAATAACAATGGGTCTCATTCCCGAACGAATTTACGACAAAAAATGTCCTCTTAGGCAGATTTCGGCCCATTTAAGACATATTAAGGCTGGGAGCACGAGTCCCCAAATTTTCCTGAGATCAGATTTGACCGTGGCTGAGAGCAGATTTAAGAGTGCTGAGGAGCACTCTTATGATTGATTGACTAATTGAAAATGTTATTAACTTGACAGACTGTGTTCTCATAGTGATTCCTTCATGTCAACGCTACAGGCCTCCTTGGAATTAATGACTTAATCATAATTAAAATAAATATGACAATATTTGTACGATAAGAAATTACGTTATTTGATGTCGGAAAAATAAATAATAGCACTACACACACTGCAAATGACTTGGAATAAATAAATACATCAGCTACATAATTCTGTTATCATTTTATTGTTGTTCTTATTTATAGTTTGGGACATTTGCTTATTGTATACATTATAAGAGCCAGTGGATAAACATTCCACTGCTCATCTTACCGGTATGATGTTGCGTGTGACAAATAAACCTGACCTTGCAGGTGGACTTGAACAGCAATCATATACATTGAACCCTGGCAATGGCATCCAATTAACAGTGATTAATCATGCTATGCTTAAATGGTCAACTCTGCACCCTAGGCTTACACACACAATTATGGGTAACGTCCAGAATAATCACGCTCGATACGAATGCGCAATGAGGAGGGAGCGCCAGTACAGGGACCACGCTGATCTCTTCGCCGAGAGTGACGCGTACCTGCTGGGATGCTTCAGGCTGCCAAGACCTGTGCTAATGGAGCTGTCCGAGACGCTGGAGCCACCACTGAGGAGCCAGACCAGACGCTCCAACCCTGTGCCACCGCACGTGCAGGTACTGTCCACCCTGGGCTTCCTAGCAACTGGAACATTCCAGAGGGAGCTAGGAGACAGGGTGGGCATATCCCAGACCTCCATCAGCCGCTGCCTCCCACGGGTCTTGGCTGGCATCGTGGAGTTGACCACACAGTATATCAGATTCCCCTTTTCCGCCCAAGAGCAGATCCCAGTGAAGACGGCATTCCATGCCATCGCTGGGCTGCCAAACATCATCGGCGCTATTGACTGCACCCACGTGCGCATCCTGGCACCCTCCCCAGACCCGTTCCCATACCTTAATCGGAAGCAGTACCATTCTATCAATGTACAGGTATGTTTCTAGTTTCTGTTTTTTGTTAACTCTCTTGTTACCACTTCATCCAATTGGACAGCACCTTGCTTCCTTTTCTTATCTTACTTGTTTTTTCTTTTTTCCTGTGTTACTATATATTTATATCTACCCTTTCTTTTATATAGCTTCTCTCTTCAAATTGAATTTATAATTATTATTTATTATTAGGTCATCTGCGACGCCAACAACCAGCTGTTGAACGTCGTCGCCCGTTTCCCAGGAGGTGCGCACGACTCGTACATCCTCCAGAACAGCAAAGTGGGTATGCGCCCCTCGCCGGACACGGCGTTCATCTCTCTCGTGATTTGGGCCCATGCCTCCCGTTTATGGGTCCCTCTGTAACCGGAGCTGCCGCTACTGAACAGCACCCCCTTATACGTCTCCACTCCCGATAACAGTACCTGAATTAATTAATGGAAACTTTATTAACAGATTGGAGAATTTACAATACAGTACAGCTCAATACACACAATTGTTAAGGGGATGCAGATCAGAGAAAGACGTTTGTCTTGTTTACAAGGGTTCCCCACCTCTATTTCAGCGTTTGTGAAGTCTTTCGCTGTTGCTTTGCAACGGGTGCGCCTTCACTTCCTCTCGTCTCAGAGCCTCGCTTTGACATTTCAGCGAGGATTTGCACACTGCCCATATTGACTGCCTTATAAGGAGTGTCTGGGGCGTGGTTTGTATGCAAATGACCTAGACGGGTACGCGCATTTCGAGTTTAAGACAGAATGCCATTCGCCAAGCAGGTACCAGATCTTGTCACAGGTGCGACCGTTTCAGCCACTTAAGACATATTACCAGCACGTTCGGGACTCAGAGTGAACTTGTCATTGATTCTGTCTCAGTGGTTCCAAGATAAGTCTTCCAAAAGAACTCTTTGAAACATTTTGGAGAATGAGACCCATTGTATTACAGTTAGCTCGCAAAGTCCAATCCTTCACTTTTTTATGTCTATTTTAACACATTCAGCTCAGCTCCAGTTAGAGCTGTCCCCAAGCCTGTTTTTGGGATTCGAACATTCGCCAGGGTTTTTCGAACGGACGTTCGAACAATCGTTTTTAATCATGCAAACAATTTGCTCCTAAATATTAATAGTCTTTCGGGTATTTTATTTAGAAAAATGGCCACTTCCGTCCATGCCTCATTCCTGCATACTTGATTTACTCTCTGGTTTTTTCTAGTTCAGTACTGTCGAGTCTTGACTTTAGGCACATAGCGCACATTGCTGCGGTTGAGTAGTAGTACCTACTTACTGGTCACGGGAGGCTTCAATAACGTTTGAATGATAATCCATTTTGTGAATACATTTGGTGAAACAACTTTGTTGGCCGACGGCTCCTGCTATCTTAACGTTAGCAAGCTAAAGCTAAAGGGCTGCGCTCTAACGTTACATAGCTTAATTAACGTGCATAACATACCTGTGTAAAGTTAAGCAGCTTGTGTTCTGCTGGGAAAGCATCAGCATCACTGCACACACTTCCAAACGTCCATTTCGGAAACGTTGTATTATGAAACCAGTATGAGACTAGGGGTGGGGGGGGAAATCGATACGTAGTACTACTTTGCGTGGCGATACTGTATCGATACAGGGACGGCAAGTATCGATATTAAATTATTCATAATTTTTTTTTTGTATAATATATTTTTTTGTATAAGGAAGTTGCATTGTTAATTTCAATACCTGTAATAGTACAGTAGTCCACACACATGCACACATGTGCATTCAGTTAAGTTGGAATATGACTGTAATACAAACAGTTCAGTTTGTCAGGTACATGCAACACAGATTACAGTGTTTACATCTGTCTGCTTGAGAAAATACCATGTTCTGCAATAAAAATGATTGAAGTGAGATGAACAGACTGAACTTTATTTTATTAGATAAAGACAAAGTTTTACTTTGCAGTTGAAAAAAGGTAATAAATCGTAATATATCGCAATATTAATATCGCAATACTCAGCATATCACAATATATTTAGTATCGCAATATTATCGTATCGTGACTCAAGTATCGTGATAGTATCGTATCGTGAGGCCTCTGGTGATTCCCACCCCTATATGAGACGCTGTGCTTTTTTATCGTTTCAATTCGGAAAGTTGATGCTCACATGGCTTTTTTGTTTATCCAGTCATTCAGCGAATAATAATGGCAGGGTGATGATCAGAGCCAATCAGAGGCAGATCGGGGCTGGTCTTTGCAGAATGCACGTGACGTGTTAGAGCCAATCAAAGGCAGAGATATTTTTTTATACCAATTCTTTTTTTGAGAACGCACATGGCCACAGGGGAAAAGACGCTACACACACACGCATACACACAGACAGACAGACCTGCTGGGAGCTGCACCAGTGCGACAAGGGAAAATATTCAGTCGCACTGCACTGATTTTTCGCACTCTGGAGCCCTGAGTGAAATGCGAATGAAAGGGTTGAAATCAGTACTCGCAAGGGTGCCCCCAAATATTTGTTTCTATTCGCACAGGCTATTTTTAGGCTCAATATGCGACGCACTGTACAGCCCTGCAGTGGACCAATTGCATGCTTTCGCAGAGGACATGAAGCCTTCAGTCGATTTCTTCAGACATTAAGCACCCCCCACAGTCCAAATGGAATGATGGGTCTCATCTCCAGGGGGGACGAGTCGGCCTACAGGAGGGAGATCGAGAGGCTGCAAAGCTGGTGCAGCTGCAACAACCTGGAGCTCAATGCTCAAAAGACAGTGGAGATGGTAGTGGACTTCCGGAGGAAAGCAGCCCTGCCCCCTCCCATCATACTGGGAGGCACCCAGGTGGCCTCCGTGGAGTCATGCCGATTCCTAGGCATGACAATCTCCCGGGACTTGAAATGGGAGCTTAACATCACGGGCCTGCTTAAAAAGGCCCAGGGGAGGATGTTCTTCCTCCGGCAGTTGAAAAAATACAAACTGCCGAGGACCATGATGGCCCAATTTTACACGGCCATCATTGAGTCCATCCTCACCCACTCCATCATCTCCTGGTTCCCTGCTGCAGCGGCAAAATATCTCGCCAAGCTGCAGCGGGTGATTCGCTCCGCGGAGAGGGTGATCGGCTGTCCCCTGTGAGAGAAAACTGTGTTTTTTCAATGTATATTTGGTTTATAAACTGATATATAGAGACAAGCTTTAAGAGGGTAATACCATTATCATCACGGGATGATATAGACGGTGGTGGAACCAGAGGTTTCAGAGCGAGCAGGAGTCACTGAATAGCAGCACACTGACCGAGCAGGGTGAATGTTTTGAATTCCGATCTAAGACACAACAAAGATAACGTGGCAGGAGACACAGAGGCAGAGCGCGATGGAGGTTTTGACAGTAATGAAACGTTTTGAAATGTGTGAAAGGTTATTAGCCGTTGTCATGACAGCACGTCGCATGACAACCAGAAGAGGGGCGGGGCGTCGTTGCTATGGCGAAGGTCCTATAAATCTAACAGTGTTTCCGGGTGTAAGCCAGACCAAGAGCGGCTAAGGGCAGACTAAGATCTGACTGAGACTAAGAGGGAAGAAACCAGAAGAGACTCTCACCTGAGGGGGGGGGAATGCCACATCATCATTAGCTTCGGCTAACACGAGGATGGTTCAGGCTAACGACCAGGCCTGACCACTATTGGACTGAATAACAGCAGAGACGATAGCAATGAAAATACAATCGGATAACATCTGGGCTGAGGCTTCTGTTTATATCAATAAACAACGCTTCTCCCTTGTAAGGTATTACGCTGTGTCAAAATGTCGAATTCTTACGAAGGTGGAGAATTATTATGGTTTGCGGATCGCACTAACGGGGAGAGATAAGGATTGTATCAGCCAGTATATGAGACGTCAGGACCATTAAAAGTACACAACGCAGAGGAATGGATGGAGAGAGGATAACACAAGAAGACGTGATACTGGCCAGATTGATCAGGATCTAACACCTGGTTGCCTTAAGTGTTCACGCGTCCCCTGCCCTTCCTCAGGTCCCTGCACGACTCCAGGGCGCTGAAGAGGGCAAGAAAGATCATGGCTGACCCCTCCCACCCCGGACACAGCCTCTTCACCCTGCTCCCCTCTGGGAGAAGGCTGAGGATCCCAAAGGCTGTGAAAGCTCGTCACAGACTGAGTTTCTTCCCCTCAGCCTCCAGGCTGATCAATGCCTTAGCCCCCCCCCCCCCCCCCCCACGCCCCCAAGTGACACTGGCACAATGACACTGCACTGCACTGGTCTTTACTGGAACTCTGCACTTTACACTTTATATATATATGTATGTAAATTATTAATCCTCCACTGCACTGTTTTTTGTGTGTGTCCTGTGTCTATGTTGGTGTTGTTGTTACTGTGGAAAAAATTATGGAAAAATGCATACACTGTAATGCCGCAACAATTACCAATGTGTTTTACACAAATGGCTTAATAAAGGAATCTGAATCTGAACACACACACACCCCCACACACACACACACCCCCACACCCCCCCCCCCCCACACACAGACACACACACACACACACACACACACACACACACACACACACACACACACACACACACACACACACACACACACACACACACACCAGGGCTCGAGACTAACGATGTCCCGTCATCCCGGGGACGATCAAATATTGATTTGGGACGAACAGAAATCTTTGCTGGGACGCAAACGGGACGGAGAGGATTTTTTTTTTTTCACAGGAAATGTCAATTGGCCGACTGTCAGTGCGCGCATATATTGCTGTCAAATGGTGAATGTCTCGTGCTGACTAAATTGACAGAGTTCACTGAAGTCTAAACGTAGCGTGATTTGCCAAATCCAATGACTATCTCCGCCTCCCAATGCAGCCATACGCTAATCCAGCATCAAGCTCCTACCCACCTCATCAGCCAGTCGCGTTGCAGCAGCGTCACACCCCAAATGAGTGAGGGAAATCTCTCTTACCTAGGCTTTCTCCACTGGTATTTAACCCTGGTTGACACAGTGAATGACAGCTGGTAATTGACAGTCGCACGGCACGAGACCACTGTACAAGAACCGCGAACTGTATGGAACTGTATACAGTTATCGACGCGTTCTAGTTATAGCTGCTTATTGCTAGCTAACGTTACTGACTAACGTATCAGACTGCCACTGATTAATCCATAGTTCACACTATTTTATTCTTATTTTTTATATTATTATATTGTTATTCCTATTTTAGTCCTATTGACCTAAATGTTTATTGTTGTTCAATGTGAGCGATACATAGTCTGCTCTGTAGTGCCGAATTTCCCTCGGGATTATTAAAGGATTTCTATTCGATTCTATACTAACACGTAATGTTACTACCATTGCGAGTTAATTGGCATAACGTTACATTTATCGAAACGAACGTGGAGAAATAGACGACAGGCTATAGGCAAACTTCACTTCAGCTACACAATGAATCCATATTCAGTGAGGAGGGCCCGCTGGAATTTAGCAGCAGTTATCAATATCGACCAGGAGGACAGCGCGATCTAAGGGACATGTTTCATTACTAGTCAAGTGTCATTACTTTAGTTATCAAAGGTGGAATGTCTGGACGCAATGACATTATATAGTTTAAAGCTAAACTATGTTTTTCTTTCTTGTTAGAAGAGGGATAACTTATTCAGTTAGATTTGATTTGATCTTTATTTATCTCTAACATTTTCAACCATAAACACACACATTTGTAATAACAAAAACTCAAACGAAATAAAATACAAATACATTTAAATATATTTTCCTATGGAAGGAATAATCAACATGGCTCCAATTGGTTGACTATAACAGCACCGTGACCAAATATCCCTATACTAGCACCTTGTTAAACACTTTTTTTTATATATATATATATATTTATTTTTAATCATAATTATTCTTGTGAAATCTTTCCACCTGGGAGCCTTTTGACTAAATCAATTTATTCTCCCCTTCTCTGAATGGTGTTTCTTATGGCAATAACAACTATAGACGACAAAACCAAAGTAAAGAAACAACATTTGATTTTTGGGACGTTACATTCACTTTGGGACGGTTAAAATTGTATTTCGGGACGGTTCTGGGACGGTGGTGAAAAAAGTTAGTCTGGAGCCCTGACACACACACACACACACACACACACACACACACACACACACACATACACACACGCACACACGCGCACACACACGCACACACGCACACACGCACACACTCACACACGCTAACTGCTGAGTTAGTCTTCTATTCATTCCAAATAAACAGCTATTGCTGCTGGTGACGTAAAACACATCACTTCCTGTGTGCAGGATGATTTTGCCGGGAATGTCCTACCAGACACCACTGTTTAGAACAGCCAAGAACAGCAAATGTGAAAACATTCATGAACGGTAGAATCACTATTGTGTTATATCAGTTGGTGATAGAGAGTGGCACATTTATTTTTTATTTTTTATAATTCAGTTTCTATCTATTTTTGGTTCTGGTTTCAATGATTTGACAAAACGTACATCTTTGTCACATGTTACAACCAACAGTTTTGGTTGTAGTGCTGGTTGTTGTGCTAAAATGGTTTATTATACTGTATATTCCATGACACATTTTAATCAGCAATGGTGTCAATGTTCTTGCTGTGGTGGCACTGACTAAACGCAGTGGAAACACTGGTACGACCCATCTGTACCCATGCAGTCAAGAACAGTACCTTCCATGGTGGAGATGAACTCTTTCTTTCCATCGCTGTTGGTGGACAGGATCTTGTAGAATCTCTTCAGCTTGGCATTACGACTGTAGTTCTGCACAAAGACACAACGGTTACATTACTTTTAGGAGAAGAGTAAAGTGTGCTTCAAGAATGACAGATTAAAGATGCCTTTTTCTTAATACAGTAGATCTTATGGTCAGTCTGTCCCAGATTTTCAAAAAACTTTATTTTCCACAATGGAGACATGAAACCTTTACGAAATAGGAAGTAAGTAACACTTTGTCTGTTTAGCACCAAACATGAAATATGTGCTTGTTCCACGATGGGGAAGAGGTGTACCAAGGTTTGTATTATTCTGCCATAGGGTGGCACTATACACAAAAATCACATTATAGAGACAGAATTTGCCACAATTATATGTTGGTGTGCTAGTGTCTCACTACAATACACCAATACACCAGATGGTGGTGATATAATCAAAGGTGAAAATGTACAACATGCAGGATAGGGGATGTCTATGGCTACCACTGTAATACTACTAATACAGGATACAGTACATGATAGAGAACTTCTACCATGGCTACCACTGTAGTACTAATGCAGGATACAATACAGGATAGAGAACTTCTACCATTGCTACCACTGTAGTACTAATGCAGGATACAGTACAGGATAGAGAACTTCTACCATGGCTACCACTGTAGTACTAATACAGGATACAATACATGATAGAGAACTTCTACCATGGCTACCACTGTAGTACTACTGCAGGATACAGTACAGGATACAGAACTTCTACCATGGCTACCACTGTAAGACTAATGCAGGATACAGTACAGGATAGAGAACTTCTCCCATGGCCACGACTGTAGTACTAATGCAGGATGGAGGACTTCTAAAATGGCTAAACTGAAAGCAAATGTGGAGCGCTGGGCTCGAACAGGCGAGCCCAGCGTCTCCAGATTTCGTGGCAAGCGCCTTGCCCACTACGCCACGTAGCCGCCACGTCTGTCTAGTTTTTAAAATAAAGTGTGGATTGGCTCCTCCTCCTTTGTCCGGTTTCATCAACCTCAATCTGCCTCAACCAGGAACACTAGAGGTGCGGCAAGGGGGGACTGTACAATCCCTTTAAAAAAAAGTGTATTTGGCCAGGCCGTCTTTTCATACAGAGCATCCCACCAATGGAACTCAATTCCTCAAACAATTAGAGTGTCCACATCATACCATTCATTCAAGTGCAGGGTTAACACTGAGGTGTCTGTGTGTGTATGTGTGTGTGTGGATATGGTGCGTCTGTCTATGTCTGGGTCTCTTAATATGTCATGATGTGCTCTGTCCTTGTGTCCATGACTGTATTGTGACCTGTATCCCTATCGTATGTCTATGTGCTTTTGTTGTGTTTTTATTCTAATGTTATTTATCTTGATTTTATTCTGTTTTTATTGCTAACCCTTTTTTTACACAGGATTTTAGCCTGTACCTTCTGGCAGGGATACTGCCAATGGAAATTAGCCTTTTGGCTAAAATTGGGTGCATTTACATCTGTAAAATGTTTTATTAATGTACACTGTCCCCCTTGAACAAATAAAGTAAACCAAACCTAACCTAACCTAATGCAGGATGGAGGACTTCTACAATGGCTACCACTGTAGTACTAATGCAGGATGGAGGACTTCTAAAATGGCTACCACTGTAGTACTAATGCAGGGTGGAGGACTTCTAAAATGACTACCACTGTAGTACTAATGCAGGATGGAGGACTTATACAATGGCTACCACTGTAGTACTAATGCAGGATGGAGGACTTCTAAAATGGCTACCACTGTAATGCAGGATAGAGGAGTGTACAGCACCTGCAGTGAGAGGCTCCAGCTGTGGAAGTTGGAGGTGATGTTCTCTTCAGCCAGAGACTGTAACAGGTCCCTGGGAAAACCCCGGAACAGTCGACTGGACTGGGCAGCTATAGAACACACATTCATACACACACACACACACACACACACACACACACACACACACACACACACACACACACACACACACACACACACACACACACACACACACACACACACACACACACACACACACACACACACACACACACACACACACACACACACACACACACACACACACACACACACACACACACACACACACACACACACAGGAGAAAGTGACTGTTAACTCTGGAGATGTGTGTCCTATTTATCTATTTATTTATTTTATGGTGGAACTCAAATGCTGAAAAGATTAGTGTATAACACCATCCACTTGCCCGGAGTGTATAATGTTCTTTATATGGACAATAGTTAAAGTATGAAAATTACATTCTTTTAGTGCCATTTATTTATCATGGACATTTGGCTGCCCTCGTCAATGACAGTACGGGTTATTTCCCTAATATCTAAGAATGAATTGAGAGATTCTCAGTTAACTCAATCGGCAAAGAAAGAAAACTTTTCTCCATATTATATGTCATTGTTTCCCTCTAAAATGTATTCATCAGATGTAGGTGTAGTATCCTCAAGAATATGTGCATAATCGTGTGTAATCTTTGCAATTGTTTATATCTAATTTACACGATTAGAAGAATTATGGTAAATTTTATATTACCAGCTATACGTCAAAATAATTAACTAAAGTTCACATTGACTGTGAGATGGAGAATTGATTAGACAGGAAGTTAAGAGCGGAACCAAGTAGTTCAGGTGATGCGCCAGGCCCCCCTAGGTGACGGCTTCCGCCCTCTCACGCCAGAGGAGTTTCTGGAGTAAACTGAGCAACACGTGTCTTCATTCCTCTTGATCATGTCCTATGCTTTCAGGTCAGTACACTGTGAAAAGTACCGAAAACACTATCGTTAGAAGTTATAACGTTAGGTGAAATGAGTAACACGAATTGTGAAATGAGTTGAATGTTTAACAATGTCAGTAAGGTTCCGGTCTGACCGCGGAAGAACATGGCTGCTTAACTCGCGAGCTCCCCGACAGCAAAATGAGTTAGCCCCGGGAAACATTTATTAACAACACCAGGGTATATATTTAATAGGGATGACAGAAGGGGCTATCACGAGACGTAGGGCGACGACGATTACAACTGAAAAGGACGACGGAATGGCAGAGAATGACGAAGTAACGGGAGGAAAAGATGGCGACGATGACTGTGAACAAGAAGCCACGCTGTTGAACATATACAACGAGCTCAAAGACTTCAGAAAAGACAATGAGCGTCAGTTTCGGGAGATAAGGAATGACATGAACAAAATGAACGACAGGCTCGGTGAAACGGAGGGGAGAATCGGAGAAAATGAAAATGTGCTTGATGCGGCGACGGTTTTAATAAAAAAACTGATACAGAGGCAGGCCGACATGGAGGCTAAACTGCTCGACCAAGAGGGCAGAACGAGGAGAGAGAACCTGCGGGTGTATGGTATCCCGGAGGAGAAAGAGGGAAAAGACATGCATGGATTTCTAGACGGCTTGTTTAAGGACGCACTCGGACTGCCTCATGACATGGACCTTCGTATCGAACGAGCACACCGGGCACTGGCCCCAAGGCCTAACAACCCACAGCTGAAGCCACGGTCAATCGTGGTTAAGTTTGGGAGTTACAAAATGAAGGAAGAGATAATACGCCGAACATGGCAGAAGAAGAACGTCTCATGTGGCAACGATCGCTTCTATGTCGACCATGACTTCCCCACTGAAATACTGAAGAAGCGAGGAGAATATGCCGAGGCCAAGAGAATAATGAAGGAGAAGAATCTCAAGTTCCAGACACCGTATCCAGCGAAGATGAGGGTATTCTACGAGGATGGCACCCGCCTGTACCAGAGCGCGGCGGAGGCGACGGCGGATATGGCAAAACGTGGATTCAAGATCACCGTGGTGAACCCGACTACCGACCCGGACCGAAAGGAGATAATGCGGCTGTCTACCTGCCAGACAGTGGGAAGAAAACGGGGACCGGGGGACGACATGCAGGAAAAGACAAAAAAATAAATAAAAAAAAAGGGATTGAAAAAAAAATAAAAAAAAATGTGTAATGAGAATAGAGGGCAATAGATAGGAGAATATGATAAAACTGTGGGAGGGGAAATATCCCGGATGGATACAGGAAAAATATAACGAAATGAACCACAGGCCATTATGGCTATGTCATAGAAGTTACAATATACCAATATATATCTGAGAGATATACAAATGTTAATTGTTGGAAACGTTACCGTTTTGTCAAGTTCAGTTGAATTGATCGCACTGTATATAGATTACAGTGTGAGCCATACGTTACATCAGGGTATATAAGATAGTAGGGGCACAGTTTTGGGCAACCTGCCTTGTGCCATATGCACTCCTCTGTTAGTCGAGGGGGACCGAGGTGCATGGGTGAGTATCGATCTCACACTCGGTACGACTGTTCTATCTGGGGTCATATCGAACGTAGCTTGGGTAAATGTGGGGGGGGGAAATGTATTTATGTTTTTTTTACATGTTCTTTTTTATTTCATTGTATGCTATACTATTGTATATATATCTTCACAGTCTCAGGCACTAGAATACGTCCTGGATTGCACAGGGGAGATGCAGTACGAGGAATATGGGGCTGATTAAAATAATATCGTGGAATATAGACGGATGTCATCATCCCATTAAGAGGAAAAAGATATTGACGTTCTTGAAACAAAAAAAGACAGATATTGCACTAATTCAGGAATCGCACCTGGATGAGGAGGAGTCGGCCAAGCTTAAAAGGGATTGGGTGGGACAAATATACTATAGTACGTTCTCTTCTAGGAAGAGGGGGGTGGCAATATTGGTGAGAAAAAACTTAGACCTAAAGGTGCACAATAGTTTCTCACATGATGAGGGAAGATGGGTTATACTGGATGCTGATTTAGAGGGACAGAGGACTACTTTAGCTAATATATATGCGCCCAACGGGTCATCCTCAGACTTTTTCCATGAGGTATGTGAGGTGGTCAGGAAAATAGGGAATAGCAACGTAATCATAGGGGGGGACTTCAACTTGGTTGGGAACACCTTGATGGACAGATCGTATCAACCCAGGACCGCTGACAACACAGGGAGACTGGCGGTTGGTGTTCTGATAGAGGAATTGGGTCTAGTGGATATTTGGAGGGTTATGAACCCACAAGAAAGAGACTACACGTTTTACTCTCACCCGCATTCCTCATACTCTAGAATAGATTATTTCCTGATCTCTAGCGCACTGGTAGAACAGGTGGCGAGTACTGGGATAGGGAACATTGTAATATCTGACCATGCTCCGGTTGATTTAGTGATCACATCCATGGAAGAAGGGCAACGATCTCGGAGATGGCGATTCAATAACCTGATGTTAAATGATGAAGGATCGTGTGCGTACATTAGAACTATATTTAAGGAATTTTGGGAACTAAATGAAGGGTCAATAGATGATAGTGGCATAATGTGGGACACATGTAAAGCTTACATGAGAGGACGACTCATACAATACGGTGCGATACTAAAAAGGGCAGAGAAACAAAAAATGACAGCGTTAGATGAGGAAATTAAAATACTCTCGAAACAGCACAGTCAGAGACCAGACCCAGAAACGTGGAGAAACCTAAGCAAATCCAAATACGAATTGAACAACATATATCAAAAGAAGGCTGAATATGCGTTATTTAGGACCAACCAAAGATATTATGAACAAGGGGAGAGAGCGGGTAAAATACTAGCGAATCGGGTTAAACAAATGCATAATCAAAATATTATATCCTCGATTCGTAATAAAGATGACAAGATCATTACAGACAAAAAGGAAATTAATAATGTTTTCAGGTGCTTCTACCAGGACTTGTATACCCCACAGAAGGCGGTGGATCAGCTAAAAATGGACGCGTTCTTCGACAAAATCAAATTACCGTCATTATCGAAACAACAGGTAAAATCAATGGAGGGGGGGGTCTCGATAGAAGAAATACACGCGGCAATCAACAGCCTTAAATTGGGTAAAGCACCAGGAGACGACGGGTTTACTCCCGATTTCTACAAACAATTCAGTGATATAATCGCTCCGAGACTATTAAAAGTATATGAGGATTCATTGTTAAAGGGGGGCTTGCCCACTAGCTTGAGATCTGCCACTATTACATTACTACAGAAAAAGGGCAAAGACCCTCAATGTTGTGGAAGCTATAGACCTATATCCCTGAGCAATTTGGAAGAAAAAGTATTGGCAAAGATACTTGCGAATAGAATAGAAGATGTATTACCAACTCTGGTGCATTCAGATCAAGTGGGCTTTGTGAAGGGGAGAAACTCAGCTGATAATATCCGCAGACTCCTACACATAATGTGGAAGGTCAGGAATGATATAGAACCTACAGTGGCCTTCTCATTGGATGCCGAAAAGGCCTTTGATAAGGTGGAATTTGCATTCTTATTTCACACACTAGAGCGCTTCGGGTTCGGACCATCGTTTACCGGGTGGGTAAAACTGTTATACACAAATCCGATGGCATCAGTATTGACCAACGGGATCGTATCCTCGCCCTTTAACCTAGGGCGGGGGACGAGACAAGGTTCTCCGCTTTCTCCCCAAATGTTTGCGCTCTTCCTCGAACCACTTGCTATCGGACTAAGGACTAATCAGGACATCAAAGGGATAATAGCGGGACAGGTAGAACATAAATTATTTTTGTATGCGGACGATATCTTATTGGTATCCAGCAATCCCCGAACAGCAGCTGGGGTCATTGGAACTATTATCGAGTCCTTCTCCGAAATATCTGGGTACACAATCAACTGGAGCAAGTCAGAAGCAATGCCTCTCTCTAAATGTTGTCCCCCTGATATCAGAAGGGGGTGGCAATACAGATGGATGCCGTCAGGGTTGATATACCTAGGAATAAAGCTGATCCCAGGTCTGAAAGAGTTGATGCAAACCAATATTGCCCCTATAATCGAACACATTAGTGCTCTGACCCAGAATTGGGCCAAAATGAATATGTCCCTCCTGGGAAAGATAAACCTAGTAAAAATGATATTGGCTCCCAAATTAAATTATATCCTATATATGTTGCCGCTGACTCTCCCGACCCAATTACTCAAACAGTATGACAAAGTCATTAATGTTTATCTGTGGGGGGGCAAAAGGCCGCTATTTGGACGGGCCAAAATGTATGCAGCAAAGGAAAATGGCGGCTTATCCCTGCCTAAACTAGACTGGTATCACTATGCATTCTCGCTCTCCCAGCTCTCCAAACTGAATCACTCGTCTGAGGAGGCACCTGCTTGGGTCAAGATGGAGGAGGAAATGATATATCCCTCATCTCTGGAATCCTTCCTGACACAATCAGACAGACCTATACCTTTTAAAAACCCTTTAATGGCATTTATCAGGGAAACTTGGAATCAATCGCACAAAATGACTGGTGATAGCCCATATTTGACTACGAGAGCCTCTATATGGTATAATAAGAAACTAAAGATTGGTAAGAAATCAGTCATATGGGACGATTGGATTAAAAGGGGGATACATGTACTAGGGGATATAGCCGGGGAGGATGGGGTCTTGCCTTTTGAGGATATTAAAGAGGATTTTGATATAGATAATAAAAACTTTTATAAATTCCTACAGATTAGACATTGTATATCGTCATCAATAGGAGGACCAAAGTGTGGCCCGATTACTGCAATTCAAGAAATATTCTATAAAGGATGGCGTAGGAAAGGCGGTGCGTCAAGATTTTATGATGTTATAAGAGAATACAATGCACCCAAGTTGGCGGGTCTGAGATTGAGCTGGGAGAACGATGTACGTGAGGATATTACTGAGGAAATGTGGGAGAAACTGGTGTCCAAATGGAGTAAATTCTCTAGGGAGGCGCAATCACAACTTATTTTTTACAAAGTGTTGAACAGAAGCTATTGGACGCCTAGTAAACTGGCCAGACTGAAATTAAGGGACAGTGACATCTGCTGGAGATGTGAGAAGGAGACAGGCACTTTACTGCACATGTTGTACGAATGTGAGAAGGTCCGGAAAATGTGGGATCAAATTGTGGTATTCCTAAGTAAGGTCTTGAATGTGAAGATAAATAACGCCCCAATGGCATGTGTTTTGGGTATAGTACCGAAAGGGATTAAACTGCCTAAATACCGGGGAATGTGGTATAGAATGGCCATGATATCAGGATGTAGAATTGCATTACGACATTGGAAATCACCTGTTGATATTACTTTTAAAGAATGGATGGAACTAATGTTCCGGACAGCATCATATGAAAGGGTGACGTATAGAGTCGCAGGGAGAGAGGATATTTTCGCTGAGGTATGGGACAGTTTTCTACACCTGACTGAACGGTCTGGGGACAAATGATTAAGATGGGATTACAATATTATCAAGGATGAATATGAAAAATGGGATTGGATCTGATGGTACCTGTGCTTTATAATGTATTGTGTATATATGTACATATATTTTATGTCCGGATGGTGTGTCTATGGAACGGTCACTGTCTCTACCACACTCACATGTGCGCAGGTATAGCCGCATACAAGTATCTAGGATACACATATTCATATGTGTACATAATAGGTTTACACACACTCATATACACAAGGATAAGGTATACACATCAGGGGCACACATACATGCACATACTCATTTATAGGAGATAGGCATACACATACCTACATATACACATAGTTGAAATATAAGCTTTCACTGACACATAAGGGGGATACACATGTATATAGGAGACACACACATACGTAGCTGAGACGCACATATATATACACATCTGAGATATACACTCACATAGGGGGCAGAGGCACACATGGATACGAAACACACACAAGAGATAGGAGTACAGTCACATACCAGGAAGATGCACACACACACATATGAGGCATGTACACATGCTTACGTGATACACGTACCCACATACATGTGTCGGAGACATGCGTGCATGCATGTTATCATGCACAACTGCATATGTCTGGGGCGCTTTCTCTCACATGCAATATGGAGAAGGGTGGCATCCCGATAGAGGATGCAGCACATACCTGCTCGAAGGTAGTTAGGTCTACATGCAAGGTATATATATCAGGGATGTATACGCATAATGTATAGTATAGTATGTTTCTTTTTTCGTAAGTCTTTTTTTATTTTCCATGTCAGTTATTAATGTATTTGTATGAGTCCTTTACATGTTTTGTATGTTCTTACAAAAAAGAAAAAGACAAATCCTGGAAATTGAATATGATGATGTGGAAAGAGATGTTTGGAATGTTGGAGAGATTTGTGCAAAAAATAAAAATATAATAAAAAAAAACAATGTCAGTAAGAATATAAAATATGTTATGTGCACGCACATTGTGATATGCATAGGCCGCGAGGGAAGATGGCGTTTTCCACGTTATCAGTTACTAGCAGTGCTTATACAACGGCATGCAAATTTCTCGATTCTGATTGGCCATTTACACGTCTTTATTGGCAACAATCCACGGTCCTGGGCTCAGGACCCGCCCACAACCGAATCACATATCACTCCCCGGCTCACTCCGGGAGAAAACAAGATCGCGGACAACAAATGGTTATGTTGAAAGCACCATAACGACTAAATATGAAGCGATTCTGTCAAGGGGAATGTGTTAGTCCTTTAAACAATGTTGGATGATGTAATTGATGGGTCTTGAGTCAATCTAGAACAAAAGAAAAATCGCGGATTGATTGATTGATTAATTGATTGATTTAAATGTCTTCCTTCCTATACTTTCTACTGACTGCAGCGTTCTCTCTCACACTGTCCGACGCTGGCGTACCCACAAACACACACACACACATACACACACACACACACACACACACACACGCACGCACACACACACACACACTGTGACACACACACACACACACACACACACACACACACGCACACACACACTCCTGTCTGCAACAGCGGGGGAGTCAGACTGAGAGAGAAGCAGCGCTGTTTTAAGTGAGCATGGTCTATTGAATTGATTGATTGGTTGATTGCTAATTTTATTACTGTACCCCTGGTTTCCAACTGGTTAAGTTTAGGCTAAAAGAAATAAATAAAAAAATAGGGCGAAGAAAACGTTTTTTTCCTATAGGGCAAAGAAAACGTTTTAATTTGTTTTACCTACTTTATATAGAAGCATCTAAGAATGAAGTTCTATGGAAAGTAGGTCTGCATTCCCTTAACAATTGTGTGTATTGAGCCGTACTGTATTGTACCCATTCTGCATCTGGTAATAACATTTTCAATCAATCATTCCAATAATACACAGTTGGATGTGTTAGTTGGTTGGATGCACTTCAAGCTGCTTCCACATGAGGCAACTTCTCTCAATCATTCCAATAATACACAGTTGGATGTGTTAGTTTGGTTGGATGCACTTCAAGCTGCTTCCACATGGAGGCAACTTGTCTTTTTTGTAGTTGTGGGAACTACTTTTTCTGGCGGATGGTTTTTTCAATAAATCTTCGATTAATGTGTGTTTATTGTATAGAAATAAGGTTGGATGAATCTGGCAGTTGTATAAAAGCTTTACACCACTTGTAGTCGTGATTTGTGACCAATAAACCATGCCTAGGGGGGTCTAACGACCACCCCTAGGCATGGTTTATTGGTCACAAACCACTCCTGCGCGTGATGTAATGCTTAAATACTTGCCGCAGGGCTAATAAGAGGCGTTATTATATTAAGGTACATTGTGACTTGTTTATTCAACGCTGAAACCTGAGCACTTGATTATAATGTGAAGTAAGGTTGTTTGATTATAATGTGAAATAAGGTGACTTAACGAAAATATGGAATAAGAGTAATTGCTATCGTCTGAAAATGTGTCTGAAGGCCACAGGATGCACATGTAACCAGGACGCACATGTCACTATAGCGTTATTTCTTTCCGTAGCCGCATTTTGCGGAGACGCTCTCTGATTGGCCACTGACTGACGCTCTCTGATTGGCCACTGACATGTGCGCCCAATCGCGTGACCAATTTCCTGGTCTAACAGCCTGCAAACTACCTAACGCCTAGTTTATCACTGCTTAAGCTTAGGCGACTCTTTCGAAGTTGGTTAAGGTTAGAGTTTGGAATCAGGGCTGGTGTTCTATCGCCCTGCTCTAAGACAAACTCTAACCGTAACCAACTTCGAAAGAGTGCCTAAGCTTAACCGGTGTAGAAACAGGCGTCACACGATTGGGCGCACATGTCACATGAAGTGGCCAACCAGAAAGCGTCTCCGCAAAATGTGGCTATGAAAAAAAATAACGCGTCACTATACACAGTCAGAGCTGAATGCTAATGAGACACCATTTTGTAAAGTTTTGATAAGAGCAAATGATTCAAGGAAAAGAATATTTCCCAGGAAGTTTAAGATCAGTCTTAAACCACCACAAGTAGGTTGTACAGTAAAAGTAAGTGGTAACTTTGGTGTTCATTGAACTAGTGGTATGTGTGACACGTGACGACGACTATAGTACCTCAATAGTATTTAAACTACTAGTAGGTTTAAGCCAGTGGCTAAAGGAGAACTATAGTTAAGCTATTCCCCCCCTCTCGCGCTCTCTCTCTCTCTCCTTTCCCCGCTCCTCTCACCCTCGATCCACTCCTCTCTCTCTTCCTCTATCTTAATTTCCCCCTCCCCCCTCTAGCTACCTATCCTCTCGCTCCCCTGTTTAAAGGTGTGATCTTACACTGTGAGTTTTCCGAAAAGCTCACACATGCACGTGTAGAGTGAATGTTTGGTACTACAGTAAAGAGAAGTGTGAATATGTTGCATATGATTTAAGTGAATATCTGAACAACTATCGACATTGAACCAACAGGAGAAATGTAAATGAACGAATATGATTGAACTGAAGGTTTTGATAACCATTGACATTGATTGACCAGAGGTACTGAAATAGACAAACAAATGTAATGAATGCAATTGATGATGTAAATATGATTTTTGCATAAATTAAGTTGAATTGAGAGTTTTCATGACAATAAAACTCTCAGAGGAGTTTCTGGAGTAAACTGAGCAACACGTGTCTTCATTCCTCTTGATCATGTCCTATGCTTTCAGGGAGTGAATGCTGACCGGCTGTGAACATGATTTGTCCCGGTACCCAGTAGCCCATTGGGACCGGTAACATAGGCAATCTCTGAAGTTTGGTAGTTGCTTCATATGTTGTTGAATTATTTCACTATATATCCAGAAGGATTCCCATCATATTATAAAATGTAACTTAGGTAGATAGGTAATGAATAGGTAGCTACTAGCTAGACTATAGTAGGCAATTGTATTTAAAATACAGTATACTGTATATCAAACAGAGAAATAACCTGTACTGACATGGATGAGGGCAGCCAATGTCCTCGTCCACCACCATGAGAAATAAACATCACTAAAAGAATGCCCCACTGCTCCACTTTCCATAGTTGAGCTATTGTCCATAAGGTCATATTTGCATATCTTGTATGTCACAAATGTAACAGTACTATATCTGTATGTAATGTATGTCATAAATGTCATGATTAGATTAGATGATTAGATTAGATTTTTATATCTGTATATCTGTAGGCTATGTTGTGTATGTCATAAATGTCATTATGAATTGAAAATGGGTGACCCTGCTGTAAACAAGACGAAAGTCTTTCTCTGGTCTGCATCCCCTTAACAATTGTGTGTATTGAGCTGTACTGTACTGTACCCATTCTGCAATCTGTTAATTAAAGTTTTCAATCAATCAATCAATCAATCAATCAATCAATCAGTCAAGTGGGTGGTGGTTCACTGTGAGCTATTTGTAGATTGAGATCCACCATGAAACAAATTACATGTTTTTGTTTTAAATTAAAAGAAAAAGCTCCATGACCAATGATGCCTGTGGCTGTGGGCCAGATGGTGATACCCTATGGAAGCAAATGAGTGCCAGAACTCCAGAAGTATTTGAATTGAATCAGACACCAAATTTATAGCATTGAAAATAATAACTTTGAAAACATGTATCTGAATTTGAAAACATGTATCTGAATTTTTTCAGACACCGCATTTTTGTATCTGAATTTTTTCAGACACCGCATTTATAGTTTCAGACACCAAATTTATAGCATTGCAAATAAATACTTTGAAAATCATGTATCTGAATTTCTTTGCTCCGAATTTACCTATGCGAAATAAAAATGCAGTGTTAATAAAACAATTCGAATGCATAATAAAATTCAATTCGACGCCAAAAAAAAAAATTCGATGCATAATTGCGGTGTATATAATTCGATGTCAAAAATTCGATGCATAATTGCGGTGTATGGAATTCGATGTAAAAAACCAACATCCGGGTATCCAGCTGCAGAACCACAGAACCACCACAGCAGCAGCAGGCTGAGGCCCCTCGCTTCCATTGGCTGATTTGGGTCACGTGATTTGGGTCACGTGACCGTCCCACCCAATGGCTGAATTGGAGTATTGCACTGCAGGCATTGGCTGATGCACTGCGGGATTGATTGATTGATTGATTGAAAACTTTATTAACAGATTGCAGAATGGGTACACGTGACCGCCACAGGCCCTGATTGATTGATTGAAAACTTTATTAACAGATTGTAGAATGGTACAGTGACCGATTGATTGATTGATTGAAAACTTTATTAACAGATTGCAGAATGGGTACAGTGAGGTCACAGGCCCGGATTGATTGATTGATCTGATTGATTGAAAACTTTATTAACAGATTGTAGAATGGGTACAGTGACCGATTGATTGATTGATTGATTGAAAACTTTATTAACAGATTGCAGAATGGGTACAGTGATGTCACAGGCCTGTGTTGACAGCTGACTATGTTCTGAGTAAATAAATTAATACATTCTCTATTTCTATATGTCTCTATGTGTATCTCTATATACAATTGTATATCTGGGGCTGTGTATATTATTTAATTGCATGAAGTAAACATATACTTATGATTGATCAAATGAGTAAAGGCGAGGGCAGTTTTTCCACACCCCTGCTATGCCACATAAAAAACAATACCAGTAGGCTCAGTACCTGATTTCTAAGCAGGGTCACACAGATGCAAAACCGCTATTTTAAAGTTATTCATCCAAATGACAGAAGTTTAAACTTTGATTAAACTATAATGCCATTGAGTAGCTGTTAGTGTGCCATTGAATGTGGGAAGTTGAATGTCTCTAAGACTGTCTGTATGTTCTTCTCCAAGGGCCACAGAGAAGTTGCAGAGCAGGATATCGTCATCTCTGGTCAGAAATTACAGGTAGTATCAGGGCCCTTTCTCACTCACTCTATTCGTTTCTATTTCATTCCGTTCTGCCAGTTCCGAGATCTGATCCGAACTCCCCCCCCCCTCTCCCCCCTCTAGTTTGTGTACACACTTCAGTCTGGGTGCGCTCTGGGTTTTGTTTACGGTTTGCGTTTTGAGCTTGTAAGCTTGCCGTAGTCGATGATGTCACGCTCGAAATGTAAACACAGGAAGTGTTCACACGGAGACTGGAGAATGGATGTTGATATAAATAAACAAATAACTAATAAATATGAAGTTATATTTGAACCTCTGTTGTCAAGCCTTGTCAATATAACCCACCCCCCTTTTCTCACGAATGGAACTCTGTTGTAGAGCCCGCTTTTGATCGTTTTGCAGCGTTAACAATAACGCTAAGCTAACGGCTACCGCTAGTTAGCTTTATAACCTTTTACTAGTAACATTGCTCGCATCGATTATATTGAATGTCATTGATCTACTGGTCGACCACGGCCGACTGGTTGGGCACCACTGGTCTACTAGAAATAAATGCATTCGAACAAGAAAGTATAGTATACAGCAATGGCTAACGGCTAAACGCTAGTTAGCTAGCCTGTTCAGAAGCTAACATTATCCCATCGCTTGTGGCAATTATATTGCATGTCATTGATCTACTGGTCGACCACGGCCGACTGGTTGGGCACCACTGGTCTATAGAAATAAATGCATTGAACAATGTATAGACATAGCAATGGCAAACAAAATTGCCAGGCCTAACCGCCCCCACTCAGCGCGCACCTGAGACCACCTATTTCAGCGGTCCAGGTTCAGCGCCCCCGGGGACGAATCAGCGGGGGGCGGGGACGGGGGACAGCGTTCTCACTCAGACAGACACACCATTTTCTGATGCGAGCCGGCTCTGATTCGACACAGAGCTGTGAGTGTGAAACCACCCTCAGAATACAAGTACTTAGGAGTACACATAGACCCAAACCTTAGTTTCAAAAATCACATAAAAAAGTCTGCAATAAGGTTAAGTTCAGCCTATCAAACTTCCGGTACATAAGAAACTTCCTTTCAACCAAGGCAGCAAAGCTATACTTTCATTCAATGGTTCTTTCCCACATCACATTGATTGATTGAAAACTTTATTAACAGATTGCAGAATGGGTACAGTACAGTACAGCTCAATACATACAATTGTTAAGGGGATGCAGACCAGAGAAAGACTTTCATCTTGTTTACATCAGGGTCCCCCATTTTCAATTCATCATAACATATATGACATACATGACATACAGATAGACAGTACTGCTACATCTATACATTTATGACATACCAGATTTTGCAAATAAGTACTGTTTGTGATACAAAAAGAGTCCAGAAAAGAGAGTATATACATTTGACGTAGAAACTGTACATTGGAGGAGGTTGGGTAGGTGGGGTGGGGTTGGGGGGGACTGTACATTGGAGGTAGTTGGGTGGGGGGGGGGACACACTGTACAACTGTACAAGCAAAACTGTACATTGGAATATTGACAAAACCATACTTGGTCATTTACTGTACATTGGAGGGGGTTGGGTTAGGACATTTACAGGGGCCAGTTTCGAATTGCAGTCTCCCGTAGGTGTTCTTTGAGAGTGTTTTTGAAAGTGGGTAGTGATTCACATTCCTTTACAGCTTTGGGTAGGGCGTTCCACATTGATGTGGCATAATTGCAAAACGTGTTTAGTCCCTTGTTTGAGCCGAATCTGGGTTTAACATGATTTGTGGAGCTCCCTCTGGTGTTGTGATTGTGGTATTCACTGACCTTTGGGAAGTATTTTGACATGTACATGGGTACCTTTGTCGTGTAGTGTATCTTGTAGACCAGGCCCATTGCAAGTTGCTGTACTCTGTCGTCTACTCTAAGCCATCCTAGGTTGTCAAAGTGGGCAGGGGTGAGGTGGGTTCTAGGAGTAAGGTCAAGCAGTAGTCTGACCAGTTTGTTTTGAGATGTTTGTAATTTTGTTTTTAGCGCCTTTGAGGTGCTTTGGTACCATGAGGTGCAAGCATAGTCGTAGTACCCTTGAATACTTGAATACATACTGTTTGATAACCTGGTCCAATTCACATTCCACCATTCTGAAACCACTTCAATCACTATACAAACAAGCAATACAAATTCTAGACAAGAAACCCTTCAGGTACCATCACTGTCACATTCTAAAAAAATATAATCTACTCAGTTGGGAAAACCTGACTCTTTAAAAACGTCTGTCTAGTTTTTAAAATAAAGTGTGTATTGGCTCCTCCTCCTTTGTCTGGTTTCATCAACCTCAAGTCTGCCTCAACCAGGAATACTAGAGGTGCGGCAAGGGGGGACTGTACAATCCCTTTCAAAAAAAGTGTATTTGGCCAGGCCGTCTTTTCATATAGAGCATCCCACCAATGGAACTCAATACCTCAAACAATTAGAGTGTCCACCAGGGGCGGGGCTAGGGGGTGGCTACTTGGGCTCAAGCCTAGAAAGTTTTCTGAAAAGCCCTGAATCTAATTATTATTATATATATTTTTTTGGACAATTAATCATTGTTACATGAAAATATGTTTGCACCAGATTTAGCAGAAGCTAATTTCCATCTGTAGTCTATCCAGCTGCTAACTGTATTTGAGTGAGTTAAGTCTTGGTGTTATGGTAGACTCAGACCTAAGCTTTAAATCACAATCAACAAGTTGACAAAAACATAATTCTTCCACCTTAGAAACATAGCTAAAGTACGGCCATTTATAAATCAAAAGGACGCTGAAAACCAGATCCATGCCTTTATCTCAAGCCGACTCGACTACTGTAATGCACTCCTTACCGGCCTCCTGGAAAAATACGATGATAACTATTTTATTGCAATGCACTA
Organism: Notolepis coatsorum; assembly: GCF_963971535.1. Taxonomy (NCBI): domain Eukaryota; kingdom Metazoa; phylum Chordata; class Actinopteri; order Aulopiformes; family Paralepididae; genus Notolepis; species Notolepis coatsorum. The sequence goes on from NC_140170.1 coordinate 117,288,101, forward strand.
TTGCATTATTTTATTAACTATTTTATTGCACTGCACTATTTTACTTTGTATCAGTGATAATCAAACCGTAAAAACAAAGACGCCTATTAACACTTTCAGCGCCAGATGGCGCTGTTTACTGTTACTGTTGAAAGGCCAGCGCCTTTTAACATGGGGATACGTGGCTGTGTTTGCAGGCCTAAAGCTATATTATATATTATAGCTATGGATCTAATAATATAGTTGATTGTCATTGAGTTTCTTCCGGTCAAGATGCAAGAAACAGATCATTTTTCCATCCATACATTTCCGTTTTATACCGTCGTGAATATGAGTGTAGTTTTAGGGTGGTCTGGTGTCATTTTCAAAATGCTTCGTAATGGCCGGCAACGTGTATTCTAGTAAACGCGTTATCGTTTCTTCCCTGGACTAGCTATTGTTCTCAAATCAAATTTAGATTATCGGTATTATGTTTCATCATGGATGCATGGGGGGGGGGGGGGGGGGGGGGGGGGGGCGCCCCTCCGTGCTTTGATCGCAACCAACGGAACACGCCACACACACACACACGCCCTGATCAGCATGAAGGAATTTTTGGATCAACGTAATATTGATACCATATACATATACGTAGTCCTTACCTTGACCAGAATCTGTCCCAAAAAGAATATTCCAATTATCTGATCGCCATTCCAAGTACTGATGTCGATCAAGGTGCCAACGTAATCCAGCATTGAACATGAACCCGACCCTCGTCGATGCATGCGTTATAAGCGTTTGGCTTGACCGAGTAGTTAGACCCCGCCCGCAGGCCGCAGCTCGGCCCAGACACCAAGCTACATCGTTTCAAATGGAGTGCAATAGCGGCCGCAAGGCGTTAGGCGGCAGACCCATCCCTAGTGATAACAGGCTGCCATGTCTTTATGAATGGAAATATCGAATAAAAGAAACAACGATGAAAACCCGACTATACTCTGGTTTTCGGGGGTCCTGGCGCTTAACCCTAGATCTTAGATCCTAATATGAAAAAAAGATTTGATTTAATGTTCTATGTCTTACCTTGACTTTGTCTATTTAGCTGCTATCTTTTTTATGCTTTATGTCTGCACTTTATGCATTGCTCTTGATCTGCCAATGTTGTGCTCATTTTATGCCTGTCTTTTTTTTACTGTTGTGAAGCAGTAATTGAATAGCTTTTGTCAAGTGCAAAAGCTAATGGGGATCCTAAATAAACATAAACATAAACACTTTGACTTTGAGCTGCAATTCTTGTATGAAAGGTGCTATACAAATACAGTGTATTATTATTATTATTATTATTATTATTATTATTATTATTATTATTATTATTATTATTATTATTATTATTATTATTATTATTATTATTATTATTATTATTATTATTATTATTATTATTATTAATTATTATTGTTTGCTTCATTAATTAAAGGGTGTGAATTTAAGTGTTCTCTAGTGCCTTTTGTCCGCTTTAAGGTGGTGGTTTAAGTTAAAGGTTGTGGTGTCGAAGTAAAAAAATTCCGTGCCCGCTATCTGGGCTAAGCCCCGGATCTCCTACAATCCTAAATCCGCCCCTGGTGTCCACATCATATCACTCATTCAAGTGCAGGGTTAAGGAATGGCTCATTGATAACCAGAATTGTCAACACTGAGGTGTATGTGTGTGTGTGTGTGTGTGTGTGTGTGTGTGTGTGTGTGTGTGTGTGTGTGTGTGTGTGTGTGTGTGTGTGTGTGTGTGTGTGTGTGTGTGTGTGTGTGTGTGTGTGTGTGTGTGTGTGTGTGTGTGTGTGTGTGTGTGTGTGTGTGTGTGTGTGTGTGTGTGTGTGTGTGTGTGTGTGTGTGGATATGGTGCGTTTGTGTATGTCTGGGTATTTTAGTCATGATGTGCTCTGTCCTTGTGTCCATTACTGTATTGTGACCTGTATCGTATGTTCTATGTGCTTTTGTTGTGTTTTTATTCTAATGTTATTTATCTTGATTTTATTCTGTTTTTATTGCTAACCCTTTTTCACACAGGATTTTAGCCTGTACCTTCTGGCAGGGGGACTGCCAATGGAAATTAGCCTTTTGGCTAAAATTGGTAATTACATCTGTAATTTTTTTTATTAATGTACGCTGTCCCCCTTGATCAAATAAAGTAAACCTAAACCTAACCATCCTAATTATTTGTATATACAGTAGGACACACCCACATCACACAGCATAGAGCACCATGACCAATGTCGTTGTGAGTTGGGTTGGGATGACACCATGAAGGACTCCAAGAAAATACTGAATATTGCTAGATGGTATTATTATTATATACATTTTTTTCATAAAAAGAGTTCCCCGTTCTTGTACAAATTAATAAACAGTATGATATTGCACAACTTAGCTGGAAGAACACGTTGAAGCAATATCCACAAATTTGACTTGCCATTTAGTATGGTATATTGTAATAATACAAGGCTTATTTGGTCTCTTCTGTCTGAAGAAAATAATGTTCATAAATATTCGTGATTGGCTAATATAGGACACACGCACACTGCAGTGAGCATCGTGACCAATGCTGCTGTGAGCCAGATAGGAAACCCACCATCACTTGCCATACTACTAGGAATTAGAACAGTATTTCTCTAGAAGGACTTTAACCCTTTCACTACCACACTACAGAAGGTTAACCTTTCACTACCACACTACAGACGGTTAATGTGGCAGTGAAATGGTTAGCCTTCCATATTGTGTCAGTGAAAGGGTTAACCGTTTGGTTGTGTGGTGGTAGTGAAAGGGCTAATGAAATAGAATCCCCTCAAGCTGTGAACATTTAATTTGATGTCAAACTGTCTCCAGAGAATAGACTACAGGTCATCTGAATTAACTGACTAATAGCTCACAATATCACTAGAGATGTCCACAGGCAGGATTCATATTGTCTTAGCATCAGAGAAATAACTCTTATTGATGAGGGCAGCCACAAACTCTTATCCACCACCATGATAAATAAATAGCACTAAAGAATGTCATTGCTTCATTTTTCATAGTTAAACTATTGTCCATAAAGAACAGTATACACTCCGGGAAAGTGGATGGTATTATAAGCTTTTAAGCGTTCCACCATAAGATAACATAGTAACGCGAGAGGTTAAGCGTTGGTCTGTGGAATCAGAGGACACGCTCCAAGCTGCACTTGAATGCACAGACTGGGACGTGTTCCGCGATAACACAGACAATATTAATGACTACACTGAAACAGTGCTGGACTTTGTTTGTACTCTGGTAGAAGAAACAATCCCCTCTACCACAATTAGAGTTTACCCAAACCAAAAGCCCTGGGTAGACAAATCCGTCTGTGAGGCTCTGAAAGCGCGCACCTCAGCCTATAATGCCGGGCTTGTGACAGGCAACATGAATGAACACAAGGCGGAGAGATACAATGTAAGGAGGACAGTAATAGAGGCTGTTAAGAGTAAAGGTAAAATGTCCTCAGTTGTACTATTATGTGTTCTCTGTATATATCATAAGTGCAGTAATGTTGTTGTAACACTATGGGGCGCTCTAACTAAAGGTAGAGGTGCACATCTGTTCCACGCCTATAAAAGGGGTGTCCACCTGCTCAGCTCTCTCTCTCATCCTCTCAGCTGCACCTTGAAGTAGCAGGTGCACGCTGCAACAATGTTTATGACCAATGTGAAATAAACCAAGCCAAAAAGGCTAAAGAGTTCATCGTCTCTCATCGATTCCTTTCCTCCGAATGCAACGCAAAGATAAGCTGCAGTCATTATCTTAACAGGTTATGGGCCCAGGAGTCATTCGGAGAGAATTAATGATATTTAACTAGGGATGTCCCGGCCCCGATCACGTGATTTTCCAAAGATCAGGATCGGCACAAAAAAATTATAAAAAAATCTGCCATTTTTTATTTTGTTTTTTTTCTATTTAACAAACATGACCATGTTCACGTCTTAAACTCATACTGAGGCCTTAGTTTTGGTTTTAAATTGCATATCATCATTCATTTATTTATTGTCACACAGAGCAGAAGAATTTTGCCAAAACAAACCAATAGTATCCAGCTGCAGAACGGCAGACCAGCCACACTCTCAGACCCAAATAATTTATTTTATTTTATTTTATTTTTTTAATCCCAATTTCTCATATTACATTCACCCTGAATGTTGACGTTATCCAGGTGAAAAGTTTACTTCATAAATCATTTGATGTATAATTAAATCAAAGGAAATGCGTTTGGGTCTGAGAGTGTGGCTCGTCTGCCGTTCTGCAGCTGGATACTATTGGTTTGTTTTGGCAAAATTATTCTGCTCTGTGTGACAATAAATAAATGATGATATGCAATTTAAAACTAAGGCCTCAGTATGAGTTTAAGACGTGAACATGGTCATGTTTGTTGAATAAAAAAATCAAAAAAAAAAAGTAAAAATAAAAAAATTGAAAAAAAATTATCGGATCGGGAAATATCGGTATCGGTAGATACTCAAAATCACATGATCGGGATCGAATCGGGAGCAAAAAAACATGATCGGGACATCCCTATATTTAACCAACGTTAGAAAGTCGCAACGGACCGCGTGCTAACGGGATAGCAAGACAAAGCTAACATGGAACATCGAGGAACAAGCCGGTTGCCTCGACTGATGTTCGACGGCGATGAGACTAAGTATGAACTATGGGAGATTAAAGTGTTGGGGCACCTTCACCTATTAGGGTTGAAGAAAACTATCCTGGGACAACCGAATGGTGAAGAAGAGGTAGCGACAGACGCAAAGAAAAATGCGGATGCCTACGCAGAGCTAATCCAACTGCTAGACGACAAGAGCCTTTCATTAATTATGAGGGATACGCCAGATGACACGAGAGAAGCCTTAAAAATATTAAGGCAGTATTATGCCGGGAGGGGAAAACCCCGGATAATTAACTTGTACACCATGCTAACGTCGCTCCGGAAGACGGGTAGCGAAAGTGTTACAGACTATACAAATAAAGTTATTATTATTATTTATATCATACGAGCGGAAACCGCCATCACAGCGCTACATAACGCAGGTGAAATGTTAAGTGACGGACTGTTGATATCGATGATATTAAAAGGACTACCAGATGTGTTTCGGCGATTCGCAATACACGTGGCCCACATAGAAGCAAATATAACGTTTGCAGAGTTCAAAACCAAACTAAGATGTTTTGAAGACACAGAGAAATTAAATAAGACGGAGTCAAGTGATAACGTGATGAAGACTCTAACCAGACCCGGGCGGGGTCCCGACAAGTCAAGGTCGGTCGTATGTAAAGAAATATGAAGATACAGAAATTATATGTTTTAAGTGCGGCACAAAAGGCCACCGTGCTAGAGCATGTCGGCGAAAGACATGGTGCGGTCATTGCAAAAGTGACACGCACAAAGACGCCACGTGCAGGCGGAAAGAAGGACAAGATGGCGCGAGAAAAATCTCAGAAGAAGAAGGCCACGATGACCCAGACTGCGCCTTCAGGATCAGAGACGGCGGGACCGGGATCCAACGGCAGCCAGCACGAGACCTCCAGAGGAAGGGCCTGATGGTAGACACAGGAGCTACATCGCATATCATCACGAACATAGCCATGTTCAAGAACTTCAACGACACGTTCAAGCCAGAGACCCACTGTGTAGAATTGGCAGACGGCACCCTATGCAACGGCGTCGCTCGACGCAGAGGAGACGTAGAAGTATGCCTGATCGATAGTGAATGACAGCGGCGGAAGGCCACGCTGAGGAAAGCGTTGTTTGTACCTTCATACCCACAGGACATATTCTCCGTGAAGGCAGTCATATTCCAGCAGGAGAAAGATGCTTTAATACACCAAGATGGTACCAGGTTTGACATTTATGTGTATGACAGACTGTATTATTTACATACCGATGGTGAGAACAGTGACAAATGTAAAACATGTCACAACATACAGGGGTGGCATGAGATATTAGGCCATTGTAACTATGATGATGTCATTAAGTTAACAAATGTTGTTAAAGGTATGGATATAAAGGGAAAGACAGAAAGACCTGTTCAAGAATGTGAGGTGTGTGTTCAGGGAAAATTCACACAGACGAGGAATAGAAACCCTGATAAAAGATCAAAAGCTCCCTTACAGTTAGTGCACACAGACCTATCCGGTCCGGTACCTAACGAGTCCATAGGCGGCTACAAATACGTGCAGTCTAGGGATGCACCGAAATTTCGACCACCGAAAGTTTTCGGCCGAAAATGGCCAAAAATGCACTTTCGGCTTAATTAATTAAATTAAATTACAACTATATGACCAATGTTGCTGTGGGTCAGACCTTCAACCAAAACACTGCACATATATTTAAGAACATCCAGAAAGGTTCAAGTTAATGGCAAATTACTGGGGCTTTAACATTTACGCCTCTAAGACTATTTTGGTAAAAAAAATTAAAAAAAAAAGTAAATCAATGTAAGGATCTTCACTGGAGAGTCAAATCATTTAAGTTCCTTGGGGTTTGGTTAGAAGGAAAATGCCCATATTGAAAAAGTGTTAACCTCTTCCGCCTGTGCGGTTTGTCGGCAGACCGCAAATGACATCATGTCATAAATCAATCTCTCCAGACTGTTTGACAAAAGTATCATTTTTTTTCTCATACATATTCAAGTATAAACATCATAACCATGTCACAACAGCATTTATAATGTATAGTATCATCAATAAGTTAGTTTAGGAATAGGTTAAAGTTGGATATGTATCCATTATGAATCGTTACTCCAGACGAATTACACACAGAAATACTGCAACGTGTTTAGATTATGGCTAGTTTGAATATATTGATTTGGAATACTGGGGGTCTAAACATGCAACATAAACGCAAAAGCGTGCTTACTTTGATAAAAAACAAACAGGTTGATGTGCGTTTCGCTTAACGCACCTTATATTGGCTGACAATGGTAGGCTGGCGGATAAAATATATAAAAACATAAGCTATTCATCTTTTGGAACTAGATCTCGTGGTGTAGCTATAGTTGTGAAACGAGGATTGAATATTAAATTATTGGGCGTATGGTCTGATGCAGAAGGACGAGTAACTATTGCTAAGATAGAATATAGTAACAGGAAAATCGCTTTGGTAGCGGCTTACGCCCCTAATATTTACGATGCTAACTTCTACGCTACTCTCACTAGAACAATGTTGGATCTACCTGAGTATTCATTTATAACTGGTGCGGATTTTAATGCCATCTGGGATCCCTTGATTGATAAATCTAATACCACCACTTCCAATGATCAGAAACAGGCCTCTAATGCATTACAGGCTTGGGCCAAGGATACAGGTGTAAATGATCTGTGGCGAATACTCAACCCAACGGCCCGAGAGTACTCTTTTTTCTCAGCAAGACACAAGTCATTTTCTAGAATAGATTATGTTTTTGCTTCCCCTAGACTATTTGATAGCTTTGACGTGGAATTGGTAACCAATGCACTATCAGATCACAGATATTTACTCCTAAAGGGCTCTTTTAGTAGAATGACCTCCCGAGCACCAAGATGGCGTTTTAACCCGACACTGTTGAAAAACACTGAATTCATTTTACAATTCAGCATTAAACTAAATGATTTCCTACTGAGTAATAAGGGTTAGTTATACAGGACCCCAGAATGTTATGGAGATCGGTAAAGGGTTTTATTAAGGAAAACACTACTGTCTTTGCCTCCAACCTCCGCAAGGAACGTCAATCCAAATAGGTAGAACTGGAAATGATACACTCATCGTTGTTCTCTTCTTTACAACGCAACTACTCATGTAAATTGGAGTCTGTGACGTACCTGGGTACGTGGGTTGGTCATTACCATTATTACTGTATTTATGACACCATCTGAACATCAGGTTAGTATATTTAATGTGTTGTGTTTTGTATGTGATGTGTGTGTGTGTGAGCATGAGAGCTAATGCTGTCTCTTTTTCCTCTTCCTGTCAGGTACCGCCCGTCCCTACACTGAAGAGTGCTGATTGCCTAATGAATGACAGCTGATGGCAATCACCTCGAGAGGGACGGGTAGACAAATACCTGATGGCACACACACGTCTGGGCGCCTCATTCTGTCAATTGCCAGTGACCAGAGTGGAGTGGGGTTGCCATTGTTTACCAACTGTTGTGTGGTTTGATCTTGTGTTGGCCTTTGTTTCCACTGTGTGGACTAGTACCTTTGATATTGTTGTGCTTATTTACCCCTTTTTGGTGGACCTAGTACGGTGTCTTAGTATATATATATTGTTGGCCTATGTGCCACTTCTCTAACTGGGTGAGTATCCTCTTGTTAGCCTTTGTGCCTGTTTCCACTGAGTGTGGACTGATACTTTACTGCCCTTTTGCTATTGTTCCATTCAAGTGGAACTGTACTCTACTTCCTCAGGCGCCTAAGGAAGTTCCAAGTCAGTCAGAAGATCCTTAAGAACTTCTACTCATGTACAATAGAGAGCATCCTGACTGGCAACATCACCTCCTGGTTTGGGAATAGCACTGCACAAGACCGAAGCAGACTACAAAGAGTGACACGTTCAGCCGAACGCACAATTGGAGGGGGGCTCCCCACCCTCCAGAACATTTACAACAAGCGGTGCAGGGGCAAGGCTAAGAGAATCATTAAAGACTCCAGTCACCCGAACAACTGCCTCTTTGAACTGCTGCGGTCAGGCAAGCGATACCGGAGTCTCAAGGCGAGCACAGAAAGACTCAGAAGAAGCTTCTATCCCCAGGCCATCAGGCTGCTCAACGAACAATGAACACTACACAACAACAACCATCAAACGCACATAGCACACACATCCACACGCACACACTCACTTTAAACAAACACACTGTAGCACCCACTCCACACACTTTATAGCACACACTCACTTTAAACAAACACACTGTAGCACCCACTCCCCACACTTTATATTTATTGATGAAGGATTGCACTACAACTCGTACACCTTACTGTAAATTGTACCTAAATTGTACCTCATCCCAGTTCTGCTTTGCACTATATAGTATTGTACATTAGTACACTGCATAGTATTGTATATTATATGGTAACTCAGTTACGTCTATTCTGCATCGAACATTGTACATATGTCTATACTGAACACTGTGACCTCATTTTCTACTTCTAATTTACATGCTATACTATGTTATTTGATACTATCTTGTCTAGCACAGTCTCTGGAGCGTAACAGTAAGAAGCATTTTGTATGAAAGTATTCTGTACTTCTGTATGACAACTATTAAAGAAACTTGAAACTTGAAACTTGTATATATATCTGTATTTGTAAACTGTATGCCATTGCCACTTTGTGTGGACTTGTACCTTTGGTACGTTCTGGCTGGTTGGTTAGTGCCTGTGGGCGCTTATTTAGTTTATCCTTACCTTGTGTGTTCTCCCATTATCCCTCTCCCTGTTTGTTAATTGTTTGTGGGTTGTTTTTTCCCTTTGTTACCTATTCAGAGATCAGTGGAGGTTTCAATCCCTACCCTGCATAATAAATATAATTTACTATTTTTGGAACAACGTCTTGTGTCTATTATTACCTACCTGCCCGGGACTGTTTTGAAAGCATTTACTGAGAGAGGCTGTTTTTGCTCATGTGCAGCCGGCTCCAGTTGTTATTCTGTGTGGTCCTTAGACCTTTGTACATGACATGGGGGCTCGTTAGTTTGCACAATTGTATAGTTCCTTGTTGTTATGTGACATGTGGACTTGTCGATTGGAGCGTGTCAGGTAGGTTGCGTTTTTTTTCATTTGGTAAGTTATATTATTATATATCCATTTTTCCGTGCTGCACACTTGACTGTTGTAAACCATTGTTGTAAGTTATGCTCTTAACCATTCTATTTTTTTCCACATAGGTAAAGGGTGGATCACCTGCTTGGTTAGGGGAGGGGGGCACGCGTCGTCTATTCCGGTGGAGTGCGCAATGAAATCGGTAAGCGACTGAAGATATGTGTAGTCCTCATTCCGCTAGGGAAGTAGTTTAGACGGGGTAGTTAGTGTTACCCAGTGTGATCCTAGTTAGGTGGTTAGAGCCGACATTTATTGTTTTCATGAATGTTAGATGTGGATATTAAATCGAATTGGTCAGGTTGTCATACTGCATAATGTGGCTGTTGAGTGTTGCACAGGGACATTATTGAGTACTATAGGTGAGTGGCTATTTTGTAGGGCTTATTGAAGTCTGATTTGTTGTAGTATTGTGGGTAGTATTGTGTGTTGCTACGGCAGTATACTTTCTTTCATAACTGTATTCAGGGTACAGAGTACAGGGTACAGAGTACAGAGTACAGAGTGCAGAGTATAGATTTTTCATGAGTGAAGCTATGGAGGTTTGTGATCAGGATGTTGGTGTGTCGGATCCTGAGAGTTTTGACTCTGCATTAGGTTCAGACCATGGTTCTACTACTTCTGCTGGTGAGTTGAGCGCACTGAGCGCTGAGCTGTGTTTAGCCTGTCTAGAGGAGAGGGTGGCTTTGCGCAGGGAGGAGAGAGACTGGGAAGAGAGGAAGGAGGTGAGAGACAAGGAAGAGAGAGACAGGCTGGAGAGAAAGGAGGTGAGAGACAAGGAGGAGAGAGACAGAGAGAGAGACTGGGAAGAGAGAAAGGAGGAGAGAGACAGGCTGGAGAGAAAGGAGGACAGAGAGAGAGACTGGGAAGAGAGAAAGGAGGAGAGAGACAGGCTGGAGAGAAAGGAGGTGGCTGATAGGGAATTTCAATTGGCGATGAGGAAACTGGAGTTGGAGTGTGGTGACGCTAAACTTAGCACCATTTCCTCTCCAGTACTTTCCGACTCCCAGGCACCCTTTGATATTAGCCAGCATATGTCCTTGGTTCCCCCCTTTCATGAGTCTGAGGTGGAATCATATTTCTCTGCTTTTGAGCATATAGCGTGGGCTTTGCATTGGCCAAAGGACATGTGGGCGATTTTATTGCGATGCAGACTCACTGGTAGGGCTCAGGAGGTGTGCCGGTCATTATCGAATGAAGACAGCGTGGTATATGAGAAAGTGAAAGGTGCTGTCTTGCGCGTGTACGAAGAGGTACCAGAAGCATACAGGCAGCATTTTCGCAACCGCCGTAAGTCTCCTTCCCAAACCCATGTTGATTTCTCCCAGGAGGAGAGACTTAATTTTGATCGGTGGTGTTCTGCGTGTGAGGTAAAAGACTTTGCATCATTGAGTGAATTGGTACTTGTGGAGCAGTTCAAAGAGATTCTGAGATTAAAAAAAAGTCACCTCGCCAAATTCAGGGTAGGGAGGAATCTCCAAGCTGTGCTCTATTTACATGGGCAGGGGGTGTCAACAATCCGACAGGCTGCGATTTTGGCAGATGAGTTTGAATGGTCACGCAAATGTGTTTCTGTACATCCTAATGTATGTGGTGAAGGTGGCTCATTCACTCCTCGTGAGTCAGCGTTCCTGCCACGCTCACCGCCGTCTAAGAGACCGGTGGTGTGTAATTATTGTAAAAAGACGGGCCATGTGGTAAAAAGATGTCATACTCTGAGGAAGCGACAGGAGAAAAGAGGGTCAGCCCAGAAACCAAGAGGTGTGGGGGTTGATTTTATCATGGGGAGCGATATCGCTGGGGAGAGTGTGATCCCTGTAGTGGAGGTTGAAAACGCTCCAGTGACTGACTTGTGTTGTGAGTTAATTAATAATCACCCCAATGATTCCTCCCTACCAAGCTGGTTGGCACGAGTGGCAGCGGCCAGGTATGCTGGTAGTAATGTGAGTCTAATTTGAGTGACTCCATTTTGGATCCTGATCATGTTATTTTTACTGCCACCATTTTGGATCCTGACCATGTTATTTTTGTGACGCCATTTTGAAAGGAGATGGGCGCTGTGATGGTGCCAGGGAAATGTGCTGATTTTTGTTTCCCTGTGTGCTGTCCTGTTAAGCGCGATGAGATGATTTTTTGTGCTTTTTTGTTTTCCCAGGAAGTTTCCAGTTTGTTGTCTCCTGTTGACAGGACGGTATCGGCGGAGCGGCCTGTCAAAGTAGAGGTTGTTGTTGTTTCTGTTTTCCCTGGTATGTGGTACTAATCGGATGTTGGGTAATAAGTAATAATGTTTTGCTAACCCTACAGGTTCGCTCTTATGGGGGGAGGTGTGACGTACCTGGGTACGTGGGTTGGTCATTACCATTATTACTGTATTTATGACACCATCTGAACATCAGGTTAGTATATTTAATGTGTTGTGTTTTGTATGTGTGTGAGCATGAGAGCTAATGCTGTCTCTTTTTCCTCTTCCTGTCAGGTGCCGCCCGTCCCTACACTGAAGAGTGCTGATTGCCTAATGAATGACAGCTGATGGCAATCACCTCGAGAGGGACGGGTAGACAAATACCTGACGGCACACACACGTCTGGGCGCCTCATTCTGTCAATTGCCAGTGACCAGAGTGGAGTGGGGTTGCCATTGTTTACCAACTGTTGTGTGGTTTGATCTTGTGTTGGCCTTTGTTTCCACTGAGTGTGGACTAGTACCTTTGATATTGTTGTGCTTATTTACCCCTTTTTGGTGGACTTAGTACGGTGTCTTAGTATATATATATTGTTGGCCTATGTGCCACTTCTCTAACTGGGTGAGTATCCTCTTGTTGGCCTTTGTGCCTGTTTCCACTGAGTGTGGACTGATACTTTACTGCCCTTTTGCTATTGTTCCATTCAAGTGGAACTGTATATATATCTGTATTTGTAAACTGTATGCCATTGCCACTTTGTGTGGACTTGTACCTTTGGTACGTTCTGGCTGGTTGGTTAGTGCCTGTGGGCGCTTATTTAGTTTATCCTTACCTTGTGTGTTCTCCCATTATCCCTCTCCCTGTTTGTTAATTGTTTGTGGGTTGTTTTTTCCCTTTGTTACCTATTCAGAGATCAGTGGAGGTTTCAATCCCTACCCTGCATAATAAATATAATTTACTATTTTTGGAACAACGTCTTGTGTCTATTATTACCTACCTGCCCGGGACTGTTTTGAAAGCATTTACTGAGAGAGGCTGTTTTTGTGCAGCCGGCTCCAGTTGTTATTCTGTGTGGTCCTTAGACCTTTGTACATGACAGAGTCTAAAATTAAAGTGTTAAAAAAAGAGATTAACTTCATTTTAAGACAACAATCTGAATTTCAAATACGCAGTACAAGACAACATTATTACTTTCATGGCTCTAAACCGAGTCACCTACTCAAGTCAAGTCAAGTCAAGAGTTTTAATTGTCACGGCATACAAGTATACAATGAAATGCGGGTGGTCTTGCCCGCAACGATGTGCAATACAGTGGTACAACATATAATAGAATCCAATAAAAAACAACATTGTGCAATAAACAGGTAACAGGTAACATGGTGTGACATCTCGGTATCTGTACATAGTTATTTACAGAGCATATAGGACATGCTAGGTAGCTTTGGTAGTGCAATACACTGTTCCTGTTATTCTAATTTAAAGTGGCCTTTCCTTTTGGCCATGAGTGTGCGTGTGTGCGGCATGAGTGTGTGCCCGCTCATGTTAAAGTGTTAAGTGGCTGCTAGTGTGTGAGTGTGCACAGCCTGCGTGTCGTGTGTGTGTTCATGTGTGCTTGTGTGTGGATAGTTCAGTGTTCTGTGGCACTCAATGTTCATTGTTCAGGGCTCTGATGGCCTGGGGGAAGAAGCTGAGCCTAAGCCGCTCTGTCCTAGTAGCTGGGGTTCACAGGCGTCTGCCTGACCTCAGCAGCTGGAACAGGCTGTTATTGGGGTGGTGAGGGTCTTTCATTATCCTGCAGGCTCTGGATTTGCACCTCTTGTTGTATAGAACCTGCAGGGGAGGTAGTGCAATACCTGTGGTACGCTCGGCTGAGCGCACCACTCTCTGTAGGGCCTTCTTGTCCTGTGCCGTGCTGTTTCCATACCAGGCAGTGATGTTTCCGGTCAAGATGCTCTCTACAGCTCCTGAGTAGAAGGACTGGAGTATCTTCCCCGATACTCTGAACTTCCTTAACTGTCTCAGGTGGTAGAGGCGCTGTTTCGCCTTCTTTACTACTGTGTCTATGTGTGTTGACCATGTCAGATCCTCTGAGATGTGGACCCCCAGGTACTTAAAGCTGCTCACCCTGTCCACGGTAGCCCCGGTAATCATCAGTGGTGTGTGTGTCTCCTGCTGTCCTCTCCTATAATCCACGATCAGCTCCTTGGTTTTACCAATGTTCAGGAGCAGGCTGTTGTCCTGGCACCTAGAGATAGAGCAAACAGTCCGGGACTAAGAGGACAACCCTGTCTGGAAGAGCGCGACACAGGGAAGTTTGGGGAGGTGAATTTCCCTGTTATAATCATGGCCGACGGATCTGTGTATAGTACTTTGATCATATTAATAAATCCATCTACTAGCTATGAAGATACGATCCAATGCACAATTTGCTGATATACCCGCTATTAAGGGCCAACAGGGACTTGTTACAGACCCCAAGAAAATCAACAAGACGTTTAGTGCGTTTTATTCTAACCTATACAAGTCAGAAGTGATATTCGATCATAATAAACTGGATTCATTTTTTTTTAAACTTCATTTTTAGCGTTTATCGCTTTTTCTGGTCAAGCATGACCGACAGAAACAGGTTGAATGGGATATAGATCAGGGGAAGACACTCTGAGAAAATACGGCGAGTCCGGGAATCGAACTCGTGTACCCCAGATCCGTGACGCGCACGGTTGTCCCCGATGCCGAAATAGCGCCGAGATACGTGGTGAGCTACTGGAGCTCCCCCTGGATTCATTTCTTGATCAAATGAATCTACCTAAAATTTCAGAGGAAGACGCTAAACAGTTAGATGCACCTATTACACTAGAGGAACTTAGGGAGGCTACATCAGAATTGCAAAGTGGTAAGGCCCCTGGATGGGATGGTATCCCACCAGAACTGTACCTCTCATGTTGGGATGTAATCGGACCCCTATTACTTGACATGATTTTATACTCAATCAAAGAGGGGAACGTCTCCAGGGACGTTAATATGGCACTTATAACTGTCCTCCTTAAAAAAGATACCAAGACCCCACCGACTGTGGTAGTTATAGACCCTTAAGCCTCCTCGGAACCGATATTAAGCTGTACGCTAAGGTTCTAGCCATCAGACTACAAAAGCATATGACATCTTTAGTTCATCCTGATCAGACAGGCTTTATAAGAGGCCGCCTGATCACGGATAATATTAGACGGTTACTGCATGTGATAGAAGCCAGCAAAGAAGCTGTACCTCCTGTAGCTGTATTATCCTTGGATGCGATGAAGGCCTTTGATAGGTTGGAATGGTCTTATTTATGGGCAGTACTTGGAAGGATGGGGTTAGGAGATGGATTTATTAATATGATCAAAGTACTATACACAAATCCGTCTGCCATGATTATAACAGGGAAACTCACCTCCCCAAACTTCCCTGTGTCGCGCTCTTCCAGACAGGGTTGTCCTCTTAGTCCCGGACTGTTTGCTCTATCTCTAGAACCTCTGGCACAGTACATAAGACAATCCCAATCCATAGAGCCGATCTCAATTAAGGGCACACAGCATCATATCAGTTTATATGCGGACGATATAATAATGTTTATGCAAAATCCTACCACCTCACTACCTCATCTTTTCAAGGTGATAGATGATTTTGGCAATCTATCGGGATTTAAGATAAACTGGCCAAAATCGACCTTCCTTCCACTTAATGTGACTGCGAAGGCTACCTCACTCCCAGTAAATATACCAATGGTAGAACACTTTAGATGTCTTGGAGTTGAGATATTTCCCACAATTTGCCAAACGGTGAAGTATAATTATGCCGGTTTCCTAGATAGGATCACAGATGACTTCGGCAGGTGGTCAAAAAAAAACTCAGTACAGGCCCGAGCATCAATAGTTAAGATGGATGTTTTGCCTAGAATCAACTTTTTCAGTTCAATGTTGCCGTTACCACCCCCTGTTGGTTACTGGCAAAAATTACAATCCGCCGCATATAAATTTATTTGGAACAATAAACCTCCACGGATAAAAAGATCCACTGCATAGAGAAATAAAGCCGACGGGGGATTAGCATTCCCAGATTTAAGCTACTATTTTAAAGCGTTCTCTTTAAGACCACTGATCACCTGGTTTGATTCTCAAGCATCTGTATCCTGGAGACCATTAGAGGAGAACATAGTGGCACCACATAGACTGCAGGATGTAGTATACACCAACTTATCAATTAAGCAATGCAACTTGAAATTTGGCCCTCTTATTACACATGTGATTCGGATATGGCGTGACACACAGACATTTTTTACTAATCAACATAAATGGCATAGTCATTCTCCCCTATTTAATAACAGTTCACTCCTTATTGCACAACAACCTATCAGATTCACCAAATGGGAAAAGAAGGGCATACATACATTGGGGGATGTTTTCAACGATCAGGGTTTTTGCCACTTTGAAGATATATATAACAAATTTAACCTCACCAAATCCTTTTTATTTCTATCTACAATTAAGAGCAGCTTTAAAGGCTCATGGAGTTCCATTAAAGGTGCCGCTTGAACACCACAGATATCACAAATTATTTTATGAAAAGGAAACATCGAAAGGCTTTGTAACTGAGTTTTATCGTCACTTACTTACGTCCTCATATGAGGTCCTTCCTCTAGACTTAGTCTGGAGGAAGGATATACAAAACTTGGAAGTAGATTTTGTATAGAACCTGCAGGGTAGGTAGCGCAATACCCGTGGTACGCTCGGCTGAGCGCACCACTCTCTGTAGGGCCTTCTTGTCCTGTGCCGTGCTGTTTCCATACCAGGCAGTGATGTTTCCGGTCAAGATGCTCTCTACAGCTCCTGAGTAGAAGGACTGGAGTATCTTCCCCGATACTCTGAACTTCCTTAACTGTCTCAGGTGGTAGAGGCGCTGCTTCGCTTTCTTTACTACTGTGTCTATGTGTGTTGACCATGTCAGATCCTCTGAGATGTGGACCCCCAGGTACTTGAAGCTGCTCACCCTGTCCACGGTAGCCCCGTTAATCATCAGTGGTGTGTGTGTCTCCTGCTGTCCTCTCCTATAATCCACGATCAGCTCCTTGGTTTTGCCAATGTTCAGGAGCAGGCTGTTGTCCTGGCACCAACGTTCCAGTACCTCAACCTCCTCCCGGTAGGCCTTCTCGTCGTTGTCCGAGATCAGCCCCACCACCACTGTGTCGTCTGCAAACTTCACTATGGAGTTGGAGCTGAACTTGGCCACACAATCGTGTGTGTAGAGTGAGTACAGCAGGGGGCTTAGAACACAGCCCTGGGGGGACCCGATTCTCAGGGTGATGGTGTTGGAGGTCTGACCCCCCACCCTGACCGCCTGGGGTCTTTCACTCAGAAAGTCCAGTACCCAGGCGCTCAGGGCGGAGCTCAGACCTAGCTCGATCAGCTTGTCCACCAGTCTGGTGGGGACTATGGTGTTGAACGCTGAGCTGTAGTCAATGAACAACAGTCTCACATAGCCCCCCTTCTGACGGTCAAGGTGGGAGAGAGTGCTGTGCAGTACCTGGGAGACCGCGTCGTCAGTGGACCTGTTTGTCCTGTATACAAATTGCATAGGGTCCATATCACTGGGGAGGGAGGCACAAATGTGGTCCTTGACCAGCCTCTCGAAACATTTCATGACCACAGAGGTGAGTGCCACCGGTCTGTAGTCATTTGGACATGTTGGGGAGGGTTTCTTCGGTACAGGGATGATGGTAGACATCTTGAAGCAGGCAGGGACCACTGACTCCGCCAGGGATTGATTAAATATGGCGGTGAACACCGGGGCAAGCTGGTTTGCACAGGACTTAAGTATGCGTCCTGTTATACCATCTGGGCCAGCAGCCTTCCTGGTGTTCACCTGCATAAATGCTCTTCTCACACTGTGTTCCGACAACGAGAGAGCGCCCCCGCCCCCCCGCGGTTGCCCCCCCCCTCCACAACAGCCGGTGCGCCAGTGACGTCACTAGCCAGAGGGCACTGTCTACACCGAACCGAGCGTAGAAGGAGTTGAGTTTGTCCGCGAGAGAGGCGTCGTCGCTCCCCATTGAGGGGGCGCTGACTTTGTAGTCAGTTATTGTCTTCAGTCCCCTCCACAAGCCTCTTGTGTCGTTTTGTGCCATTTGTGTCTCCAGTTTCTCAGCATATGTCCTCTTAGCAAGTTTAACAGCCTTGCGCAGAGTGTAGACTGAAGCCTTCTAGCTTCTAGCTTCTAGCTTCTAGCGTCGTAGGCTTTTAACGCCATCATAGCAGTGGTGATGCCGCAGGTGACTTGTTGTGGTGGTCCACTCAAAGCCTTTTTTTCAAGGCTCCGCTTTGAAAAAAGAAGAACAAAAAGCTTTGAGCGTCTTAGGTTGGATGTATTACAAGTTGTTGATGGTCACTTTATCAGTCAAAACTGTTGTCTTGGCTTTTGTTTCTGTTGTCTGGTTAGGTCACATTTAAGTTGGTGTTAAGTTATTGTCCTGGGAAGTCTTTTTATGTGTTATTATTGTATTGTGATATGTTTTGTTTCATGTTGAAAAAAGAAATGTTGAAGATATATATACATTAAAAAAAAAATTATAATACAATAAATATCGGTTATCGATATCGGTTATCGGCTTGAGGAGCATAAAGTTATCGGTATCGATGTCAAAAAATCAATATCGTGCATCCCTAGTATTTAGCGGCGGCCAGTGTTATGGCTCAGCTGGCTAGTTTCCTATCCACATTGGCGTCGGGTAGTAGGACTATGGGTCCAGCCGACATTGTAAACATGGTTCATGTCTCGGGGCGGTCCTCATTACGACAAGTGGGAACTCCGCCCCGACATAGTCAGACAGAACTATGCCCCTTGTGGTTCTCACTCAGTCGAGCAGATCATCCCCTTGGGGGTGGATGCCTTCTTGACCTTTCCATGGCCGCCCGGTCTTCTGTACGCCTTTCCTCCTGTACAGCTGTTGAGTCAGCTGTTGGAGCGGATACGGAGGGAGCGCAGGACGGTGATCCTGGTCGCGCCGGACCGAGGCACGGCAGTGTGGTTCCCTGTCTTGATCCAGCTTCTGGTCGCTCCTCCTTGGGTCATTCCTTGGTCGACGACGGCCCTCTCACAGCACGACGGGTCACTGTTCCAGTACCCGATGTTGGGCCAACGACTGTTGGTGTGGCTGGTGGGAGGGTGAGTCTGGAGAGGATGGACCCTTCGGTGGTTGATACCATCCGGAATGCACATGCTCCCTCCACTGTTGCGCTTTACGCGGGCAGATAGCGTGCGTTCCAAGAGTGGTGTAAGGCGGGGGGCTGGGACCCAGTCTCCTGCCCCCTGGATGCTGTCCTGAGTTATCTCCAGTCTCTTCTTGGTAGACTGTCGGCTTCGACAGTGAGGGTATATGCGGCGGCTATATCCTCCTATCATGAGGGAATTGAGGGGACTGTCTTGTTCAGCCACCCTCTTGTGAAGCGTTTCCTTCTTGGCGCTCGACGCGTTAAGCCGGTGCAAAGCTCCTTGGCTCCGACTTGGGATCTTCAATTGGTCCTCGGTCGGTTGTCCTTGGCCCCGTTTGAGCCGCTCGAGCAGGCGCCGTTGGAACGGCTGTCTTTCAAGACCGCGTTCCTGCTGGCTGTCACTTCCGCTAAACGCGTGGGTGAGCTCTGTGCTCTCTCGGTACGTCCAGAGTGCCTGTCTTTTCGGGCCGATTGCGGTGCCACTCTGCGACCTAATCCCACTGTCGAAACAGCGCCTGTCCCATTGGTTGTGCGAGGGCATTGCCCTCTGCTACACATTGGCTGGGCAGGATCCCCCTGGGGGCATCAGGGCGCACTCCACTCGTGGGGTGGCTGCCTCTGCCGCTCTCCTGGGTGGGGCCTCGGTGGAGGACATCTGTGCTGCAGCTTCATGGTCCTCCCCGGGCCCCTTTGTAAGGTTTTACCTCATGGACATGACCGGGGGTTCTGTCTCCCAGGCGGTTCTGGGGTCTGTGGCCTTTCCTGCTTCCCGTCCTTTGGTAGGGTAGCAGGAGTGTGTGGGTATGGGCCACAGTGTTAGGTCACACTTGGTTCCGCCTGTGCTGTGTGTTCAAGGGGTTCTAGTTCCCTCTTGCTCGCACTCAGGTGGAGTTGACTGTGCCCCCCCTTCATTAGGAAGGATGGGGTGACAGGGCTCCCCAAACCCCTTGATGTGGGCTTACGGGTCCTCAGGGGGTACATCTGTCGGGCCTCGCGTCCGCTCTAACCCATATCTCGATAGGCTTTAAGAGCGGGACGCGATAAGCCAAGTACGAATATATAACGATAGGTTATGTATATATCCTAGTTATACGAGTACTGGCTGAGCGTCCCGCTCTTAAGTGGCCCTGAGTTCCCTTTTGAGGGATCTTTTACTGGAACGGGATTTTGGCGAGGAAGGGTGTATTGGTGACCATGGTTACGGTCTTATAGGCTGCGCCTCCATAGAGGCGGGACCCGGTCAGGTGTGGGTGTACGTGTTTTTTCCGTGATGAAGTACAATAGGTACATGAGATAAGGGGTATCTCGATAGGCTTTAAGAGCGGGACGCTCAGCCAGTACTCATATAACTAGGTTATATACATAACCTATCGTTAGTTTTTCTTCCCTATTTTTTGGATGCAGCAACACTTAGATTTGAAATTAGTTTCAAAACGGTTGCACCCTGATCAAAATAAAAAAAAGTACAGTAGATTACAGTAGATTTCATTATCTGTTCTTATGCACGCCTGGTGATACTAAATCCAAATTGAACTTGGCCATTTGAAAGATAATATGTATATATATAAATGTGTGAATTGGCTATAATAAGGTAATTTATAAGCCTGCTATTCTATATTCTATAATAATATTTCAAAATTGCATTGGTCCGGATGGGAGAATTCAGTACTGTTGTTTCAAGTTTCTTTAATAGTTGTCATACAAAAGTACAGAATACTTTTATATAAAATGCTTCTTTCTGTTTTGCTCCAGAGATTGTGCTAGATAAAAATAGATAAGTATAAAATAAGTATAATAACGTATAAAATAGAAGTCAAGTACGTAGACAAAAGTGTTCAATATACATATATACAATGTACAATGCAGAGTAGAAAGTAACTGAGTTACAATACAATATACAGTACAATGCAGAAATGGGATGAGGTACAATTTAGGTACAATTTACAGTAAGGTGTAATGAGGTTGTAGTGCAAATTCTTTATCAATAAATATAAAGTGTGTTGTGTCTAAAGTGGGTAAAGTGGGTGCTGCAGTGAGTTGTTTGTTTAAAGTGAGTGTGTGCGTGTGGATGTGTGTGCTGTGAGTGTATTTGATGGTTTGTTACATAGTGTTATTGTCATTTAGCATCCTGATGGCCTGAGGATAGAAGCTTCTTCTGAGTCTCTCTGTGCTTGCCATGAGACTCCGGTATCGCTTGCCTGACCGCAGCAGTTCAAAGAGGCAGTTGTTTAGGTGGCTGGAGTCTTTGATTATTCTCTTACCCATGCACCGCTTATTGTAAATGTCTTGGAGAGTGGGAAGCCCACCTCCAATTGTGCGTTCGGCTGAACGGGCCACTCTCTGTAGTCTGCTACGGTCTTGTGCGGTGCTATTCCCAAACCAGGGGGTATTGCCAGTCAGGATGCTCTCTATTGTGCATGAGTAGAAGTTCTTAAGGATCTTCTGACTCACTTGGAACTTCCTTAGGCGCCTAAGGAAGTAGAGGCGGTGTATCTACAGAACCTTCTGTTTAATCATCTTCCCTTTATTCATTTCCTTAGATTTTTTGTACACATGATCTCAAGAAGGTACTGAACGAGATCAGTGGCAGTCCTTCATGTCTGGTCATTATTAGCAGGGTGTTATTCACTGTCAAAGATGCAAAGAAAAATCATAATTCATATTCTCCTTTGTTTCATCACAATTTAAGCAAGCCTAGTAATAGACACAATATTTCTGACACTGGGAATACATTCACTGAGGTCCATAGATGTTCCTAGATACCAAGAATATGCAAATGGTCTTGTAGAAGTGGAGCAATATTCCATTTACTTAGGTATGTATTTTAGGCGGATTTTCAGAAAATAGGCTCCGGGCTTTGGGGACATGCATTGCTATTCCTTTCACTCTTTGGGCAGCTTTATACAATTCCTGTGAGTCTATGGAACACATCTGTAAAGTATTTTTCAAAAATATTCATTGTTTTATATTTTTTATCAAGTACTCTAAAGCAAAATTTTTCCACTTCACCCACAGTCTGCACTAGCAGACAGAGAGAGATATAGAGAGATTGAGGGGGATACTAATTAATTTCGCCGCGGGGGGCATAATCCCACGGGACAATGCATTGGTAACTTGTTTCAAATGACAATATATACCCCTGTGAATATTATTGCATGGATCGGAATACGGGCGCACATGTGGGAGCGTGCGCAACGATATTTTGACAGTGATATGCCAGTGGAGAAGCTCCATCCCCGCGTGCACACACATTTACACACACTCCCACGCGCGGTCGGAGGTTGTGTATAAATGCTCGTCCCTCTCTCTCTTTCTCTCTCTCTCTCTCTCTATCTCTCTCTCTCTCTATCTCTCCCTCTCTCTCGCTCGCTCGTTCTCTGCTGTCTCTGTCGGCACCCGCGCACGTCAACCCGTTTGAGGAAGTAATTCCACTCGCTCTGTTGTTGAGCGAATTGTTGATTGTGGGCGGTGACTAGGGGTGGGACGGTTCACAAAATGGACGGTTCGGTTCCTATCATGGTTTTGGGGTCACAATTTTCGGTTAGGTTCGATATACGTTAATTTGTATTAAAAAAAATTTACACTAAAAAATCTAAAAAAATTAAAATAAAAAGGTTTACAGTGTTACAGTGTTTACAGCCTTAAATGATGTTTGGCACACAAAGACCGAACTGACTGAAAAATATAGGCTACTGTACATTTGTCAAAGTATTAACTGGCAGCATACATCAAACTAACACACACACTGTACTGTTTAAAAACAACACTGCACTGTTCATTCTATTTTTTAAATACGTACATTATCTGTCTACATTTATTTAGACTAACATTATTTAAATATTGAGTGCAACTGTGGTGGATTACGTAATTCGGTTAGTTGGAACTATCTATGGGTTGGCGGGTCCCCACGGACATTTTAGCGTGTGGCACCTTCAGCTCCGGTAACGTTAGGAGTTCATAACATCAACAAGCAGCACGAAAGCGGCCATAGTCCCGGTTGGAGTTAGTAAAACACAGTTGTATGTTAGCCTTCTTGGATGTTGAATAAACGCCTATCATTGTCTTTAAACACCCCGCCTCTCAGACTCTCATTTCCTCCTCTGCTAGCTAGTAGCTACGGTAACATTGCGTTGACTGTATTAGCTGGGGCTAGTGCTACCATAGTTAAAACGTGCGTTGTGTTGTACAAACTGCTATAGCTATGGCAAGATGTGTGTAGGCCTATGTAATGTTAATGGCTATGTTTTTAAAGTCGTAATGAAGATTGATTTATATTGTGCTTGCCATTTTTACACAAACTGACTAGCACCTGGCTGCAGTGCTGCTGCTGCCTGCAGCCAGTGCTCACCTCTCCCGGCTCCGCCAAATGATTTTTTTAATTTGTGCGTCATCTGAACCGTACGATACACAGACGCCTCGAACCGTGGGGGTCGTACCGTACGGTACACGGTTCGAATGCGTACCGTCCCACCCCTAGCGGTGACTACAACCAGTGCCTTACTCACGTCAGCAAAACAGTCAAATCAGAATGGCTTAGTTAAGTGAGGGAGGATCTCGTGAACTCGAGACTAGACTGATGAGCCAAAATGAGAATTAGAGACACAGACCCCATTGATATAAACCCCCATTGCTAGGAAACAATGCTAAACACTGGAAAAGGCCATTTATAAGACACAGGACCTTTAAAGGTTCTCTGAAGTCTGGCTGGTTGTGATCGGCGAGCAGAGAGGGAGATTCTGCTCATGTTATATCAGATTATGATAGCTTTATTTTTGGATCTGCTGCAATGTCTGTGTTAGAGAAACTAGATTCCATTCAAACACAATTTGCTGTGTTCCTCTAATGTTGTCTAATGTTGACATGCCATTACAGATTGCAGCAGGAAGGTGTCAGCAGTTCAGATCTTGAAGTTGGGGAATACAGTATATAAAAGTCACAGGGGACAATTTTACAGATTTTTACTGATGGGTCAAAGGATCTAAAATAGGGATGTGCAAATATATATTATATTTTGTATTCATTTCATAGAGTGTCTTAAAAAAAAATGTACATACAGTGAACACATGACCAGCAAATGAGCAAAGTCTAGGTTTGAAAACGGAGTATTTTCTCTACAATCAGGACCATGGAGAGATCCCTACAGCCTGCCATCAGGTCAATCAGGACCATGGAGAGATCCCTCCAGCCTGACATCAGGTCAATCAGGACCATGGAGAGAGTCCTGCAGCCTGACATCATTCAGTTCAGATTAGGGGTGACAAATGTTTTTTTTTTTTTAAATATCTGTGTACTGTAGACATGAGTTTCAGTCAGTTTTACAAGTGTTGCTACTAATTGTGAGTAAATTGAGTAAATTACAGTCATCATGCATGAATGAATGAATGAATGAATGAATGAATGAATGAATGAATGAATGAATGAGAATGAATGAATGAATGAATGAAAACTTTATTTAAAGGGGACATGTCTTGCTATTCCTTTCACTATTTGGGCAACTTTACACAATTCCTGTGAGTCTATGGAACACATCTGTAAAGTTTTTTTTCCAAAAGATTCTTTGTTTTGTATTTCTAATCAAGAACTCAAAAGCAGCATTTTTCCACTTCAAGATTTCAAGCTGTTTTTGGGCTGGGCTCCGCCCATAAACGCTTTGAGTCACCCACAGTCTGCACTGGCAGAGAGAGAGATATATATAGAGATTGAGGGGGATAATAAATAAATTTCGCCGTGGGGGGGGGGGGGGGGGGGGGGGGGGGGCATAATCCCACGGGACAATGCATTGGTAACTTGTTTCAAATGACAATATATACCCCTGTGAATATTATTGCAGAGATCGGAATACGGGCGCGCGCGTGGGAGTCAAAGATATTTTGACAGTGATATACGAGTGCTCCCAGGGAGAAGCCCCATCCCGCGGCTCGCCGGTCGGAAGGTTGTGTGTGTGTGTAAATGCGTGTGTTTCCCCGACAGAATCTCCTGTCCCTCTCTATCTCTCTCCCTCTCTCTCTCTCTCCCTCCCTCTCTATCTCTCTCTCTCCCTCTCTCTCGCTCACTCGTTCTCTGCCTCTCTCTGTCGAAACCCATTTGAGGAAGTGTCGGGTATTTCCACTCGCTCTGTTGTTGAGCGAATGGTTGCGCTACAACCATAGAGGGGGCGTTACTGCAGATGTGGCAACCCTGATTTCGAACTCTCTAAATTTTGAACTGATAAAAGAAAAAAAGGATAGAGAAGGGAGGTACTCGATAGTTATGTAAAATAGATAACGTAATGATAACACTAGTGAACACATACACCCCTCCTGAGAGCGACAGAAGATTTTTCAAACTCTTATTTGACACAATAGCCTCTGAGGCGGAAGGGATACTGATATGTGCAGGGGACTGGAATACTATATTGAATTATTCACTAGACACAACAAGTAAATCCAGACACAACTCTCAGAGATCAAAGGACTTGAATATCTTGATTAGTGAAGCGGGAATGATGGAGGTATGGAGAAACCTAAATGCAGGAGAAAGGGATTTTACTCATTACTCTGCGACACACAAGGTACACTCTAGGCTAGACTTCTTTTTAATAGATAAGAGAGAGAGACACAGGGTGGTGAGCTGCTCGATAGGAACGGCAGATATCTCAGATCACAATATGGTATATCTGACCATACACTTGAACAACAGACAACGAGACACACTCTGGAGGTTGAACTTGGGGATTCTGAATGGGGTGGATCTCGTGAGTCAGATCAGGAAGGAGATAACCGAATCTATTACAAATAATGTGGACAGCCGAGTGAAACCGACCATCCTATGGGACACAATCAAGGCAATTATGAGGGGATACCTAATCTCAAAGACTGCACACTTGAATAAGTATAGGCAATTGAAATATGATCAATTACAGAGAGACTTGAGAAAACTCGAGCAAGAGGTGCAGGGAGGGGAGGGGGGGGGGTGACAGGGAACAGATGAAGGGGATAAAATCACAGCTTGAGGAGATGGGAAAAGGAGAGCTAGAGAAGAATTTAAGATACACAAAACAAACCTTCTATGAATCAGGCCCAAGGGCAACCAAGATCTTAGCAAAACGACTCAGGGCCCAGCAGAGTAGACATTTTATCCACAAGATCAGGGAACCCCAATCAGGAGAAGCGACTTATGAACCTGAAGAAATTCAAGTTGTACTCACAACCCGAGATGGAAGACGAGGAGAACATTTTACAGTTTTTATCATCCTTGGATCTCCCGAGTATAGGGAAAATAGAGAATAAAGCCTTGATCTCCCCATCATAAAGGAAGAACTAGATATAGCCGTAGGAAGACTGAAAGCAAACAAAACTCCAGGGAGCGACGGGTTTCCAAACGAGTGGTACAAAATCTTTAAAGAAGACCAGGGCCCTCATGCATCAACGTGTTCTACGCACAGATCTGTGCGTAACCCGTGCGTACGATCATTTCTAAGCAAAGAGTGGGATTCATCAACTTCAACTTGAACTTGACTTCGTGCTTACATCTACGCACATTTCGGACCTGGCGTACCTCGCGCCCAGTGGTAGAATATATTATTACAACAAGGAAATGAGCTTCTGTGCATAATAACACTGGATGTTCTATGAACCGTAGTTCATTATAGTTCATTGTAAAATAGCAACAGTAGTGTAATTATGGTCAAAACCCTATAAATAGCATTTGGAATAATAGATCTTTCTCTCAGAATGAATGCAGCATGTCATATATGTTACGATGAATTGAAAATGGGGGACCCTGATGTAAACAAGACGAAAGTCTTTCTCTGGTCTGCATCCCCTTAACAATTGTATGTATTGAGCTGTACTGTACTGTACCCATTCTGCAATCTGTTAATAAAGTTCTCATTCATTCATTCATTCATGGTTTATATAGCGTTATCGGAATATACGGGGTGTAGGCTACTGACTGACTGCGCTCCGCGTAGCTTGATTGATTGATTGATTGAAAAGTTTATTAACAGATTGCAGAATGGGTACAGTACAGTACAGCTCAGTACATACAATTGTTAATTGGGGATGCAGACCAACTTTCGTCCTGTTTACATCAGGGTCCCCCATGTTCAATTCATCATAAATCATAAAGCTCAACTCGTTATTATTTTGCGCACAGACCGCCGAAACACGGGAACGTTTTGATTATATTTAAAAGGCTTTACGTTAAACGAAACAAGTGGAATTTCGAAGCTGTAAGCAGAATAAGTCATATGAATATAGTGTTCTTCCCCCTTTTTACTGTACAAGAAAGAATAGAAAACGCATTGCAATGACACCATGCAGATAGTGGACAGACTATATGATGGAATTCAAGTTCATGTATTGAAAGGCAGGATACATCATACATGCAGTGAGATTCATTGTTCTTGTATATGCTCTCGTATTATATTGTTTATATAGGCTACCCAATACTGACATCAAAATAGATTGTAGTAGTATGCCTCTAGAAATCATGCAGCAGGTAGAAAATTGACGGGAGATCCATCGCGATTTGGAATAGAATTGAGGAGAACTTTAATCCGTGGGTATTAATCAAACAACACGGGAAAAGGCAGTCATATGCCAGCGCGGTCTTTATTAGCCGACAACAAAATAGATGCCTCTAAAAATCATATAGCCAATCGAACACAACTAATAAAGGCATTCATATTGTACAGCACGGTTATAATGACACACAACACAACCAACGCCAAACAGTGGTCAACGAACGGTCTTTATTAGTATTTTGAGCTGTCCAGGCAGAATTGCAGCAATGGTCTTAGGGAGCCGTTGATATCTGACATCACCGTTTACAAATCCGCCTTTTATTTATCCACCTCCGTTACGAGGACCTCCACCTCGGTGTCTGTGTAGTTTCTCTTTTTCGTTCGCTTTGCCATCCTCCAACATTCCACGCACAGGGATTCCCTCATGGTATTTGAAGGGGAGGGCCTGACCATATTTGGTTGGTCGGGGCGGTTTTGGTATGCAAATACGTGAAAGCGTGCACGAGCTGCGGCGCAGGGCCAAGGTGGGATTCATCATGACAGATGTGCGTAGAGCCTGCTTACGCACGTGTGATGAATGCCGACTTCCCTGTGCGTGCGCTAGTTCTAAATTCCGTGCTTACGTGTGGAAGTAGGTCAAGGTCAAAGTCCACGTTGATGAATGAGGGCCCTGGCCCCAGTGCGTGAATATTAAAGGCAACCAACTTGTGTTCAGCGTTTCTCTGATTGGCCACACGGCCACGTGACCGCGCTGCCGAGCGACGTGACCGCGCTACCGCGCGGCAGAGAGTTGCGCCGCCCACGGCAGCGGCCGTCTTCCGTTGTAGAATTGTTTACATCAGGGTGAACGCTATTGTATTCGCAAATATGAGAGCCAGCAATACGCAGCTCCAGTTAACCTAATTTATACCGTAATGAATCATTAAAAAAATATACCGTTAACTGGAATATGTTGTTTCTTTACACATATGTTGGGATTATGTAATTGGTTTGTCATGACAAAACAATAAAAATCGCTACTTTACATCAGGGTGAACGCTGTTAGTAACGCTGCCACCACCCACTTCAATGACAGAGCTCTCATATTTGCGAATGCATAAACTATATCTTAAATTATGGCTATGTGTCTAATATGGCTGTCGCGAAGTCATTGATAAGCCATATTAGACACATAGCCATAATTTAAGATATAGTTTATGCATTCGCAAAATATGAGAGCTCTGTCATTGAAGGGCTTCTACAACGGAGCACGGCCGCTGCTGCTGCTGGAGCTGGACCGAGTCAAGCCGGCGGCGGCGCACGGAAGCCGGGGACAAACCACCGCATCGCCCCGCTGGCGCTTCAGCAGCCTCCACGGATGTACAGTGACGAGTGAATCTGGTAGTTGGTTTATGACGTTAAAAATGCGAAATAATAACGTTACAGCGTACAGTTCCACACTGATGTACAGTGACAGTTTCTAGTTACAGTAGTGACGCGCGAATCGAGATAGTCCTAACAGTGTTTATTATTAAGAGTCAGATAGTCCTAACAGTGTTTATAGTCCTAACAGTGTTTATTAGTAAAAGTCAGATAGTCCTAACAGTGTTTATTATTAAGAGTCAGATAGTCCTAACAGTGTTTTTGTTATTAAGAGTCCTAACAGTGTTTATTATTAATTAACGTCATAAACCAACTACCAGATTTATTTTGCACCAGGGAACTTGAAGGTTCCTGCCGCGATCGCGGCAAAAGGGGGCGGGCTAGCGGCGTCGTGGCAATCAGAGAAAAGCTGAACACAAGTTGGTTGCCTTTAATATTCACGCGTCCTGGAAAGAGGCGGTGATATCAGTTATACCAAAAGAAGGGAAGAATAAGGAACATTGCGAATCATATCCCATATCGATGTTAAATGGGAATTACAAGCTGTTCACATCTATACTAACTAGGAGAATGGAGGACATCCTCCCTGACCTGATTCACGAGGACCAGACAGGGTTCATAATAGGCAGACAGACACAGGACAATGTTAGGCGCACTTTACATGTGATAGAACAGGTGGAAAAACAACAACTCCCAGCAGCCTTGGTAAGTTTAGATGCGGAAAAGGCTTTCGACAGGGTCAGATGGTCCTTCCTGTTTAGGGTTTTGGATTTGGATTCGACGATCAATTCATCAGCTGTATAAGAGCTCTATATGACAATCCAAATGCCAGAGTAAAGATTAATGGTAGCTTGTCGGACAGATTCAAACTGTTCAGAGGGATGCGCCAGGGATGTTGTGCAAGCCCCGCCCTCTTCACGATTTTCGTAGAACCATTAGCCCAAGCCATTAGAGAAAGTAAAGAAATTAAGGGTGTTAGAATAGCAAGGGGGGACCACAGGATAGGCATTTTCGCGGATGATATAATATACCTCCAAAACCCAAACTTGACCTTCCCCAAGTTAATGACCATACTAAATGATTATGGCTGGATGTCAGGATACAAGCTGAATGTCGCGAAAACCCAGATTCTCACTTACAACTTCTCACCCAGTAATGGAATGAGGAATGATTACAAACTGAATTGGGAAGCTGAATCAATGACCTACCTGGGAGTGATTATCACCAAGGATATGTGCAAATTAGAAGCGGCTAATTACAATAAGATTAATGATAAATTACAGAAGGATTGGTCGGGATGGGCTACAGTGCACATGATGGATTTCAGTACCAGAATAGAAGTGATCAAAATGAATATTCTGCTAAGGCTGTTGTATCTCTTCCTCTCACTACCAGTCAAGGTCCCCGACTCCCAATTCATAGCATGGGACAAAGAGATCTCTAGGTTCATATGGGCAGGGGGCAGACCTAGGGTGAAATTCAAAACATTGCAAATTGAAAAAGAGGGAGGAGGCCTGACACTACCTGTAAATGCAGCTGTCGCCTATAGAGGGCGCATGTTTATTTTTATATTTCATTTTATCTCATGTGACGTATCACGTCCTGTCTCACGCTCTGACCCAGCGTAGTTTGATCAGATCTGGCGGAACGTGCCCAGACTTGTAGGAGAAGATAGCGCAGCAGATTTGTGCACTTTATTTGTCAAAGATAAAAGATTAAAGTACTAGAGTTTTGAAGATAACCCCCTCCCATTGAGCTGCAAGCAGGCCAAAGTGGTTCGTAAAGTTTATTCACACTTTTCGTTTTGTTTTTGTAATTCTATTGACTGAATTGTATGAGTATTGACTGTTGTTATTTCCTGCTTTGTAGTTCTACGGTGGTGATGAACCCGATGCTATGATGCTAACTAGCTCCAGCTAGCCTGTATTCAAGAATATGCATCAATAAACAGCCACCTGTAATTAAAGAACTCGGAGTCCTCGTCGTGCTTCAATGGGCGGCACAGTAGAACACTAGACTGTGAAGTTGAAGACTCCAAATGAGAAGTGAATCACGTCGGGTAGAGGATTGTCTGCAGTTGAAGATGTATCGTCGGGTAGAGGATTGTCTGCAGTTGAAGATGTATCGTCGTGTCTGGTGAACCTTTGTGCTGGGAAGGAGCTGCAGCAGTGTGCACACGGCTAATCAAGCGAGCTCGTTGAAGAAGACGGCTCGAGATCGGCGCGGGTACAGGACTCTGCTACCGAACTTTCCACGTAACAGTAAGACTTCACGGCATCCTTCTTAAAGAAGCAGCAGACGTTTCCCTACATTGGACTGCATATAGGCAAATGCCATTCACCAAGTTGACTGACTACACATCTCAGGTATTGACTTCTCATCCAAGTATTGTTGTAGGCTACAAAGTACAATTGCATTGCAAGCGCGCACATTCTTGAGACTGTATAAGGTTGTTTATATACAGTTTAATACTTTTTGGCCATTTAAGAATAGTTCAATTTCATTCATGAAGTCTAGCCTTATAAGGTTAATTCAGAAAAGGCCAATCTTAAAGGGTATATTCGAACTTGATACTTGTTTTTTTTTTTATAATAGCCTCTAGGCTTTCCTTTTCATTTCGTTTTTGAATTTCATATTAGCCTACACTTTATTAGTTATATCCCAGTATAGTAGGCTACTTCATATAAACGTAGGCCTATGGTTTATTTTTATTTTTCGTAATTTGTATTTCACATTAAAGAAAGGTGTTTTGAATTAGCCTACATTCTTCAACTAAATTAAGCATTCTATTTTGAATACTTAAGACCTTTGTTGACACTTTATATGATTAAGCTTACACATTTCATAGACTGAATTCATATTAGCCTACCCCTCTATTTACAGATCATATTCTTATTCCAAGATATGGTTCATAAATATTTAATGAATACATAATTGATTGATTTTCCACACAGTGACAACAAGTCATACTTACACACTGAAGAAAAGGTAGATTTATTTTCAACTTTATTACTACATTATTACTATACAGTAAACATGTCACAAAGGGGTGAAATAGAGCAAACTGAAACACAGATTGAGGCAGACGAACTAGACTATAGTGAGCCAGTCGTATCTGCCACTACCGTAACTGAAGCACAGGTTGAGGCAGACAAACTAGACTATAGTGAGCCAGTCGTATCTACCACTACCGTAACCAAAGCACAGGTTGAGACAGACAAGATAGACGATGGCGACGTATCTACCACAACCTCAAATGAATCTCAGATTGAGTCAGACCAGCTAGACGCTTCCAGCGAGCCAGTCGTATTTACCTCATCAGACTTGCCTCCTCTAGCTAAGGCAGATTCTACACAGCCTAGGAAAAGTGAACGCACTCGGACACGTTCTGAAAAGGGACAGGCTCTTGTAGACGATAAGGTGACGGATCTAAAAGTGAATTTCAAAAGGGCATATGAGAGGTGGAAACACAACATAAATAAACTGAAAAGATCCATCAAGTATAAGGACGACTCTGACCTAAGGGAGATCATAGCCAGAGTAAATTCAGCCCAAATTGAGATTGATGGTATTTATCTAAAAATGAGAGACACTTTACATCCCGATCATCCAGACTCAGAAACCCGTAGAAGGAATGATGCATGCCAATCGATCACCAGGACTGCTAATAAAAAGGCTCAGCGGTTCCTCAACGACGGTGGTTCCGAATTCTCAACCTGGCCTGATGCTGAATCAGTGTTCGAATCTACAAGTTCCCAATCCTCCTTCTCAAGGACCAGACGGTCTACACAGTCTTCACACGTGTCACACGACGCAAGACAAGCTGCAGCGGAAGCAGCCGCAACTACAGAGGTACTAAAAATTATGAAAGAACAGAATGAGCAAGAAGAAGAAATCCGAAGACTGGAGCAGGAAGATGAAAGGCTGTCGGCTGAAAACGACGCAGAGAACGCCAAGAAAAGAGTTCTATTCATCATGGAAAGTGCTGCTAGGAAAACAAAGCTAGAAGCGAAAAAGAGAGAAGTGGAACGGTTAGAGGAACTCAAGAAACTCAACGCAGCTAAGGCAAAGCTAAAGGTTTACACTGAAAGCGTTCATAATGACGATGAGGAAGATCATCTGTGGGTACCTCTTCTACACTATCCTTCAGCACATTCGCTAGCTCTCCCCCACAAGAAGAACTGCGTCCTCATGCGCCTCCAGTGTATCAACCCAACCCCAATCCGGCAAGTAAAGCTCAAGCCTCACAGCCCTACCAGGCCACAGTACTAATAACTCGACCTCACCTGCACCTATCTTTACCCCAGTGTCTGTGCCACAAACAGTCACATCTCACAACATTTCTAATGATCTTGTGAGAACCTTAGCCGAAGCCATAACAGCTAATCGTATTCCAATCCCAGAGCCTGCGGTCTACATGGGAGATCCGCTAAAGTATAATGATTGGAAGCTTTCGTTCTCCACTCTAATTGATAGGAAGAATCTGCCGGTTCCAGAAAAGCTGTTTTTCTTACGCAAGTACGTCAGCGGTGCTGTCAAGAAGGCTATTAAAGGGCATTTCCTGGCCGGAACAGAATCCGCTTACCTTGCCGCCTGGAATGTGCTGGAAGACAGATTTGGCGATCCCTTCCTAATCGGTCAAGCATATAGGGACAAGATCCACGCATGGCGCAAAATTGGCCCCAAGGATAATCAAGATCTGCGTGAATTTGCAGACTTTCTCAGCAGCATTGAATCAGCTATGCCTTATGTACAAGGATTACAAGTTCTCAATGACTGCGTCGAGAACCAAAGGATAGCGGTAAAACTACCTGACTGGTGCAGCTCACGGTGGAACCGCACAGTCGTAACAATCCAGGACGAAACCAAGGCGTTCCCTGACTTCAAGGTCTTCGTGTCATTTCTCAGAAAAGAGGCTTGTATTGCCTGTCACCCTATCACTTCATGGCAAGCTATGAACCCAAAAGAAGAGAAAACAAGGTCAAGCGAGCAAGACAATTCTAAGGAATATCGAAACCGCAACATTTGGTGCCAAAACCTTCACTACAAGCTCGAGTGAAAAGACAGACAACAAGTGTCTGTTCTGCAAGAAGGCAAACCACACTCTCCATAAGTGTTACAGGTTCATCAAAAAACCTATGGAAGAGAGAGTCACGTTTGTACACCAGGAGAGACTCTGTTTTGGCTGCCTTGAAACTGGCCATCAAGCCAAGGTCTGCAAATCTAGAAGCAAATGCGACACATGTGAAAGACCTCACCCAACATCCTTACATCAAACCCGTGAGAAGGAAGACCAGCCAAAAAGAAAAGACAAAGACAAGGGGTCCAAACCAGAGACGACACAAGAGGCAGATGAAGCTACCGCTCTTAGAATCGTACAAGACAAGAGTGGCACCCACACCTCACCAATCGTTCCAGTCTATATCTCCACACCGACTGAACCAGACAAAGAAGTACTAGTGTATGCTCTGCTCGACACTCAGAGCGACACTACTTTCATTCTGAAAGATGTAGCTGACAAACTGAACATCACACAAGATCCAGTAAAGCTCAAGATATCTACCATCACATCAAGAACAAAGGTTGTGTCCAGTGCAAAGGTGACAGGTTTACAAGTGCGAGGTATCGGGTCTGAAATCAAGATCAAGCTCCCAGTAAGTTACACTAGGGAATACATACCAGCAAACAGATCTCATATACCCACAAGAGAAACGCCAAAGTCCTGGCCACACTTGGAGCATCTTGCAGATGAGATGTCCCCAATACTCGACTGTGAGGTAGGGTTATTAATCGGCTATAACTGTTCCCAAGCCCTAGCTCACAGAGATGTTGTCCATGGCAGCGAAGATCAGCCTTTCGCGCTCAAGTCTGCACTGGGTTGGAGCATCGTTGGCTACAACAACGCTGCCACTGACTACGAAGATGAAATAGGTGTCACTCATCGCATCATCACAAAACAAGTCACACCTACCACCATGGCTCACTTAGAGCTCAAGTCTGAAGTCCAATTCGCCTACCGAACTCAAGTGAAAGAAATGATCTCTCCATCAGACATAATCAAGGTGTTCGAGTCAGACTTCGCTGAAAGGACAAGTGAAGAAGTTTCAATATCACAAGAAGACCTCCAGTTCCTCGCAAAACTGAAGGGAAGCATCAAGCAGAAGCCGGACGGACACTACGAGATGCCGTTGCCTTTCAAGGAAGAAAGGCCAAGTCTGCCAAACAACAGAGCATGTGCAGAACATCGACTGAAATGCCTGGAGAAGCGTCTAAAAAGGGATGAGAAATACTGCAAGGATTATGTGACTTTCATGGAGGACATAATTGCAAGAGGCGACGCTGAAAGGGTCACAGAGACTGAAATGGAAAGTCAAATAGCATGGTATATCCCTCACCATGGGGTTTACCACCCCCAAAAGCCCGGGAAGATTCGAGTGGTATTCGATTGCTCCACCAAGTTTCGCAACACGTCGCTAAACGAGCACCTGCTGACTGGACCAGACCTCACAAATACACTCGTTGGGGTCTTGTGTCGTTTCAGAAAGGGACAGGTGGCCATCATGTGTGATGTGGAGCGTATGTTTCACCAGTTTCATGTCGCACCACAAGACCAAGACTACCTCCGATTCCTGTGGTGGGACAAAGGCAAGATGACAGATCCACCATCGGTGTATCGCATGAAGGTCCACTTGTTTGGTGCTGCATCTTCGCCAGGATGCGCCAACTTCGGACTCAAGCACCTGGCAGCAGAAGGAAGAACAAAGTTCAGCGAATCAACAGTGAAGTTCATTCAACAGAACTTTTACGTCGATGATGGACTGACAAGTGTGGACAGTGAAACCACGCGTCTCGCGGGCTCCCTGCCAAAGGGCTTGTGGAGTCAAACTGGTTCACGGGGCCCAGTTTCTTATGGCAAAGAGAACTCCCAAAGGAAGAAGAGACTAAGGCTGAAGACGTCGACAGTGAAGATCCAGAACTCAAAAGAGCACAGGTTCTTACGACCAGAGCTACGGAGGAGAGATCGCTGTCAGATCGCCTGGAGAAGTTCTCAGATTGGAGAAGGGCAGTAAAGGCCATAGCAAGACTCAAGCGTCGTGCAAAAGAAGCAAGCGGTCTAAAGACAAGATTGGTTGAAGGCACCACTCTTGAAGAAAGACAAGAAGCTGAACAATTCGTAATCCAAGTAGTTCAAAGAGAAGCGTTCAGTGAAGAGATAAAGGCTCTAAGCCGAGAGAAAGAGGTTCCTGAGAACAAGTCAACCTACCTGCACACATTAAGCCCCTTCGTGGACAGCCTTGGTACCCTGAGGGTGGGAGGAAGATTGACCCAAGCCGCACTCCATCCACATGTCAGACACCCAGCCATTCTTCCAAAAGGACATCACGTCTCTCGTCTTCTAGTCAAGCACTACCACGAGAAGGTGTGTCATCAGGGTCGCGGAATGACAATCAATGAAGTACGCGCCAATGGAATCTGGATTCTCGGATGTAGTAGCGAAGTGTCATCTCTCATCTTCAAATGCATCAAGTGCAGGAAGTACAGAAAATCGAATCAGGAACAAAAAATGGCCGACCTGCCGCTAGAGAGGATGGAGAGTACGCCTCCATTTACGTACAGTGGCATGGACTGTTTCGGACCATTTTATGTCAAAGAAGGAAGGAAGGAGCTGAAGAAATATGGGCTCATATTTACCTGCATGTGCTCAAGAGCCATTCACATCGAGGCACTAGACGACCTTACTACTGACGCCTTTCTGAACGCGTTGCGCTGCTTTATCGCAGTGAGAGGCAACGTAAGACAACTCCAAAGCGATCAAGGCACCAACTTCGTAGGTGCGCGCAACGAGTTCCAAGAGTTGATGAGAGGACTAACTGAAGAACGCATGAAAGACCTGGGATGCAGCTTCGTCATGAATCCTCCTGCAGCCAGTCACATGGGCGGTGTCTGGGAGAGACAGATCCGTACCGTAAGGAGTGTCCTCACGTCTATCCTTGACCAATCTGCAAGCCGACTAGACAGCTCGTCACTGAGAACGTACTTGTATGAGGTGATGGCTATTGTGAATAGTAGACCGTTATCCACTGTACATCTCAACGATCCATCAGGCCCAGAACCCCTGACTCCGAACCATATACTGACGATGAAGTCTTCAGTCATCATGCCCCCTCCAGGAGAGTTT
Organism: Notolepis coatsorum; assembly: GCF_963971535.1. Taxonomy (NCBI): domain Eukaryota; kingdom Metazoa; phylum Chordata; class Actinopteri; order Aulopiformes; family Paralepididae; genus Notolepis; species Notolepis coatsorum. Next base: position 117,325,375 of record NC_140170.1, read on the forward strand.
GTGAAAGAAGACCTCTATCTTCAGAAAAGATGGAGGAGAGTTCAGTTCCTGTCAAATGAGTTCTGGACTAGGTGGAGAAAGGAGTACCTGCTTAATCTGCAACAAAGAAGGAAATGGACCAAGGACAGAAGAAATGCCAAAATTAATGACATTGTCCTGCTGCAAGATGAGAACTTGCCAAGAAATCAGTGGAAGTTAGCGAAGGTAGTAGAAGTCTTCCCGGCTGCTGACAATAGGGTCAGAAGAGTTAAGTTGTTAGTCAGTGACACAACACTAGACAACAAAGGCGCACGCACATCTCAGCCACATTATTTAGAGAGAGCCATACACAAAACGGTACTATTACTGGAAGCAGAGTAATGGCTCATTGAAACCTTTTTTTTGTTTTTGTGTTTTGTTTTGTTTAAAGGGTTCCCAATGTTTAAAGGGTTCCTGATGTTTTAAATGGTTGTCGAAAATCACATGTTATGTAATTGGTGGGAGTGTAAATGCAGCTGTCGCCTATAGAGGGCGCATGTTTATTTTTATATTTCATTTTATCTCATGTGACGTATCACGTCCTGTCTCACGCTCTGACCCAGCGTAGTTTGATCAGATCTGGCGGAACGTGCCCAGACTTGTAGGAGAAGATAGCGCAGCAGATTTGTGCACTTTATTTGTCAAAGATAAAAGATTAAAGTACTAGAGTTTTGAAGATAACCCCCTCCCATTGAGCTGCAAGCAGGCCAAAGTGGTTCGTAAAGTTTATTCACACCTTTCGTTTTGTTTTTGTAATTCTATTGACTGAATTGTATGAGTATTGACTGTTGTTATTTCCTGCTTTGTAGTTCTACGGTGGTGATGAACCCGATGCTATGATGCTAACTAGCTCCAGCTAGCCTGTATTCAAGAATATGCATCAATAAACAGCCATCTGTAATTAAAGAACTCGGAGTCCTCGTTGTGCTTCAATGGGCGGCACACTACCTAATCTAAAGGAATACTACTATGCAGCCCAGCTGAGATATGCCGTTTACTGGTGCTCAAGAGCATACAGGGCCAGGTGGAAGAACATAGAGACACACCTAGGACGTATCCAACCTCAGGCCAGATTGGGGGGGAAAGAACACACAACAAAACAGGGAAATAATTCAATAGTGGACCACACACTGATGGTTTGGAATGAGGTGGTCAGGAAATACAAATCAAAAGAAGACAGTAGACTTCTGATTTGGCCTTCCCAGACCTCAGGCTTTAGCTCGGGAACACTGGACGCCACTTTTGACGGGTGGAGAGATAGAGGTATAACAACCATATGTACACTTTTAGAGAACCATAACTTCATGTCTTTTGAGCAATTTAAGAGAAAATTTGACTTGGGAAATGACAATTTGTTTAGATATCTACAGCTGCGACACTTCTATGATACAGAAGTCAAGAATAGGATATCAGTAGGTGGTAACGGGGTGGTGGGAATGATGGAGATGGCGCATACGCAAACTCCAGTGAAAATAGTATCGGAAATGTACAAAGGTTTACAAGCTCGCAACAACTGTGATTCATATAATGTGAAGAAGAAATGGGAAAGTGAACTGAGTATAATCTTGATGGAGGATGATTGGCATTCTATATGTGAGACACAACACTCATCCACTAGCTCTAGAGGATGGAGAGAATTCGGTTGAAAAAATGTGATGAGATTTTTTATCACACCGCAAATTAAGAGTAAACAATTAAAAGGGCAACAACCCTGCTGGAGACAGTGTGGACAGATGAATGCCAACCACTCTCACATATTTTGGCTATGTGATAAAGTGCAACCATTTTGGAAGAGTGTTACACAGGAAATGTACAGAATTCTTAGCTATGAATTCCCCATGGAACCCCAGCTGATATACCTGGGTTTGATCACAGAGGAGACCATAATGAAGACTTGTACCTGTTCAAAATCATGATAATAGCTGGTAAGAAGGCCATCACAAGGAGCTGGCTCAAAGAAGCCGCTCCAGACAAAGAGACATGGAGGGGAATAGTGGAGCAGATAAGCGATATGAAAAAAATGACATTCCTGCTGAGAATGAAGGCAGAGACATACGACAGACGCTGGTCGAAATGGACAACATATGAGCCGTTAGATGTGTAAAGACTGCCATGGCACAATCAAAACAGACCCGACACACCAAGAGCAAATACAGCTCCCCCCCACCCACCATATAACACTGTCCTGTCCTGTGAGTCTTGTCTGTCTTGTCTGTCCTGTGGTGGTGGTTGTCATATTATTACTGTTCTGTATAATGCTTATGTAAAAGTAAAAAATGAAGAGTTATAAACCAATTTAAAAAGTTAATGAATCCTGGAAAAAATGGGTAAGACATCTATGCAAACATGGGAAAAGTTGCTATGCAAATACTGCAAAAGAAAAGTTTCTAACTGAAAATGTGAAAAAGTGACTGTGAAAAGGAAATGGAGAATGTTTATGTGAAAATGATGTAAAACGTGACTTTGGAAAGAAAAAAGAGGAAAATGAACAAAAATAAAGAGTTATATAAAATAAATCCTACATCAATCAATCAATCAATCAATCAATCAATCAGATTTATTTATATAGCACATTTAACATGACACATGTCAACCAAAGTGCTGTACAGAGTAGATACATAGATACATATAGACAACAATCACAACTCTGTTTTACGGGAGGGCACACAGTGAACGGGAAAAGCTAATAGGTAGAAGTGGGTTTTGAGCCTAGATTTGAAGGCATCTATCGAGGGGGCAAGCCTAATGGAGGTGGGGATGCTGTTCCACAGTTCAGGGGCTGCGACAGCAAAGGCACGCCCCCCCCCCCCCCCCCCCTGAGCTTAAGGTTAGACCTCTGGACTGTCAGGAGCCTCTGATCGGCAGACCTGAGGGACCTGGTGTTGGAATAGGGGGATAGGAGGTCTGAGATGTAGGAGGGGGGCTGCCCATTAAGGGTTTTAAAAACGAATAGGAGAAGTTCCAAGTCAGCCAGAAGATCCTTAAGAACTTCTACTCATGTACAATAGAGAGCATCTTGACCGGCAACATCACCTCCTGGTTTGGGAATAGCACTGCACAAGACCGAAGCAGACTACAAAGAGTGACACGTTCAGCCGAACGCACAATTGGAGGGGGGCTCCCCACCCTCCAGAACATTTACAACAAGCGTTGCAAGGGCAAGGCTAAGAGAATCATTAAAGACTCCAGTCACCCGAACAACTGCCTCTTTGAACTGCTGCGGTCAGGCAAGCGATACCGGAGTCTCAAGGCGAGCACAGAAAGACTCAGAAGAAGCTTCTATCCCCAGGCCATCAGGCTGCTAAACGAACAATGAATGAACACTACACAACAACAACCACCAAACGCACATAGCACACACATCCACACGCACACACTCACTTTAAACAAACACACTGTAGCACCCACTCCACACACTTTATAGCACACACCCACTTTAAACAAACACACTGTAGCACCCACTCCCCACACTTTATATTTATGGATGAAGGATTGCACTACAACTCGTACACCTTACTGTAAATTGTACCTAAAATTGTACCTCATCCCATTTCTGCTTTGCACTAGATAGTACTGTACATTAGTACACTGCATAGTATTGTGTATTGTATATTATATGGTAACTCAGAACATTGTACATATGTCTATACCGAACACTGTGACCTCATTTTTCTTCTTCTAAATTCATGCTATATTATGTTATTATGTTATTTGATACTATCTTGTCTAGCACAGTCTCTGGAGCGTAACAGTAAGAAGCATTTTGTATGAAAGTATTCTGTACTTCTGTATGACAACTATTAAAGAACTTGAACTTGAACCTTAAAATCTATCCTGTAGCGTACTGGGAGCCAATGAAGGGAGGCAAGGACAGGGGTGATGTGGTCTCTCTTACGGGTTCCGGTCAACAATCTGGCAGCCGCTTTTTGTACTAGCTGTAGGCGGGACAGGGAAGACTGGTTGATGCCTATATAGAGGGAGTTGCAGTAGTCTAATCTAGATTAAATGAAAGCGTGGATAACTCTCTGAAGGTCTGCAGGGGAGAGAAGGGCTTTGAGTTTACATAAATCCTACAACGAATTTACAATACGACGCCGTTCGAGAATGGCGAATACATTTGTAAATCGAGTTACGAAGCAATTCCATTCAAGAATGAGGACCAGTGTATTTACCTGGTGTGAGTGTGAGAGGTAGGGCCACAGCCTTGGTATCTGTGAGGGTGAGCAGGTTCTTATTGGCTGTGAGGACTGCGAGCTGCTGGAAACCCTGGCAGGTTCCCCACAGAGGGAAGTAGTCACCTGCCTCATTGGCCTGCAGGGTGGGGGAGAGAGAGAGAGAGAGAGAGAGAGAGAGAGAGAGAGAGAGAGAGAGAGAGAGAGAGAGAGAGAGAGAGAGAGAGAGAGAGAGAGAGAGAGAGAGAGAGAGAGAGAGAGAGAGAGAGAGAGAGAGAGAGAGAGAGAGAGCGAGAGAGAGCGAGAGAGCGAGAGAGAGAGAGAGAGAGAGAGAGAGAGAGAGAGAGAGAGAAAGAGAGGGGGGGATGGGGAGAGAGAGAGGGGGAGAGAGAGAGTGAGTGATAGAGAGAGAAATGGCAAGAGAATGAGATAGAGTTGGACTTTGGTGAGATAGTACATACAGTAGATAGATACACATCAATTTAGTGTACATTTCTGTGAAATAGCCTTGCAACCTAATCGGCTTAGGTTTGTATCACAAAGGGGCAGAGAAAATAAAAAGGCTTTATCAGCTGTTTCTCCATAGCAGCTTGAAATAGAATCACCTAAATGTTGTTTTGAATGAAATAATAAAACAATAAGTAAACTGTGGAAAGTCCAGCTCGGTGCTCACTTCAACAGCAGAACACTCTTGTAACGACTGATGGATGTGGTCAAAAGTATTAAGCAACAAAAAGAGGTACAGTAGGAACCATTGAAACCATAGAGACCAGTGGTATAGACCTACTGGTAGTTGGAGAAAGTATGTAGACAATGTGTGAGGATTCTGTGAGGATTGGCCCATTCCCGCCACACGCTTCAAGGTACTGTGAGGAGGATTGGCTCATTGCCACCACACGCTTCTAGGTCAAGTACCAATTGCCGCCACGCACCACGTCGGTTGTTTGTAATCAGCGCCCAGAGCCCTTCATATACTCGGGTCTTTCTGTCAATCGTTGTCGGGTCGTTTTGGATTACCACTGCTACTGCCTGTTCCCCCCGTTGTTGTGCCTCGTCCGTTTTTCTTCAGGATGTCCATGGAAGTCGCCGCTGTTGTGTATCTCTATCATCCGTTGGAGCAGTGCCTCGTTGCCCGCTTTGCGCATTTGCGCTTTGGTGAGTTTTTGGAACGAACCTTTTGGATTATCTGTTTTTTGTGTGTTTGGATAACACTGAAGATTTGCCGTTTTTGTTTTGTACTGGACTCAGCTAAACTTGTGTGTTGGTAACACTGAAGATTAAGTCACGTGGGATTGTACTGGGCTCAGCTAAACTTGTGTGTTGGTAACACTGAAGATTAAGTCACGTGTGTTTATACTGGACTCAGCTAAGGAGGACTGGACTGCCTCTGTATTCCGTTGGCTTGTTTATTGACCACTCTCTCTCTCTCTCTCCGTTCCTCCCAGAGTTGGATCCTGGAGTAGCTGCAGAGCCGCAGAGGCAGTGGCGCTACGCCGCTTCTCCATCTCAATACCGGGACGATCTGCAGAGCCGCAGACAACTCTGCCAAGAACATTCTCCCTTTTTGTTATTCTGATTGTTATTTCGCTCATTCCTGTTTCAGAAATAAATACGCCCTAGTCTTTGGCTAACTCTGAACTACCTGTCTGTGCCGTGCTGTTGGGGTCGGTTTCAAACCATAACATTACGACCCGACCATGACGACCCCAGCCGACACAGACAGGGTCAGGGCAGCGTTGGCGGTCCAGATCGAGTTGGTCAACGACCACACCCAACAGTTGGGTGCGGCTGCGGTTGCTGTACAGGACCTCCGGGCCCAGGTCCAGCTTATTCTGGATGCCCTTGACACTCTGGCCACCCAGCAGACTACCCAGGGTAATCAGCAGGCTGTTATTCTGCACCAGCTACAGGCTCTCAGTGCAGCATTAAACACTCTGCTTTTAACCCCACCTGTCCCACGAGTCTCAGCCAGATCACCACCCGCAGCCGCGGCAGACCTCGCACCTCGGGAGCCCCGTCTCTCCGAACCACGTTTGTTTGAGGGTAACTTCGAGGATTGTGCCACATTCATCATGCAATGTGAGTTGGTTTTCCTTCATCAACCCAGCCGATTTTCGTCTGAGGGAGCCCGAGTAGCTTACATGACTAACCTGCTCACAGGCCGAGCAGCACAGTGGGTCACTGCTTCCTGGTCTATGAGGGCCGATTTTTGTTTCTCCTACCCAGACTTCGTGGCAGAGCTCCGAAGGGTTTTCCACCACCCAGCTCGTGGCCAGGACCCAGGAGCTTGGTTGGGCACCTTCCGGCAGGGCAGTGGCAGTGTCACCGACTACGCGCTGGAGTTCAGACTGGCCGCAACGGAGAGCGGTTGGAACGATTAAGCGCTTCGTCTCACCTTCCTGAGGGGGCTCAACGACGCAGTAAGGGACCAGCTCGCGACCCAAGAGGAGCCCGATTCTCTCGAGGGCCTAATCAGCCTCGCTATCCGCATCGACGGACACCTCCGGGAGAGAAGGCGTGAGCGAGCACGACTGGGACCCCCAGACGTTCCCCAGACCCCCCGTCCTCGTGACCGTTCTGCTGACCGTCCTGCCCCCTCCGTCACTGGTGGTTTTTTTCCCTCCCGAGCTGTGACCGAGGAGGAACCCATGCAGCTGGGACGCACACGCCTTAGCCCGGCTGAACGGGAGTCCAGGCTCAGGTCCGGCCTTTGCCTCTACTGCGGCCGGGATGGACACAGTGTCTCCAATTGCCCTACCCGGCCAAGAAGACCAGGCTCGCCGGGACCCCGGGAGATCCTGGTGAGCCGTTTTTCCTGTTCCCACATCCGTGCACCACCTAACCGTCTGACGAGCGTCACCCTAGCCTGGGCGGACCAGCGGGCGACGGTGGGTGCACTCATTGACTCTGGTGCTGATGGGAGTTTCCTGGACGTTGAGTTTGCCACCCGGGCCAACATTCCACTTGAGGACCTCGAGAGGCCCTTGGAGGTTTTCGCGCTGGATCATCGCCGCCTGGCTGACATCACTCAACGCACCTGTCCTGTCCTCCTCACCGTTGCTGGTAACCACGTTGAGAGACTCCAGTTTTTTATTACCAGATCCCCTCTTGTCCCAGTAGTCCTGGGTCGGCCCTGGCTCGCGCTGCATAAGCCCCACATCGCCTGGTCGTCCGGCACCATCAGGGGGTGGAGCTCCTCCTGTCATGCCCAGTGTCTCCAGGCGGCGCCCAGTCCTTCGTCCCGGGGTTCCCCTTGTGTCCCTGTCTCCAGCCCTCTCACCGGGCCCCTGTCTCCGTCTCCGGCCCCCCTCGCCGGTTCCCTGTCCCTGTCTCCAGCCCCCCTCACCGGGCCCCTGTCCCCGTCTCCAGCCTCCCTCGCCGGTCCTCTGTCCCCGTCTCCGGTCCCCCTCTCCGGGCCTCTGTCTCTGTCCCCCTCTCCAGTGCCCCTGATCACCGGCTTCCTTCGGGCCCATCCGGGCAAGCCGAGGCCGGGTGGGTCGCCGGGTGGCTCCCGTGGAGGGGGGGGTACTGTGAGGATTCTGTGAGGATTGGCCCATTCCCGCCACACGCTTCAAGGTACTGTGAGGATTGGCTCATTGCCACCACACGCTTCTAGGTCAAGTACCAATTGCCGCCACGCACCTGTCGGTTGTTTGTAATCAGCGCCCAGAGCCCTTCATATACTCGGGTCTTTCTGTCAATCGTTGTCGGGTCGTTTTGGATTACCACTGCTACTGCCTGTTCCCCCCGTTGTTGTGCCTCATCTGTTTTTCTTCAGGACGTCCATGGAAGTCGCCGCTGTTGTGTATCTCTATCATCCGTTGGAGCAGTGCCTCGTTGCCCGCTTTGCGCATTTGCGCTTTGGTGAGTTTTTGGAACAAACCTTTTGGATTCTCTGTTTTTTGTGTGTTTGGATAACACTGAAGATTTGCCGTTTTTGTTTTGTACTGGACTCAGCTAAACTTGTGTGTTGGTAACACTGAAGATTAAGTCACGTGGGATTGTACTGGGCTCAGCTAAACTTGTGTGTTGGTAACACTGAAGATTAAGTCACGTGTGTTTATACTGGACTCAGCTAAGGAGGACTGGACTGCCTCTGTATTCCGTTGGCTTGTTTATTGACCACTCTCTCTCTCTCTCCGTTCCTCCCCGAGTTGGATCCTGGAGTAGCTGCAGAGCCGCAGAGGCAGTGGCGCTACACCGCTTCTCCATCTCAATACCGGGACGATCTGCAGAGCCGCAGACAATACTGCCAAGAACATTCTCCCTTTTTGTTATTCTGATTGTTATTTCGCTCATTCCTGTTTCAGAAATAAATACGCCCTAGTCTTTGGCTAACTCTGAACTACCTGTCTGTGCCGTGCTGTTGGGGTCGGTTTCAAACCATAACACAATGGTCCTCATTCTCATACCTTTGTAAATATCTTGGTAATTCTTTTTTTCTTCAAATTTACAAAGATCCTCCACTAAACTAAAATGTCACAATAAGAACCATTATTATGATCTGCTCTCTAAATTTGTCTGATTCAATGATATTTAGTTAATATCTTTTATATTGTTAAATTGTTTAATTGTTCAAAGCATATTAAAACAAATACAGTTTTAATATAGTCATATTTCAATGGCATTACATTTTTTTTTATATTCAGATACAATTTTATTGCCTATATTTATATCTTTCTACTATTACCTTTACCTGTGGAAAAAGAGGGATCCATGGCCATTGTCAAGTGGTATGACAACAGATCTATTACCCTGAACTCTTCCTACTGTGCAGTTGAACCTCAAGACAAAGCTCAACACTGGAGCAAGTCACACAAAGCATTTGTGGAAGTCAACAGGCCACACATTCTCAAGCAGTACAACACCTTCATGGGGGGCTAGACCTCCTTGATGCATACATCACAAGGTACAAGTATCACATGAGGTCACAGAGGTTTTTTTATTTACCATTTACTCTACCTGTTCTGGCAAACCATAACGCTGGGCCTCGTTAATGCATGGCTGATCTACCGCGGTGACTGCAACTACTTGGTGTCCAAAAGCCACTGAAACAAAGGAGCTTCCAGGCAGAGGTTGCAACTAGCCTCATTCTCCTCCAGTCACGAATGGCCGCCCATCACTCAACGCCACATCTCCACCAGCACCTCCCAAGAGAGCTTGTGTTGGAATTCCAGATCATGTTCGTGTGGACCAGGTTGCACACTGGCTTGTGAAATGTGACAAGCATGGCCGTTGCAAATTCTGCAAAACCAATGTGAGAAATGCGATGTGCGAAAAAGAACTTGTTTCAAATCTTTCCATTTGGCCTAGGCTAAACTGCCCCACATGCTGATACCATTGGTTTATACATGGTGCTAAGGATACAAAAGTGTATTTGTTTCTAAACTCTTTTTAATTTTTTTAATTTTTTTTAGAAGACCTCCAATATGAGGCAGTCTTATTTATTTTTATTCAGTTTGCAAAATGTTGTATTGTAAAACAAATCTCGTGAAGAAAAAATATTTAAACCGAAGAAGAAAAGTTATAGTTTGAGGAAATGCAAATGAAAAGAAAGATTTGTCAGCTTATAAGCACGAATAAGTTTAATGATTAACACCCAATGTGACATATATGTAACATTTTAGTTTAACCATTAACTCATTCCGTGCCAAAAAAGGAAAGTTACGTGTTTGCTCGACAAGCGTTAAGTGCCAAAAACGAGATATTACGTTTTACTTTGATCCCCGATCTACAGAATTGCCCGGAGCGATCTGCATCATTTTTGCACACTCGCATACACTAGAACTGCAATGCCGATCGACTATCACCAGGTGGCAGTATCGTCTGTGTCTGAACTGCAATGGCTTGGGGTTGATACACAGCCTCTCTTTTTCTTTTCTTGGTAGTGGCCCCTCCTCCTGCTTGAACAGAAATTCACATTGATCGCCTCAATATTCCGTTGCCTAAGCGTATTTGACCATCGAAACGTGTATAGACATATACACTGGTAATCGCGATGGCGATGCGATCACTTGGAATTCTTCTTCTTGGAATACCTTCTGGCTAAGGTAAGGTACATTCTATGTCTATTTTACCGAATCTGAAACGTGTTTTTCTAATGATCACAGTTCTGTGTTTCACCGGACAAAAAACATGCTCGCAAACGCGATCACAGTTTTGGGTTGATGATTTTGTGAAGGTACATATATACATGTCATATACCTTTGATTTGGGAGTATTTGGGGTTTCAGGGGATCAACCAGAACGGTTTGGGCTTATTGCACATAACACGTTTTATCTCGCGATCTATGAAAAAATACTGGATTATCTTGAAAATGCGCGATGTTTAGCGTGTAATAAACTACAAACTACAGCGTGTGGAAACAAACTATTATTCCCATGTTGCATTACAAGTAATGTTTGTCAAAATTAGCCACACCATGTCTCCACAGCTCTAATACAGAACACACACACAGCTTCGCAAACATAGTGAAACGACCGCGGAAACTACTATCAAGCTGGCATTCTAGCTGTAAAGATAAGTGATACGCCTGGCACAAAATGCCCAATGTGACATATATGTAACATTTCAGATCTTTGCCACTAGGTGGTGGTATTTTGAAAACAATGTCAGAAATGTGTTCTTTGTGGTCTACTTAATCTGTTTTATGCCCCTCATAATTTTCCTTGAAGGAGAAATGGGTTCTTTTTTTTTTTTTGATCCACTTTTTCTCCCATTTTTCTATATTTTCTCCCATCCCAATTTCGTATCATCCAATTCAACCCTCCCCTGTCACGAACGCTGTTTCTTGCCTCCCACAAGCCGGCTGCAGTGAGGACTAAGTCATACATAGCACAAGTCCCCTCCGGTACTTGAGGTAACAGCAGTCGCATCTTTTCACCTGCGCAGCTCGATCTCTCAGTGTCGAGGAGTAACGCGTGGGAGGCTCACGCTGCCCCCGACACTTCCTGATTCTACTGCGCAGGCGCACCAACCGACTTGTAGGAGTCGCTTGTTCACAACGTTCGATCCCCACCCTTCAGTTTTTCCCTCCCCGTAATACGGCCAATGTGTATTACTGCGGACGACCAGCCAAACTGAAAAACAATGTGGAGAGCTGGATTCGAACACGCGAATCCTAGCGTCTCCACACTGGTGGCGAGTGCCTTAGACCACTACACCACCTAGCCGCCCGTGGAGAAATGGGTTCTTATGGGTTAAGCACAACTACAAAACAGGCAGGCAGATGTTGTGTTGTGGCTATCTGAGCCCCTCCAGCACCTGTGCTTGTTACCATGCTAGTCTTTACCAGGTCTAGGGCTGCAACTAACCATTATTTTGTTATCGATTAATCTGTCAACAACAATTGATACCATTTGCAATTCTATTTCTAAATGTTGCCTTTTTGACACCACCTACTGAATACCAAGAGTAGGTGTTTTATCTATTGATTCATTATAGCTACTTTATACAACAGGTAGGTCCGACCATGCACTGTGATTGGTCGAGAGCGTTCTAAGCTGTGAGTATATTCATGATACACTCACGGTTAATTCACCATGAATATACCACTGTGCTGGCTTTAAAATGTTGTAGAAAGTTTCAACTGCCATTCATCAAACGGAAACGGTCAACGGACAACGTTACGTTTGATTTAACGTACCTGTAGGAGCTAGTTGATTGTTTTGTGTTGTCTGTAGTTGGTTAAGTTCAGTTTATCATTACATACAATGTATCCATGCCTTGCAGCTAAATACTGAAAAACAGGGAATTCACTTTTTAGCTTTAGATTGTTTTTAAACTACCAGTCAGAGAGATTTTTCATGGTCGATGACTTCAACATCGTCGACAAACCGTTGCAGCCCTAACCAGGTCTATGTTTTTATTGTATGGGAACCAAAGCTGACACAGTGGTGACCGAGGAGATGCAGTAGGCTAAAAAGAAACACAATTCAAATGTCAGAATACCAAAATAATCTCCTATGTAAGAATATGTTTATAGATACGTGTGTCATGCACCTCCAAACCTCCAGGCTTCCCATCCCCTGTATCCCTTTGTTTCCCCCCCTCTTTCTCGACCTCTCTCTCTCTCAATCAGGCAGGAGTGGATCCAGGTGTGGGGAGTTAAGACGATCAGCTGTTCCAGATCATCATCCTTGCCATAAAAGACTGGTCACAACTATTCCTCTTTGCCAGATCGTAGACTTACATACCATTAGTCCAGTTCTTACAGTATGCACTTATGCAGTTACTATTCTGTGCTTTTGACCATTTGGGATTTATAACATTGTACCTTCTTTTGTGTCACCGTCTCGGCCTGACTACCCCGCCTGGTGATTCTCCTGCCGGGACCTTTTGTTGGTCCTGGATACTCTTTATTTTGCCCTGTGGCTTTTGTATATTTTATGTTCCCAGGCAATTGGACTTTGATTGTTCCTGTGGTTTATTTTGCTACTTTGTTTATTTGTCGCCAACACTTGGTGTTGCTTTTCATTTGGACTTTATTCCTTTTGTGTTTTGATTTGTTCACCCCTGGTCCTATTATTCACCTGTACCATTGTCCCTTATAAAATAAATATAATATAATAATATAATAGGGCGGCTGATTGGCGCAGTGGGCAAGGCGCTCGCCACTAACGCAGGATACGCTGGGTTCGAGCCCAGCTCTCTGCGTTGCTACCGGCTGGCCGGTCGTTCATACTAACACAATTGGCAAGTGTTAGAGGGTGGGAAAGCCGGTGGGTGGGGATTGGACGTTGTGGACAGCGACTCCTACAGGTCGGTTTGGTGACGCTGGTGCGGCGGAAGCAGGAAGTAGCGGAGGCAGCGTGAGCTGTTACTCCTCGCCACTGAGAGTTCGAGCTGCTGCGGTGAAAAGATGCGACAGGCTGCCTCCTCGCGTACCGGAGGGGACACGTGATGCAAGGCTTCTGTCCTCACTACAACCGACCAGTGGGAGGCATAGTCTAGCAACGTTCAAGACAGGGGGCGTGTTGCTTTTTAACAGCGGAGGAGTGCAAGAATGTGACAATTTGACCATGTGACCACGGCAGCGCGAGAGAGCGGCAATGCGGAAATAGGCTGTCTATTGCCATTCTCTAAGACAAACGCTAACCTTAACCAGCTCCTTAACAGCGCCTAAACCAGCGCCTTGTCACTCCATGTTACCTGTTACCTGTTACTGCACAATGTTGTTTTCTTCTTTTGATTCTATTATATGTACCACTGTATTGCACATCGTTGCGGGCAAGACCACCCGCATTTCATTGTATACCTGTATGCCGTGACAATTAAAACTCTTGACTTGACTTGACTTGACTTAAACTTAACCGTTCTAACCTTAACCAACTCCGAAACAATGCCTAACCTTAACCTTAACCTTAACCATGCCTAACCTTAACCTTAACCATAGAAAGAATATTGCCATTCTCTAAGACAAACTCTAACCTTAACCAGCTCCTTAACAGCGCCTAAACTTAACCGTTCTAACCTTAACCAACTCCGAAACAATGCCTAACCTTAACCTTAACCATGCCTAACCTTAACCGGCGAAAGAATACACGTTAAAAAAAAATTTATGGGATTCGAACTTGTCAACAACGGACCGCAGGACCGCAGGACCGCTGCGCTGCCAGGTGAGCTGAGCTTCGAATGAAAATCATGGCGGATTAGGGCGGTTACATAATGCCGCAAGCTCTGCCGCTCCGCTCCGCTCTGCGGTTGCCACGTCTGCCGCGGGGCGTGTCGCAGCCAATCAGGGAAAACGCGGAAGCAACGGCAGCACTGCTCCGCTGTTAATAAGCAATAGGCAGACAGGGGAGGGAAGAATTGGATAATACGAAATTGGGATGGGAGAAAAAATAGAAAATGGGGAGAAAAAGTGGATCAAAAAAATATATAATAATATAATAAATTGGGTTTTCTCTATGTTCCTCGTCTCATCTCGTTTGTGTCTGCGCTTGGGTTCTGGTATTAGAATATCCTATTCACAACGTGGCTATATTTCCCCCCTTTCTTTGTTTTTTTTTAAAGCAATTTTTCTGGTGATCTGTTAAGCTAACCATGCAAACCTTGACTTCGATATTATGCTGTTACAGAGACTTGACAGGGCTTTGACAACATAACGCAGCCAGCAACTTTGGACACCTTTTTTTCCAAAGTCCAATTCCCAGCGTGCCATTGCCTCACCTTGAGAGCCAAATGATAGAAGATCTTGGAGACTCGGCTGAACTGAGAAGTCTGAATGTCTACGTCTCCTCCTGGTAGCAGCAGCCTGAAGAGATGTCTCAGAGTCAGAGTTATAACCTGATATGTTCACTTGGAAGCTCAAACATGAAGCAAATGCTTATCACTATGTGACAACATCATGGTAGCTAATGTCAATGGCATTTATACAACACACACAATAATGCTTGCCAGTACTGTGTCAGTGATACGAGAGCCAAAGACAGTTTGTACCAATTATATACATACATGAGACATTGCTCGTCATCAGTGTTGTGGACACAAACAAACAAGGAATTAAATGCAGACACAACTATACAGTGTTAGATTGGTTGTACCAATATTATCACACACACCATGTGTTTGTGAATAGATTAGCACAAAAGAGGATTAAAGTGAATAAGAGCACAGGACACAACACAACAGACTTGCTAACTCACCCATTTATTGAGTAAAATAGCTTAGCATATTCTTCTTCTGTGCGATTGATTCTGGCGAGCCAAAAAGAGAGAGAAAGGTAAGATTGTTAGGTACACATATACATGTAGTGTTGCTTTGGGGGGGGGGGGGGTTGGTGGGTAAGCCTCTGTCCTGCCTCACTCCCCCATCCATTAAGCTACACCTAGAGACAGAGCACAAAATAATAGCCTGTTTCGTGAATATTGTGGATGGCTTTGTGGTGGGAGGGAAAGAATTGAGCAGATAACACCACCACACTACTGTATATTAGAGCATGTTACACAATCCTGCCCTCCACCACATCCACACAGGCTGCAGCAAGGGGTGAAAGACATTTTCAGATGATTGTAGATTTTAGATAGTAGATTTAGGCTAGTCAGAAAACATTGCCGGGAGCCCAATGCTGACGATATCTCTAGGTCTTGATCAGGTATTAAATCCCTCAGAAGGCCCTTGGGTATTCCTGTGGCAGAATGAACACCAGGCGAAGACTTAAAAACGGGGCCCCTCTTCCAGAACTTGTTTTAACATAATATTATGTAAGGGATAATGTATGGCTACGAGGTCATTGTCGCAAAATAATTGACCGACACGGAGTTTAAAATACTGAGGCGCCGCGCCGAGGTGTTTTAAACGTAGTGAAAGTCAATTATTTTGCGACAATGACCGAGTAGGCTATACATTATCCCGCTTATTACATGGCTAACTTACTAACAATATACCTAATTCATTTGACAAATCGCAGTTGTTCTGTGGCTCTGTCAGCCCAAATAAAGTGATTATTATTATCGCGGGCAGCCCTCTGTTCTGGCTCCGCTGACACTCCGCTGTCAGTGCAGCGCTATACATTATCCCGCTTATTACATGGCTAACTTACTAACAATATACCTAATTCATTTGACAAATCGCAGTTGTTCTGTGGCTCTGTCAGCCCAAATAAAGTGATTATTATTATCGCGGGCAGCCCTCTGTTCTGGCTCCGCTGACACTCCGCTGTCAGTGCAGCGCGGCAGGTGTGTCTGATTTGCTGCACTGATGTGGGCTTGATTGCCAACAGCTGCGCACTGCGGTCATTATTGAAAAAACAGCGGTCATTATTGAAAAATAATGACCGCTGTCGGGGGGCTGTTGACCAATCACAAGCAAGCATTTCGGCGAATGTGAAAACGCCATGTAATAATAGGTAATAATGTCCACATTCTACAGGTCGTTACACAATCCCCGTGCAGAACATGTTCCCAACAGACAAGGGGGGGTGGCGGCGAGTGGGGATTGGGTATGTGTGCATAGAAATGTGAGGTGGAGACAAACCTGGGGTGGAGTAAAAATGTCTTTAATCAGTAACAATATCAGGCATGGTGTTTTGAGCAAGGTGTAGATTTTGATAGTTCCTACATCTAATAGGTACCACCCTAGTTAGTGGGTGTGATTAGATTCCACATACAATCCAGGCAAGTTCTCCTACCTGATAGACAGGGAGCGAAATTAAAGCCCGCCAAGCGCCATTTGCGGGCAGATTTTACATTTGGCGGGTGGGACTGAGAGGTCTGTCCGCCATGTGGCGGGCAACGAAATAGTCATGTGAAAACCGATCGAATAACATGATCCAATTCTTAGCGGAGTTCTCACTCGCTGTCTCAAGCACACAGACATGCAACGCGCTGCTCCTCCCTCCTCCAGCCCCTCCCAACCCCATGTAAACAGAGAGGCTAGAGTCGGGCCAGGCAGTCTGCTGACTGCTCTAACGTTAGCTACCGTTACAAAATGACCCAGTCAACTATTCACTTTTAGTTTAATACTGAGGCATTGTCCGTTATATAGCCGGCTAGCTACTGATAGCAACAAATGCTCCAGCAAGTCTAGTAGTGCATAATACCTCCGTTGGATAGGTAGCTACCTAGTACACGTTAGCTCCAGTAGGGTCCAGCTGCAGCGCCGGAGAATCCTTGCTGGAGCTGGAGGCTACTCGAGTATACACACAGACAGTGGAGCTGTTTGCAGATAGCGAGCATTTTGACTTGTTGCGTGGTGGCGATAACGTTAGCTACCGTTACAAAATGACCCAGTCAACTATTCACTTAGTTTAATACATGAGGCATTGTGTAACGTTATCCAGCCGGCTAGCTACGGATAGCTCCCGACATCAACAAATGCAATAGTCCAGTGCATAATACCTCCGTTGGCTAGGTAGCTCACTAGTCACTACGAAATGTCGCAGTAAACTAAATAGTTCACTGAGGCGTTGTCCCAACGCCATCCAGCAGTAGCTACAGAAAGCTCCTGACATCAATGTCCTACAACAACAACATGCGTATTCGAGTCCCTGGCTTACATCGTTGCTGAATAGGGTCCAGCTGTAGCTCAGGAGAATCCTTTTGCATGCTGAATGTAGCGTTTAGGGTCCAGCTGCAGCGCCGGAGAATCCTTGCTGGAGCTGGAGGCCACTCGGGTATACACACAGACAGTGGAGCTGTTTGCAGACAGCGAGGTGGTGATGTCTCGCAGATAACACAATCACAAGTATGATTATATAATATATATATTTTATTAAAAAAAATATATATAAAATAATAATACTTTTTTTTTTATCAAAAAAAAGTTGGCAGGTAAGAAATATGCTTGGCGGGTAGATTCTTCCCATCTACCCGCCACTGGCCGGTGAGTCAAAAAGTTAATTTCGCTCCCTACTGATAGATATGACCAGGCAATTGGAAGGGGGGTGATCCCTTGATATGTTATAAGCGCAATTATAACACACATCTCCACTTAGTTTATGGGGGAGGGGTGTTCAAGGGGAGTAAAGGTGTCCAATCACCACTGCCAAAAGATGCATAAACATGTTCAGCACCATATTCTGCTATCCATGCACCTTAAATAAATTGAAGTGAGCTTCCTGGACTTGATCTCAAAAGCTAGAGAAGGAAATAATGCACATGCTGATCCTTTATTTTTAATTTTTTTTTACCTTTATTTACACAGGGTATGTTCGCTGAGCACGGATGCTCTTTTTCAGCTATCACTGTAAAAAATAAATGTTTTTTCAGGGGAAATTCACTGTATTATTTTACAGATTACTTTTGTTTTTCTACTTTAAGTGTAAATGCCATAAAAATACAGTAAATTATCTTTTATCAAAATATTAACCATTAAATAAAGGTTGTAATCTGTAAATGTATTTGATTTTACTGTAATTTGACAGTAAGTATTTGGCAACCATTGATGCCAGACATTTACAGTTTTCGTGCAGATTTTTTTCTTACAGTGTATGTATGTGTGTATTGAGCTGTACTGTATTGTACCCATTCTGCAATCTGTTAATAAAGTTTTCAATCAATCAATCAATCCCTGCTTCACATTCACACAGTTCCATTCACACCTGGGAGCTGCCAAGTACAACCACAGTCTGACACCGTTGGCCACTGAGCAACGAGCAGTTGGGGGTTTAGTGCCTTGCTCAAGGGCACTTCAGCGGTTGGTGTTAAGGGTATTGGAGAGAGTTATTCATTCACTTCCCCAGCCCAGATTTTTCCTGCCGGTCCGGGGGATCGAACTGGCAACCTTCCTGTCACAAACCCGCTTCTCTAACCTTTAGGCCAAGCTGCTCCTCTAGCATTCAAAATCAAGACCCTGATACTTCAATTCATCAACTTGAATTTGGCTTAATTTTATTCAGTACACATGGGCTCACTGGCCACTACCACTTTTGAAGCAGTTTGTGAGGGCAGCTTTCTATGGCTACAATACAACCCAAGGGTAGTGGCTAGTTCACATACCTGATAGGTACGACTCTGGCCCCTGCTGCATCCAAGTATTTGATGTAGGAGGCAGCGATGTAGGAAGAGCCACGGGCAAACTGGTCCCCTGGCAGGTTCTCCTGGGCTAATATTCCTAGTGGGAGGAAAAAACATGTGCAAATGTATATGCATACTGTAGGTACATGTATACACAAGAGAGCTGTTGTGAGGACTGCACCTGAACAGGTGTCTCAGCCTCATAGCTCCCCCCAGAGGTCGCGTGGCGTTGTCACTCAGACCTGATGCGCACGTTGCCCTAGACGTTCTCATTCCACACCAGATGTGAATCCACAATCAGAGGCTCCTGTCTCTTCCCCTGTAACGGGGGAGAGTATAAACGTTTGACCAGCCAGGACATCACAAGTTTGTTCTACTTGGAACAGTAGGTTTTGCGTCTTAATATCCCTCTTGTCTATTTTGTCTTTCCTGAGCATTGTGATTGCATTTCAATATTCTGATAGTAGTTTAATCTTCGTTTTGTTGATGCACGTATAATATCTTCCAATTGTTAATCCTAACCTCGTTCTCTCCCCTGTAGCTTGGTTAGATGTTTTGACGTAACTAGACATAGCAAGAGCCGGACGGACGGACGGACGGACGGACGGACAGATAGATAGATAGATAGATAGATAGATAGATAGATAGATAGATAGATAGATAGATAGATAGATAGATAGATAGATAGATAGATAGATAGATAGATAGATAGATAGATAGATAGATAGATAGATAGATAGATCGATCGATCGATCGATAGATAGATAGATAGATAGATAGATAGATAGATAGATAGATAGATAGATAGATAGATAGATAGATAGATAGATAGATAGATAGATAGATAGATAGATAGATAGATAGATAGATAGATAGATAGATAGATAGATAGATAGATAGATAGATAGATAGATAGATAGATAGAAAAAAAACAGATGAACATTCAAAAGTCTTGACATTAGGCCTACCTCAAGACTGGAAAGGGAAAAATATTTAGCATGTAGTATAAATTCTGTATGACAGCCCAGTGACATCAGCTCAAGCAGAACTTCAGGCCGTGAGCAGGTATCACTCTCACAGGGCTGGTGAGAACTCCTAGTCCTATCATCATGAAATTGTTTGATCTCCTGTATAAGTCATCACTGGCCTATTCACACTACAGTATCTGTGTAGATTATGCCATAGCATGCATACTTTCATGTGAGACTTTCCACTCCCTTTGCACAAAAGCAAATGACTGCCTGAACAGACCAGTGAGCCAGGTGCAACTTTTCACACCTCTTCAACCCCCTCAAGATTTTGCCTATTTGCTCAGGGAGTGGGTGGAGTGCTTGGCGCTCTGAGCAACGACACCAACACTGTCATACTCACACTGGAGACACTCATGTGGGGGAAAGCGTATGCATTCCATTGTATTTGTTAATTCAGAATCAGAAAGGAGATATTTCATATTTGATTATATTCTTTTACATTTGGACATCCGTTTCCCTCCCATAATCTCAACATGTGATCATTTGGCAAAATGTACTGTATCTAATCCCTGAAAAAAGTAACTATAATTTGTTCTCTTTTTTTTAAGTATCCCAGGCTAACTGCACCACTATCAATGTTTTTAATGACTACAATCATGACCACCACTTGTTTTCACATTGATGATAATTAAAACGATTGTTATGGATACCATTAGAATGATGATCAGTGCCACCACTCTAATCATCATCATCATCATCATCATCATCATCATCATCATCATCATCATCATCATCATCCTATTCATTACTGTATCATTATATCCCGTTCCATCGTCTCATTAGCGCCATCATTATTCACTAGATCTATATTCACTAGATATCCTCCTTATTCTTCCATCTTCCCCATAACCCTCACCCACACGTGTCTTGCAATTGGTTAGACTCTGAAGACTCTAGCAGGAGCACTCATTCAAGGGTACTACGACTATGCTTGCACCTCATGGTACCAAAGCACCTCAAAGGCGCTAAAAACAAAATTACAAACATCTCAAAACAAACTGGTCAGACTACTGCTTGACCTTACTCCTAGAACCCACCTCACCCCTGCCCACTTTGACAACCTAGGATGGCTGAGAGTAGACGACAGAGTACAGCAACTTGCAATGGGCCTGGTCTACAAGATACACTACACGACCAAGGTACCCATGTACATGACAAAATACTTCCCAAAGGTCAGTGAATACCACGATCACAACACCAGAGGGAGCTCCACAAATCATGTTAAACCCAGATTCGGCTCAAACAAGGGACTAAACACGTTTCGCAATTATGCCACAACAATGTGGAACGCCCTACCCACAGCCGTAAAATAATGTGAATCCTATTCCTACCCTCTTTCAAAACCGCTCTCAAAGAGCACCTATACGGGTGGCTGAAATTAGAAACTGGCCCCGGTAACCCCCCACGGCCACACCCACCCCAACCAACCCAATTGGTAAATGTACAGTTTCTTCCCCTTCAGATGTAGAGATTTTTTTTTATGATCTTTGCAGTGGCGGCTCGCCACTAGGGGCGCTCGGGCGCCGCCCCCCCCCCCCTCAAGCCCTACCCTGGTTATATGAGAGAACAAGAAAAATAAGTTTTTAGTTTTTAGTTTTATAGCCCTATAAATAATATAAACATGTTTAAAATTAATAATATTTACTCATTTTAAGTATGTTTGTGTTTCCAATGCACAATATAACGTTATTATCGCAATTAAAAAACACTTGTTTTCCAGAGCAGGAAGTGACATCGCGTTTTTTTTATTTTTTTTATTTTTTCGTATTTCTCGGCCCGGGCTATACGCGATAGCGCTCTGAGTGCGCGTCACAGTTTGATCGCTGTATCCGTCACAGCCAATCAGTGCATAACATGTTGTGCGTTGAAATATGACTATTATGTTGGAATCCGGGCGCGATTTGAAGCGGTCTAGCCAGTAGCGTCAAGAATATCTGTAGCCGCATTTCGCAGAGACGCTCTCTGATTGGCCGACGCCAGTATTTTTTTCCGTAGCAGAATTTCACAGAGACGATCTCTGATTGGCCGAATCCAATTTCTAATGTTCCAATTCTAGGTTATTCCAATTTCCTAGGTTGGTCGGTGGAGATAGTTGTGTTGTTGTGAGAATGATGCAGGCAGCTGTTTGTCTTAGACGAGCGTGCCGTGACTGCAAGTTCTTTAGACTGTTAAGCTTAGGCACTCTTTCAAAGTTGGTTAAGGTTAGAGTTTGTCTTAGAGCATGGCGATAGAACGCCAGGTAGTTTGCAGGCTGTTCGAGGCGGAAATGGACAAAGACACAGCTCTTCACTCACACAGCTTGTTGGCTAACAACAAGCTATATGGATGCGGAGGGACAACAATGGATGGACATCAACACAGGCTGGATGGACAATGCCATGGAGTGGATATACTTTATCAACAAGCCAACAACAAGGTAGATTAGTGATCTTAACTCTAGTTTAATACATGATACGTTGTCTACTGATGCCGCATAACGTTGTAACGTTACAGCTTTCAGCTAACGTTAGCTACTGCTAGCTGTTAGCTCCGTTATCTTAGCTGGCCACTTTTATAATTACTTCATGGAAACGGAGTAACGTTAACGTTTAAACGTTATGTCGAGGTCATACAATACTACAGTCGACATAAGGTTAACGTTACCCCATGTTTAAATAGCAGCAATCTTGTTGAAAATGTAACTTTACTAAAATGCTCTCTCTCTCTCTCGCTCTCTCTCTCTCTCTCTCTCTCTCGCTCTCTCTCTCTCTCTCTAATTTCGCCGCATGTGGGGCATAACCACTCAGACAATGAATGGTAACTTGTTTAAAATAACGAGCTTTACAAATGTGTTTATTATTGAATGGATCTGACATCATCTGAGAGAGAGAGAGAGAGAGAGAGAGAGAGAGAGAGAGAGAGCGAGAGAGAGAGAGAGAGAGCGAGAGAGAGAGAGAGAGCTGTGCGTGTTTGTGTTGGGCTATTGGAAACGTCGTTGCATTTGACTGACTGATCATATATTGATCGATGGCAATGGTGATAATATTCGCCAATGCGTGCCTTGTACATGTTTGCAAAATGTTTGGTATAGCGCCCCTAGTGGCGAAGTACACACCGGCCGCCACTGTCTCTTTGTCTTAAACAGTACTGTATATTTGTATGTCTTGTATGTCATAAATGTCTTGATGAAACAGTACTGTATATCTGTATGTCATGTATGTCATAAATGTTTCGACGAATTGGCTCGCTGATAACAAACTATCATTACACCTGGGTAAAACAGAGTCCATTCTCTTCTGATCAAATAACAAACTCAGCAAGGCCGACGGCTTCTCAGTTACAGTGGGTGACAATATTGTCACAAGGAAAGATGAAATTACATACCTGGGTTCCATCCTAGAGGCAAATCTTTCCTGTGACAAAATGGCATCCAATGTAATAAAAAAAGTCAACCAACGAACTAGATTCTTGTACCGGATCTCCTCTCTGGTAAACAAGAATACCCTCAAGTTCAAGTTCAAGTTCTTTAATAGTTGTCATACAGAAGTACAGAATACTTTCATACAAAATGCTTCTTACTGTTACGCTCCAGAGACTGTGCTAGACAAGATAGTATCAAATAACATAATAACATAATATAGCATGAATTTAGAAGAAGAAAATGAGGTCACAGTTGTTCGGTATAGACATATGTACAATGTTCTGAGTTACCATATAATATACAATACACAACTATGCAGTGTACTAATGTACAGTACTATCTAGTGCAAAGCAGAAATGGGATGAGGTACAATTTTAGGTACAATTTACAGTAAGGTGTACGAGTTGTAGTGCAATCCTTCATCCATAAATATAAAGTGTGGGGAGTGGGTGCTACAGTGTGTTTGTTTAAAGTGGGTGTGTGCTATAAAGTGTGTGTAGTGGGTGCTACAGTGTGTTTGTTTAAAGTGAGTGTGTGCGTGTGGATGTGTGTGCTATGTGTGTTTGGTGGTTGTTGTTGTGTAGTGTTCATTCATTGTTCGTTTAGCAGCCTGATGGCCTGGGGATAGAAGCTACTTCTGAGTCTTTCTGTGCTCGCCCCGAGACTCCTGTATCGCTTGCCTGACGGCAGCAGTTCAAAGAGGCAGTTGTTCGGGTGGCTCGAGTCCTTAATAATTCTCTTAGCCTTCCCCTTGCAACGCTTGTAGTAAATGTTCTGGAGGGTGGGGAGCCCCCCTCCGATTGTGCGTTCGGCTGAACGTGTCACTCTTTGTAGTCTGCTTTGGTCTTTTGCAGTGCTATTCCCAAACCAGGAGGTGATGTTGCCGGTCAAGATGCTCTCTATTGTACATGAGTAGAAGTTCTTAAGGATCTTCTGGCTGACTTGGAACTTCCTTAGGCGCCTGAGGAAGTAGAGGCGTTGTCGTGCCTTCTTCACCACACTGTTAATGTGTATGGTCCATTTCAAGTCCTCGGATATGTGGGCTCCGAGGTACTTGAAGCTGTTGACTCTCTCAACCGGTGCCCCGCCCCTGAAGACTCTAGCAGGAACACTCATTCAAGGGTACTACGACTATGCTTGCACCTCATGGTACCAAAGCACCTCAAAGGCGCTCAAAACAAGATTACAAACATCACAAAACAAACTGGTCAGACTACTACTTGACCTTACTCCTAGAACCCACCTCACCCCTGCCCACTTTGACTAACTAGGATGGCTTAGAGTAGACGGCAGAGTACAGCAACTTGCAATGGGCCTGGTCTACAAGATACACTACACCACACAGGTACCCATGTACATGTCGAAATACTTCCCAAAGGTCAGTGAATACCACGCCCACAACACCAGAGGGAGTTCCACAAATCATGTGCAACCCAGATTCGGCACAAACAAGGGACTAAACACATTTCGAAATTATTAAGATGTGAATCCCTACCCACATTCAAAACCGCTCTTTTTTTGTATTTTATTTTTTTATTATTTTTTAAACAAACATATAAACAAACATGACAACACACGATAAGATATACAAGCATTAATTGTCAGGGCACATCCAATGAGATCACATTTTAGTTAGTTGTCTTATATAAGATATACCCCTAATACCTGTTATCTAAAAAAAACCTACACACATATGCTCAGCTCGAACCCCCCCCTCCCGGACCCCACCTTGAGAAGTACCTCCACTATCCCTCGCACCTAACCAGACACTACCATTATAAGCTAGCTTTTATTCTCTCCACCACTTCTAACCACATTGACATTTTGGATTCATTGAGACCCAGAATTCTTGCTGTAGATATTTCATGGTAAATTACATCGAGATATGTAAGAAACCAAACTTTACGGCAAATTTTTTCCGGTTGAAACCAGCGTGATGCGATCAGCTTTTTGGCTACTGTGATACCCGATAAAACCAATCTCTTTAGCTGTGGATTCACTGCAAACTCAAAAACATCATTCAATAGTAATACCGAGGGGTGTACAGGTATATTCCAAGATACGAGTTTTGATATTTGTTGGGTCACATCTTTCCAGAATGCCTTAACTGGTGAGCAGTCCCAATACATGTGCATAAATGTCCCTTCGTCCCCATTTGCACATTGGGTGCATTTGGAATCTTGTTTAAGCCCCATTCGGCACAGTCTTATAGGAGTCAAGTATGTCCTGTGAATATAGTTAAGATTGATTTGTTGATGATCCGGGTTCCTTGATGTAAGTCGGACATTTGCCCAGGCTCCTTGCCAATCAAAGTCATTTTCCAGGTCTGGTATATCCCTCCTCCAGACAGAGTCAAGTTGGAGGGTTTCATACGAGGACGTTAGTAATTGATGATAAAATTCTGAAACAAAACCTCTCGATGTCTCTCTTGCGTAGAAGAATTTGTGGTATCTGTGGTGTTCAATTGGTCTGTCTAATGGAACACCGTGAGATTTCAAACAAAGCTCTAACTGTTTGTGAAAAAGCCATGTGGACTTGGTGAGATTAAATTTTTTGCGTATTTCTTTATCACTACAAAAACCCTGTTTGTTAAAAACATCCCCTAATGAGTGTATGCCTTGCTCTTCCCATATAGGGAATCTTATAGGTCGTTTTCCAATTAAGAGTGCATTGTTATTGAATAAGGGAGTATGATTGTGCCATTTTTGTGGGTTAGGATTTTTTTTGTGTGATTCACGCCATATCCGGATCGCATTCAAAACCGCTCTTAAAGAGCACCTACAGGAGGCTGCAATTCGAAACTGGCCACCGTAAATGTCCAAACCCCCCCCACCCCCTCCTAATAGACAGTCTCCTCCCCATCGTATGTATATAGCTCTCCCCACTGTATGTATATTTTTTCTATATAACATTACTGTATATTTGCATATCGTATATGTCACAAATCGCTGCTGTCGGGACAAAACCTCATAACTCCAAAAACCCAACTTTTCAGCAGATGAAAAAAACTAACACAGATTTGAGGGTGAATAGAGTTAGGAGGTTTAGACAGATGATCGGTTTAATGCTTTCCCATTGTTTAAACTTTGTAAAACCCACACACACATATGGAGGATGATCTACGGAGTTGATTTATATAATAAAAAAAAAATTCAAAAAATGGAGTTATGAGGTTTTGTCCCGACAGCAGCGAAATGTAACAGTACTATATACCTGTATGTCATGTATGTCCCTATGCCATAAATGTCATGATGTCATGTATGTTGTGTATGTCATAAATGTCACTATGAATTGAAAATGGGGGACCCTGATGTAAACAAGACAAACGTCTTTCTCTGGTCTGCATCCCCTTAACAATTGTTTGTATTGAGCCGTACTGTATTGTACCCATTCTGCAATCTGTTAAATAAAGTTCTCATTCATTCATTCATTCAATTGAAAATGGGGGACCCTGATGTAAACAAGACGAAAGTCTTTCTCTGGTCTGCATCCCCTTAACAATTGTGTGTATTGAGCTGTACTGTATTGTACCCATTCTGCAATCTGTTAATAAAGTTTTCAATCAATCAATCAATCAATCAGAGAGCGGGGGGGGGGGGAATGAATGAATGTGGATGAGAGCCTTGACATTAAGTGGTTGTAGCTACGACTGTGGGGGTGCTGGAGACATGATCCAATAGACTTTTATACGCCTGAGTCTCCTGAACACGGAGCGACCAATCCCAAGTCGATCGGCACTTTCTTGGCCGAGCTGTAGTCGCTTTTTCGCACCTACTCCCGAACTACGCATGCGCAGATTGATGAACCTAGACTCCGTGGCAGTGGCGGCTGGTGAATTCTTCTCCAGGGGGGGCGCTATACCAAACATTTTGCAAACATGTACAGAGGCACGCATTGGCGAAACCACACACTGAGTTGCCTACTGTGCACGTCAGAGCTTCGGCAAAACCACAAGGTACGAATATTTAAGTAGGTAGGTGATTATGCCCCCCCGCGGCGAAATTAATTAGTATCCCCCTCTATCTCTCTCTTTCTCTCTCTCTCACACACACAGCATGACATGGAATCCCAGCTATAGTTACAAGACTTACATAGACTTACCATCACAAGAGTTGAAGGGGGCAAGATATTCAGCTGTCCACCACAAGCCATAATCCACTTTTTTTTAAATCCACTAAAAAAGAAACCCCAGTAACAGTCCATACCATGGGTAGCTGGTAGCTGCATCCAGCTAGCCATATAGCTTCTTGTTAGCCACCACAAGTACCACCAGCTAGAAAACGACAGAGTATATCCTTCCTCTGTCTGTTGATTCATTGTTTCTGAATTGAGGAGATATCAGGCTGATGAGGTCAAAACTCTTTCACTCCAGTGTTCATCTCTCAAAAGGTATTGTTTTGAGGGATTTACCTGCATTCGAGGTTGTAATGTCCTGCCTTCATGATCCATGGTAGCTACTAGTAAGCTAGCAAACTCTCCGGACTGGGGGAGTGACAACACAGCAGGAAGGACCCTGCTTGCTTGGAGCGCTAGAAAAACGCGCTCCGATTACATCATATTACATCATATTTGAACGCACTGATAGGCGAAATGTATTTGCTTGACCTATTTAATTGGCTGCGATGATACCAGTGCACGCCCACTGTGTGCGCGCTACGTCTCGCTGCAGCTTTAGAGGTACTCTATATCATATCAGACAGCAGGGCCGGACTGGGGAAATAATTCATACCGGGAGATATAGCGCGAAATATAGCCCCAGTCAGGCCACTTTTTAAGCGGGGGGTCTGTGGGTCCCCCGCCAGGATTTTTTTTGTTACAAAGACTTAATTTCCTGCATTCTGGTGAATTTTAGTGCAAGTGAATCACAAACTAATGAGCCAACAATTGCTTAGTACAATGTACTGTTATGGACCTCAAATAAAACTGTTGTGGCACTAGCAATGCTACTCTCTCCACCTTCAAAAAGAAAAAAGCAAGAGCACAACATATTTTTCTATTTACTATTATAATACAGTTAACCACTCTCTCCTGTAAGGGCCTTTCTTTTTCTTTGTTTTATCCCTCTCTCCTCCACCCTTTCTCTTTCTTCCACTGTCCATCTTGACATCAACGTTAATTGACTTTCGCTCTACTGTATCTCTCCCGAGTCCCTCACTACCTGGCTCATTGCCTGGCTGTTATTCTGCATGAGTGCCGTCTGCCATTCCATTCACCGCCTCCGCTGTCAATCAGTTGTATCGCCTGGTCCCGCCTCCACCAATCACAAGCGGCAGCACGGCTCCATTGTGTGTGTGTGATACGCGTGAGAGAGAGAGTCAGATAGTTCTCCAACTCTGTCGCAGACAGTGAAATCCTGGTTGTTCCCCACCCATCTAGGTTATCTAACTATCGCGCCGCGCCGCCGCCACAACTAGAAACAATGGCCTGGCAATTTTTTTTCTTCTTTTTTATATATATTTTTTTAATCTGTGCAGGCCAGGCCACCGGGAAAACTCCCGGTGCTCCCGATGGCCAGTCCGGGCCTGTCAGACAGTGACGTCATGTGAATCACAAAACAATGATTTATATTTGATATATTAACGTTATTGTGCATTTGAAACACAAACATACTTAAAATTATTAAATATTATTCATTTTAAACATGTTTATTTTATTTTTAGGGGTCTAAAATAAAAATAAAACATTTTCTTCTTCTCCTGCTCTCTTTACCAGGGGGGCAGCGCCCCCTATGGGCGGGCCGCCACTGCTCCGTGGGCAATCTGCCCATGTGTAGTTCCCAGTGGCGTCGTTTCAGTAAAAAGCAAGGTATGGCGAGGAGGGAGGGGGGGGGGGGGTTTGGTCAAATCAGTTGTGCAATAGTCACTTTTGGTGAGTTGTTTCTATACAATTCAGTTATATGACATTTAGGTATGACACAGGACTACACAAGCATTTTAATATAGAAATGTGTCAACAGACTAAAGCAGGGAACCACAATATTTTGCATACGAATTATGCAGAATGTAATATCATAACTGTCTTTTCTTGCAATTGAGCCAATTTTCCTTAGGTACGGTTTTGAAGTGTGTGTTCAACAGAATGTATATCAAAAACACATTCACAAAAAGTATGCGTTACTGAATGCTGAACTGCACTGTTATAATCACTAAGCCATTGTAAGACCTTACCTGTGTCCCTGTATCACTTGTCTCTGCTGCCCTTTAATTAAAAAACGTCCCTATGTCCATTTTCCTTTCTTTTGGGGCATATTTCAGTTAATCACAGTAAAAGTCACCTAGTAAAAGTGAGATAATTGACAATATCAAAACATGCTAGGGCTGTACCGAATAGTTCGAAGCTTCGTTCATAATGTTGACATTCGAATTCTAAATCAACATAAAAAATTGTAAACATTTAAAATAATGTTTTTTTTTTTTTGTTTTTACTTTTTATTTGCCATACCAGAACGACGCCCCTGAGTTCGGGAGTAGGTGGTAGGTCATTTTCTCCCCCGCTCTCTTCCCCATGATTTCAGAATACCGGAAGTGTTGCGTGGTCCATGGGGTTAGAGTAGCCTATTAGCTAGATAACGGGAGGATTTGCCAGAATCGTTAATATGTGGCAACTAAGCACCACATTTAGCAAGCAAGTTCTCTTGGGTATACTTTACTGAAAAATTATGTTAGCCACTTATAAAGTATCCTCAGAGACAAGTGTAACACAAGCGTCTGACCAGAAAGTGAGAAAGAGCTCCGGTCAGACTTACAATTAAATACACTAGTTTGGAATGACAAATGAAAACAAAGATGACAAAATGGAAAACAAATATGGGTTTAGGGTTTTTGTCGTGTCTGACACAAGATTGATCTGAAACAAAAGACAACTAAGAAAAGGACAAGATGACATATTTTGAAAATATGACATATCTAAGACAAACTCTCCTGGGCCTTCATGGTTGTTGTTTTAAGAACACTGTTTGGCGGCTAGGTGGTGTAGTGGGCAAGGTGCTCGCCATCAACGCTGGAGACGCTGGGTTCGAATCCAGCTCTCGGCGTTGCTATCAGCTTGGCTGGTCGTTCATACTAACACAATTGGCAGTGTTAGGGGTGGGAAAGCTGATGGGTGGGTCCTGGGCGTTGTGGACAGCGACCCCTACAGTTCGGTCGGGGCGCCTGCACAGCGAGGGTAGGATCTGGAGGGAGGTAGTGTGACCTTCCACACGTTACACTCAGGAAGGGGGTTGGGAATTGGCATAACGACTAACAGTGTGGGATGGGAGAAAAATCGGAAAAAGGAGGGGGGAAAAAGATAATAATAATAAAATAAAATAAAAGAACACTGTTAAGACTGTCGCCCTAGTGTCTGAGAAACTGTATACTAGTTAACTATTAACTAGTCTAGGCTTGTAGAGATAATATGTATTTAACAGAGCTATAAACATTCTGTCTAGACTAGAGTATTAATAGGCCCAGTAAGCTGTACAAATGATGTAATAGGATGAAACATATAATATTTGCCATAACAAAATACAACTATCTTTTCATGCCTGAATATACTTGCTGTGGTTAAATAAAGAATAATAATAATAATGCAGGACTTAACTCAGAAGTCTTTATTCGGCATGCAACGACATGCAGCGATGGGCGGCACACAGACACAGGAGCACACACACACGCACTGTTTTTAGGGTCACCGATGCGATTGAGCTCTGTGCTTGACCCATCCCATCGTCCTTCGCCCCAAGGGGAGCCGGGAGCAGACAGACCGTCGGCGAGGTACCGTGCCCGGGGACCAATCCAAGTGCTCCTGCCCGTCTTCGTCAGGGATGCGACAGCGTCAGTGATCTGTTGTGCATGTTTTTCCATTGGGTTTCTCTTATCCGGGGGAACCCTTGCGCGCACGGGGAGAACATGCAAACTCCACACAGAAAGGCCTGGGAAATACCCCATCTGGGTACCTGGCATCGCGGAAACCTGGTCCCCAAGCGGGAATCGAACCCTGGACCTTCTTGCTGTGAGGCGACAGTGTTAACCACTACACCACCGTGCCGCCTGTAAAGGGTTGGTCATTAGCAATGCATGTCATATTTCCTGCCTGTGGCAGCAGGTATGACAATTGACAAATGATCTCATGAGTGGGCAATCGACATCTCAATAAGTGATTGCAGGTCAGGCCTCTCATCCATCTTGCTGTAAAAATGAATGATTCTGCAGACAAATGAAAGCAACATTTCCTATCATATTTGTGAACTGTTACTAGCCTTCCTGTAATGGATTGGTTCAGGGTCACAAATGCACAAGAAATGGTAAATTCGTAGGGATGGGAACAATGGCTTGAATATGAAAAGATAATAGATTCACAGAATTTAATATTTCTTTCAAACCATATGTACAATCCAAGAAGATATGTTACCCTCACTAAAGTTTGAGCAATAATTCAACTTATTGAATTTAAGATAAATACCACATTTAATGCTGGTATTAGTTACATTATTCAATTGACAGCACAGTAACATTTGAAATATAACAAGGTAGTTGGTCCAATAGAATACGCCGGGCAAAAAGGCAGATAGTTGTGGTGCATTCATGAAAAATCTCTGTGTGCAAAGAGGACATCCTCCATCGGTTCCGGCCACGTGTTTCAGTCTCATGCACCTATAGAAAACTGGGAGAGAGCTGGGGGAGGCACCCAGGGACTGCTTGTCAGCCAATCCTCAGGCCCTCTCCCGACAAGGTCTGTTGTTCACAAGTGTACCCAATCATGTATCAATTAGTCAATAATGTCCAAATGTTTGAAATAAACACTCAACAGCACCTAGTTCAGGCTGTTCAAAGTTGCATCTCAAACACACAGTAATCCATAGTCATACTACACTCAACGTTATTCCAACAGGTTTTATCATCTATGTATTCCAACAGTCAAACTAATCCTCCAGTGTAAAAAGAAAAAAAACAAGTTAATCATGTGATATGAAAGTGCATGTTAAACTTACTTTTATAGTGTTGGATTCTGGCAAACCACAATCAGCCCCTTATCACTTCTTCATCTGTTGGCCTGTGTAGTTTCTGCGTTGTGTTTTATTTCTCCGACGTCTTCTCATACTGGCTGTACATCGTGGTCATTCCCCTTTAATGCAATCCGTAATCATAATAATTCACACCGTCAGACATGTTACCTTTCTTGGAACCCATTGTTTATTACATAAACAAAAGCCTCAGATGTTACCCATCTCGTATTGTCCTTGAAAAGTCTTTGATGGAACACTAAATTCATTATTCTATCATCTTGTCTGCTGTTAGTCCAATGGTGGCTGAGGCCTCGTCGTTAGCCAAAACCCTTCTCTGTTAGCCGAAGCTAATGATGAGGTGTCACTCCCCTCCCTCACCCAGCGAGGGTGGCGAGGGATGAAAGTCTCTGATCAACGTGTGCGCTCTTCGGTGTGGTTCGTTTCTCATTCTAACTGTACCCGGAAGAAAACTCCATTATATTATCTTCGCCATAGCAACGACAGGCCCCACCCCTCTTCTTGTTACCATGTGACGCTGCCATGGCAACTGCTTTAACCTTTAGTATGGTTCGATGTCAAACTCTGCATAGTTCTCTCTGACCAAATCTGCACTGTTCCCAGTCCTTATCAGTGTTTATGTTTAACAACCTTGGCATGCACACACTCTCTCTCTGACCGCCTCCTCCTCCACCACCTCTACCTCTCTGACCTGGCTGCTCTCAGATGGCTACAAGCAGTGCTGTCTTCGACCACAGCTATTTGACCCAGATCACTATAGCAACCGCTCAATTGTTGATATTATCCCCCCCTAGTTCTCTCTGTTCCACCCAGCTGATAACGGCCCCGTCTGCACAGTCTTGGCTGGAAACACACATACAGGATAATGATGGTGATGATGATATTATCCTCTTAAAACTCATCTCTATATAGGTTATAAACCGGTTATAAACCAAATGCAAATCATCGATTTCCTTCAATAGGTACAATCATGGAAGGGGAGAATACGGGAAGCACTGTCAACCTGTGACAATATGACATGCATTACTAATGACCAACCCTTTAACCACAGAAAGTATTTTCAGGAATTAAAATATAGTTGTATTTATATTAAAGAATTAGTGAGATCAAAATATATGATGGAAATGGCATTTCGGTATTGTCAGTGTTAGCCATCTTAAAAAATGCTATGTTGGATTTTTACGTGGCTAATGTTCTTTTCCCGCAAAGTAGACCCAAGAGAACCTTCATGACAAATTTGATGCTTGTTATGGGTAAGTAGGATGTATTATGGGATAAAGCCTTGTATAAACAGACAGTTAACCTAACTGACTTTTTATAGTTCAAAACATACAGGAATAAGGCACAGCATAGAGGACAACTCTCAAAGTCTGTGGAAAGTACTTAAAAGTCTGGGTTAATAATAATAATAATAATAACTTTATTTGTATAGCACTTTTCATACAGAGGTTGCAGTTCAAAGTGCTTCACAACAGTAAAAAATACAGGCATAAGCGAGCATAAAAAGATAGACGGGTAGAATCACAGTGTTTCACATTAGGATCTAGCATCCCAATAGGCTCTCCGCTTACAGTTTTCAGTAACACAAATAGTAAAAATAGTTTAAAATGATTCAGTTTAAAAATAGTCAAAAAATTATAAAATAGAACGGACATAAAAAATACAGGCATGAGCGAGCATAGCAAGATATGGCAAATCACAGTGTTTCACATTAGGATCTAGCATCCTAATAGGCTCTCTATTCAGTAATACTCCTGTAGTTCATGAACAAATAATCACAGTGTTTCACATTTGGATCTAGCAAATAATAAGAATAAAATGATTCAGTTTAAAAATAGTCATAAATAATCCTGTATGCATCGTTGTTTAGTGTGTATGTGTGTTTATTGTGTTGTGTGTGTGTGTGTGTGTGGTTGTACTTCAGCTACTACTACTCTACAACTACCACTCCAGGACACAGTTAACCTAGATCTACTCCAGGACACAGTTAACCTAGATCTACAACTACAACGCTACTCTACAACTACCACTCCAGGACACAGTTAACCTACATCTACTACTACTACAGCTACTACTACTCTACAACTACTACTCCAGGACACAGTTAACCTAGATCTACTACTACTCTACAACTACTACTCCAGGACACAGTTAACCTAGATCTACTACTACTCTACAACTACCACTCCAGGACACCGTTAACCTGGATCTACCAGGACACAGTTAACCTAGATCTACAACTACAACGCTACAACTACTACTACTCTACTCCAGGACACAGTTAACCTAGATCTACTCTACAACTACCACTCCAGGACACAGTTAACCTAGATCTACTACTACTCTACCCCAGGACACAGTTAACCTAGATCTACCAGGACACAGTTAACCTAGATCTACAACTACAACGCTACTACAACTCGGTGTGTGTGTGTCTGTGTGTGACTGTGTGTGTGTGTGTGTGTGTGTGTGTGTGTGTGTGTATGTCGGTGTGTGTGTCTGTGTGTGTGTGTGTGTGTATGTGTGTATGTCGGTGTGTGTGTGTGTGTTTGTGTGTGATTGTGTGTGTGTGTGTGTGTGACTGTGTGTGTGTGACTGTGTGTGTGTGCGTCACAACCCGCAGTGTTTCACATTTGGATCTAGCAATAAATAAGAATAGTTTAAAATGATTCAGTTTAAAAATAGTCATCAGTAAGAAGTAAAAAGTGCAATAACCGACACATGAATTTGATAGGCAGTGTAAAAGAGTAGGCAGGGTAAGAATAAATACAAGTTGTGTCAGGATATCCCTGATGTTTCCTCTTGCCACTAGGTGGTAGCAGATATCTATCAGTGAAATGCCTGAGCAAAGAGATAGGTTTTAAGCTGTCTTTTAAAGATGTCTAGCGAGTTGGCTTCCCTGATGTTTTGGGGTAGTTTGTTCCATAGTTTTGGGGCATAGTTGATAAAGGCTGCATTACCGATCCTCTTTTGACTGCTTCTGGGAGCCTCTAGTAGTCCAGCAGCTGATGATCGCAGTGTTCTTGCTGGTGTGTAATTTATTAGAGTGTTGGCGATGTAGCTAGGTCCCTGTCCATTTAGAGCTTTGTATGTAAGGAGAAGGACCTTAAAGTCAATTCTAAATGTTACAGGAAGCCAGTGTAAAGCGGCTAGGACTGGACTAATGTGCTCTCTCCTTTTGGTTCTAGTTAGCAGTCGGGCTGCAGAGTTTTGGATTAGCTGAAGCCTCTCTGTGGTTTTCTTAGGGAGACCTGTGAAAAGTGCATTACAGTAGTCTAACCGGCTAGATATGAATGCATGAATTAGCTTCTCAGCATCGTTCTGATTAATAAATGGTCGTACTTTTGCTATATTTCTGAGATGGAAGAACGATGTTTTCGTCACTTTGCTAATATGAGAATTGAAGTTCAGTTCTGAATCTATGATAACCCCAAGACTAGTGACCTCAGATTTGATCCAAGGGGTTAGTCCCCCCAGGTTCTTTATTAATGTTTCTTTTTTAGTTTTGGAGCCGATAATTAGAATTTCAGTTTTGTTCTCGTTTAGTTTCAGGAAGTTCTTACTCATCCATTTATTTATTGCCAGTAAGCAGTCTGTAATGGAGCTAATCGCTGTATAATTTGGTTCAGCAGATATGTACAGTTGTGTATCATCCGCATAGCTATGGAAATCTATATTATGTTCTCTGATGATATCACCCAGTGGTAACATGTAAAGGGAGAAGAGTAAAGGACCTAAGCAACTCCCTTGTGCAACTCCATAGTTGTTGTCGTATATATCAGACATGTGATCTCCTAGTTTAACATAGAATTTCCTCCCTCTGATGTATGTTTTAAACCAGCCCAGCACATGGTCTGAGAAACCGACATGGTTTTCAAGACGATCGATTAGAATATCGTGATCGATTGTATCAAATGCTGCACTGAGATCCAACAGGATAAGGATGGAGATCTTATTCTCGTCAGAGTTTAGTCTGAGGTCACTGATTATTTTGGTGAGGGCAGTTTCAGTGCTGTGATATTTTCTGAATCCTGACTGAAATTCTTCTAAGATGTTGTTTTCTTCAAGAAAGGAATTTATTTGAACTGAAACTATCTTTTCAAGTACTTTACTAATGAATGGTAGGTTGGATATTGGACGATAATTTGCCATTTCATTACTATCCAAGTTAGGTTTTTTTAGTAATGGCTTTACAACTGCTGTTTTAAAGGCATCCGGGAAAATACCAGTCCTAAGGGAAGTGTTTATGATATCTAGCACAGGGCTTGAAACACTATTAAATACCCGTTTGAAGAAAGCTGTAGGTATAGGGTCAATGTCTGAGGTGGAGGAGTTACATTCTGAGACAGTTTTGCAGAGTACATCTAATGTGATGCATGTGAAACTTCTCATGGTTACATTGCACGGTTTGCCGCAATCAACTTTATTTCCATCATGAGTAATGCTGGCCCTGATCAAAGTTATTTTGTTGTTAAAGAATAGTGCAAGTTCTTCACACTTAACCGTTGATGACTGAGGAGATGTAGGGGCAGTGTTGAGTAGTACATTAATAGTGGAAAAGAGGATTCTGGAGTTTCCAGCATTTTCTGTAATGATTTTAGAGAAGTAATCTTTCCTTGCTAAGCGGATGGTTTTATTATAAGCAGTTAAAGCATCTTTGTATATATCACAGCATATGGTGGTTTTGTGATAAAGACCAAAAGCAACACTAGTTCATGCATTACTTTATCCATTAATGGAAAGGAAGTGATCAATAAGGACATGATTGACAATCATTGTAATATACCTTACTTCCGTTGCACATAGGCTACACTTGTTGTAGTCTGCCCCCCAGTCCAGGAATGTATGGGCTATATCACATTCAAGACTTTGACTCAAAATGAGGTGTGCTATCAAAAAGTAAGTTTATCTTTTAATCCAGTTTCATTGGAAAACTGGAAGCTTGTTAAAGGACTTTAACTGTGCAAACGTTACAGGCCTCGATAATGTCTCTGCTAGCTTTTTGAAGGACGTAGCCAACCTGATAGTGTCATTAATCTGTCTTTAGAGCAACGTTTTGGAGAAAGTAATTCATGAAGTTATATCAATACATTGATGATTCAAAACTGTTATATTCATTTCAATTTGGATTCAGGAAGTCTTATTCAACCGACTCCCGTTTGCTACATTGAACTGATTTCATAAGATGTCAAGTCAAGAGTTTTATTTGTCACGGCATACAAGTATACAATGAAATGCGGGGGGTCTTGCCCGCAACGATGTGCATAATACAATAGTAATATATAATAGAATCCAATAGAACGACATTGTGCAATAAAACAAGTAAACAAAGTAGGGCATATCGTATGTACATGAGTTATTTACAGAGCATGGTAGGACATGCTAGGTCCTGTGGTAGTGCAATACACTGTTAGCTACGGATGAGGCACTGGGTCTTTATGTACACTGCTATACAATGCTTTATTACATGGCGTTTTAACATTCGCCAAAATGCTTGATTGTGATTGGTCAATAGCGCTCGGTTGCCCCTGACAGCGGTCAGTTATTTCTCGATAACTGACCGCTGTCATGGGCAACGCGCAATAATGACCGCTGATACGGGTAACAGAGCGCTATTGACCAATCACAATCAAGCATTTTGATCGCAGTCACGAAAGCTGCTCAGCATATGCACAGCTGCACTCATCAGTGCAATCAGACCACACATCGGCTGCCGGCGATGACAGAGGAGCCACAGAACAACTGCGTCTGCATTTGATCTCGTCTTGTCGATGGTGTAAAATGAATTAGGTATATTGTTAGTAAGTTAGCCATGTAATAAGCGGGATAATGTATAGCTATACTCTGTCATTGTTGCAAAATAATTGACCTTCACTGCGTTTATAACACCTCGGCTGCGCCTCGGTGTTCCAGAACTCCGTGTTGGTCAATTATTTTGCGACAATGACCTCGTAGCTATACATTATCCCTTACATATTATACAATCTCAAGTTATACTATACTATTCTTAAAGTGACCTTTCCTTTTGTAAAGTGACCATAAGTGTGAGCGTGTGCAGCATGAGTGTGTGTTTGCTCATGTTAAAGTGGCTGCTAGTGTGTGAGCGTGTACAGTGTGTGTGTCGTGTGTGTGCTCATGTGTGCTTGTGTTTGGAGAGTTCAGTGTTCAAGGCTCTGATGGCCTGGGGGAAGAAGCTGAGCCGAAGTCTCTCTGTCCTAGTAGCTGGTGTTCACAGGCATCTGCCTGACCGCAGCAGCATGAACAGGTTGTTGTTGGGGTGGTGAGGGTGAGATGTTTAATTGATGCTGGTAAGTGTTGTGGAAATTTACTCAGTGTGATGTTGAAACCTGTTGAAATAAAGATTGTCTGAGAGAACAAAGTCGTTTGGTAAGTTTATTCTGTGCTCATATATATCCTAATACTATATATGTTACCTTATTACCATACTTGGCTGAAAATAAACTTGCCTGTTGTGAATGTGTTTTTCCCTGTAGGCTAATACATAAGTTAAGTAGGCATACATTTTTGTGGTTGAGCCAAAATTTGCAGTTGAGTAAGCTATGTGCTGTGTCTTCCACCAAGGACCACCTTGGAAATAAGTGTTTTAATGAATGCTTTTAGGTGATATCCTCAGGAATACAAATTGGTCAAGATAAATTGTTTTTATGATGTGTTTTTAATTTCCAAATACAAATCTAATCAAATCAAAAAAGCAGTTTTTGCAGTTGAGCTACAGGTGTTGTATATTATACAGCCTTTTCATGCATCTTTATCAAGGGAACCCTTATCCTAATGATTTTTTAAATAATATTATGATGATACGATATGGACTTAGTAGTTGGGTCATCTGTGGCACTTCGT
This sequence comes from Notolepis coatsorum, assembly GCF_963971535.1. NCBI lineage: Eukaryota > Metazoa > Chordata > Actinopteri > Aulopiformes > Paralepididae > Notolepis > Notolepis coatsorum. Next base: position 117,364,318 of record NC_140170.1, read on the forward strand.
TTCTCAATGGATTTGTCATCTAGGAGGGTTAATAAACAAATTTAGCCGGGGTGTATTTTTAAAAAAGGCGGGGGAAATTTGTGAGAGACCAAAATCCAAAATGGCTGCCATGGAAATTAACTTTTTAATGGTTTGACCTACAATGATGCACAATACATGGTACCAGCCCCCTCTCAGTCATGTACCAGCCAGCCCCATCTCAGTCATGTACCAGCCCCCTCTCAGTCATGTACAGCAGGGGTTCCCAAACTTTTCAGGCCGGGACCCAGAAAATAAGGCGTCAGAGAGCCGCGGCCCAATGCACATCGTCAGGCTTTTTTTTTTTTTTTTTGCCAGGTGACCGATTTTTTAAGCCAAATATCACTTCAATCCTATTAAGTTAGTTCAAGTTAGTTATTCATTTATATGTGCTATTTATGAGAGGGCTAACTTGTTGCAAAATAATAATGATAATAATAATAGCCTCATTAAAATACTATTGTTGCTTCGGTTGTTTTCAGCGTTCTATGTGCATAATCTGTTATTTAGTTTGAAATGTTCGTTGAAATAAGTAGATTTTTCGTTTTTGTTTATTTATTAAAGGGGCTATGTACTATAAATGTCATTTTTCAGTCTCTAGCATTGTATTATAGTAATAGGAGTTCGTATCAATGTGTTTTAGTGTCTAAATACCATATTGGCGGATTGCTCTGTTTCAGCTCAGCCCCTTTCCTCCTCCAGTAAATCAGGCCATTTTGATTTGAACGGCCGATATACGTCATACGGCCGCTGGGTGATGCGATTGGCTCTGTGGTTGGAGCTAATGCCCGCCCCCATTCTACCTAGACTAGACAGCGAGTGGAGGAAGCCACTTTCTCAGCTGCGAGGCGGAGTGGGGCCCGTGCGCTCTGGAGGGAGAGAAAGGAAGAGAGAGGGAGAGAGAGATGGAGAGAGAGGGGGCACTGGGGGGGGGGGTACCTGCCGGCCGCGCGCCACACAGGAGATTGAAAGAAAGGGGGAAAAAAAACACAAGCTGCCGCGAACTCTCATCACCGAGAGCCGAGAGGGAGAGAAAGGAAGAGAGAGGGAGGGAGGGAGAGAGGGGGCCTTGCCTGTCTTTTTTTTTTCTCTCTCTCTCTCTCTCTCTCTCTCTCTCTCTCTCTCTCTCTCTCTCTCTCTCTCTCTCTCTCTCTCTCTCTCTCTCTCTCTCTCTCTCCACCCCCTCCCTCTCTCTCTCTCTCTCTCTCTCTCTCTCTCTCTCTCTCTCTCTCTCTCTCTCTCTCTCTCTCTCTCTCTCTGCCGCGCGCGGACTCATCACCGAGAGGGAGAGAAAGGAAGAGAGAGGGAGAGAGAGATGGAGAGAGAGGGGCACTTGGGGGGGGGTTCCTGCCGGCCGCGCGCCACACAGGAGATTGAAAGAAAGGAAGAAAAAAAAACCACAAGCTGCCGCGAACTCTCATCACCGAGAGCCGAGAGGGAGAGAAAGGAAGAAGAGAGGGAGGGAGGGAGAGAGGGGGCCTTGCCTGTCTTTTTTTTCTCTCTCTCTCTCTCTCTCTCTCCCACCCCCTCCCTCTCTCTCTCTCACTCTCTTTCTCTCTCTCTCTCTCTCTCTCTCTCTCTCTCTCTCTCTCTCTCTCTCTCTCTCTCTCTCTCTCTCTCTCTCTCTCTCTGCCGCGCGCGGACTCATCACCGAGAGGGAGAGTAAGGAAGAGAGAGGGAGAGAGAGATGGAGAGAGAGGGGGCACTTGGGGGGGGGGTACCTGCCGGCCGCGCGCCACACGGGAGATTGAAAGAAAGAAGAAAAAAAAACACAAGCTGCCGCGAACTCTCATCACCGAGAGCCGAGAGGGAGAGAAAGGAAGAGAGAGGGAGGGAGGGAGAGAGGGGGCCTTGCCTGTATTTTTTTCTCTCTCTCTCTCTCTCTCTCTCTCTCTCTCTCTCTCTCTCTCTCTCTCTCTCTCTCTCTCTCTCTCTCTCTCTCTCTCTTCCCCCCCCTCCCTCCCTCCCTCTACCAGTGCAGACTGTGGACTGACTGTCACTCAAAGTGCTTATGGGCGGAGCCAGGCCATAACAGCCTGATTTCCTGAGGCTGAAAAATGATGGTTTTGAGTACTTGATTAGAAATATAAAACAATGCATTTTTTTTAAAAATAAATTACAAATGTCTTCAATAGAATAACAGGAATTGTGTAAAGTTGCCCAAATAGTGCTAGGAATAGCAGTACATATGTGAGGTTTCTGTCCTTGCTCACTTCCTCGCTCTGTTCCTTTAAACCACCTCGCTCTGTTTTCCATTTGTTTCTGTTAATCATTTCATTCCCCCATTCACACGCTTCTTCCCAGAGACGTCGTTGATTGGTTCTCTCCCGTCCACACGCTTTTCAATCACATCCCTCAGCTGTCACTGCTTGTCAATCAATCAATCCCGTATTATTTATACCCCGTTTCCCCACTCAAGTTTTGTTGGATCGTTTTGATATTTTCTGTTTGCATTCGCCGTTCCTGCTGCTGCTGTTGTTCCCTGTGCTTTACCTCCAGGATATCCAAGAAGCCTTCCTCTTGGACACCTTTTTCCCGTGGCGACGCGCTCGCTCCGCTACTGTTCCAGCGCTCTTTACGCACAACGCCTGGGTGAGTTTTTAATGACTGTCTTTGATCAAATTCCGTTTTCGTGTGTTTTTATAACACTGAAGATTACCACCTTTTATCAGACAGTCACTCACCCAGCGGTTGCCTTTTTGATTGTTTCACTGGGATAATATTTTGACCTAACATCTCCCACTGTGTGTTTATCACACCGAAGATATTATCACATTGGATTGTATTTTGGACTTCGCTCTCAGTGTCTATTTTTGCACCGAAGATATTTTTCACTTGGGATTGTGTTTTGGAACATTGCTCACTGTGTGTGTTTACACGAAGATTAGTTCACTTGGATAACTTTTGTTTTTGGGTACAAGTCACCTCTCCTGTTCTCCTGCTCGTTCTACCTGCACCCTGTGTTGACTCGCTCCCTCTCTCTCTCTCTCGGTCCCGCATCACCTCGGAGATTCTGCCGAAAGAAGTCTGCAGAGCGGCTCTGACGTCAGCATCTGCTACCCCCTACTACCACCTCGGGAGAAGCTGCAGAGCAGCAGAACATTTTCATCCTTGCTTGAATTCCTGTCTTGTTTAGACTCTTCCTATTCTATGCTGTTTAATTAGTCTCAATAAACAAGCCCCTGTTTTTGGCAACTCTGAATCCTACTCTCTTGTGTCGTTGCGTTTGGGGTCGGTGTCAAACCATAACATTACGATCCAACCAAAATGACGACCCCAGCCGACACAGAGAGGGTCAGAACCGCACTTGCTAATCAAGTCGAGTTGACCAGGGTTCACAGTCACCAACTAGAGAGGGCTGCGGCTGCGGTGCAGGATCTCAGGGAACAGGTCCTGCCTATTCAAGGGTCAATGGCCGCTCTGGCGGGACAACAATCCGGTATTCTCGCTCAGCTTCACTCGCTGAGCGACACCGTTAATGCTTTACTTCCCTCACATCCTTCAGGAGCATTCACCGCAGCCCCAGCAGATCCCGCACCTCGGGAACCCCGTCTCTCCGTCCCACGGCTGTTCGACGGCAATCCCGAGGAGTGTGACACATTCATCATGCAATGTGAGTTGGTTTTCCGTCATCAACCAAGCCGTTTTACTGCTCGAGGGTCCCAAGTGGCTTATATGACGAACTTGCTTTCAGGCCATGCTGCCCAGTGGGTCACTTCCTCCTGGGCAATGGATGCAGATTTTGTTTTCTCCTATCCAGACTTCGTGGCGGAGCTCCGCAGAGTGTTCCACCATCCAGCCCGAGGTCTGGACCCCGGAGCCCGGTTGGGGACTTTCCGACAGGGGAGCGGCAGGGTGACGGACTATGTCCTGGAGTTTCGACTGGCGGCGGTGGAGAGTGGATGGAACGACCCTGCACTTCGCCTAACCTTCTTGAGGGGGCTCAGTGACGCAGTCCGGGACCAGCTCGCTACCAGGGAGTTGCCCGACTCCCTCGAGGACCTGTTTAGCCTCGTCATCCGCATCGACGGACGCCTCCTGGAGAGAAGGCGCGAGAGGACCCGACTGTTACCCCCTGAGGTACCCCGGATTCCCCGGACGCATGACGTCACTCCTGGACGCCCTGTCCTCAACACTACTGGTGGTAGCAGGCCTCCCCGTTCGGTTCGCGAGGAGGAACCCATGCAGCTGGGACGCTCTCATCTGAGCCAGGCGGAGCGTGAGGCAAGGCTCAGGTCCAGTCTCTGCCTCTACTGCGGAGGTGCGGGACACCGAATCGCCGACTGCCCCACCCGGCCAAAAGATCAGGCTCGCCGAGACCCCGGGAGATCCTGGTGAGCCGTTTTTCCCATTCCCAGCGCCGCGCACCACCTGACCATCTGATGAGCGTCACCCTGGCCTGGGGGGACCAACGTGCCACGGTGGAGGCCCTCATCGACTCTGGGGCAGACGAGAATTTCCTCGACTTCGAGTTCGCTACCCGAGCCAACATTCCACTTGAGGACCTTGTGAGGCCCTTGGAGATCTTCTCGTTGGACCAACACCGCCTGGCCGACATCTCTCAACGCACCGGCCCAGTCGTGCTGACCATCGCTGGGAACCACGTCGAGAGAATCCAGTTCCTCATCACCCAATCCCCCCTTGTCCCGGTGGTCCTGGGTAGGCCCTGGCTCGCGCTGCACGAGCCCCACATCGCCTGGTCCTCCGGTACCATCAAGGGCTGGAGCTCCTCCTGTCACGCCCTGTGTCTGCAGGCGGCGTCCTGTCCCCCGCCCCGGAGGCCCGCTGGTGAGTTGCCTCCGGACCTCTCGTCCATACCTCCCGAGTACCACGACCTCTTGGAGGTTTTCAGTAAATCCAGGGCTCAGGCCCTTCCACCTCACCGCCCCTATGACTGCGCCATCGACCTCCGCCAAGGGGCTCCCCTTCCCGGCAGCCGCCTCTACAGTCTGACCGTTCCGGAGAAGAAGGCGATGGATCTCTACATCTCTGAGTCTTTGGAAGCAGGACTCATTCGGCCTTCCTCCTCCCTGGTGGCGGCCGGTTTCTTCTTTGTTGGTAAGAAGGATGGGGACCTGCGACCCTGCATCGACTATCGTCAGCTCAACGAGATCACCATCAAGAACAAGTACCCTCTACCTCTCATGAGCTCCACCTTCAAGCCACTGACCCAGGCCTCGTTCTTCACCAAGCTGGACCTCCGGAGTGCCTACAATCTTGTCCGTATCCGTGAGGGCGATGAATGGAAGACCGCCTTCAAGACCCCCAGGGGCCACTACGAGTACCTAGTGATGCCGTTCGGCCTCACCAACGCCCCGGCGGTATTCCAGGCACTCATGAACGACGTCCTTCGTGACATGCTGGAGGTGTTCGTGGTGGTGTACCTGGACGACATTCTCATCTTCTCCAGGACCCTCGAGGAACACATCCAGCATGTCCGCCGTGTGCTGGAGCGCCTCCTCCACAATCGGCTCTTCGTCAAGGCGGAGAAGTGCCGTTTCCACGCCGACTCCGTCGACTACCTGGGCTTCATCGTTGAGAAGGGCTTGACCCGAGCGGATCCTCGCAAGATCCAAGCTGTGGAGGATTGGCCTGAACCCACCACTCGGAAGGAGTTACAGAGTTTCCTCGGGTTCGCCAACTTTTACCGAAGGTTCATCCGGAACTACAGTCAAGTGGCGGAGCCACTTACCAAGCTGACCTCCCCCGCTCTGCCGTTCGACTGGTCCCCAGCGGCATGCGCTGCGTTCCGCTCCCTCAAGAAGAGGTTCACTTCCGCCCCTATCCTGCTCCACCCTGACCCCAAGAGACAGTTCATTGTGGAGGTGGACGCCTCGGATACTGGCCTGGGCGCTGTCCTATCCCAACGTTCTCTTTCGGACCAGAAGATGCATCCTTGCGCCTTCTACTCGCGTCGCTTCCTCCCTGCCGAGAGGAACTACGACACCGGCAATCGGGAGCTGCTGGCGGTCGTGGCTGCGTTGGAGGAGTGGCGTCATTGGCTAGAGGGTGCCGAGGAGCCTTTTACCATCTGGACGGACCACAAGAACCTGACGTTCATCCGCGCTTCCAGGCGCCTCAACGGTCGGCAGGCGAGATGGGCCAGTTTCCTCAGTCGGTTCGACTTCTCGCTGACCTTCCGCCCCGGTTCCCGCAACACGAAGGCCGACTCCCTGTCCCGGTTACACTCCAAGGGGGCTCCACCCTCTGAGGACCCTACTCCCATCCTCCCGGAGGCCCGAGTGGTTGGAGCCATCACCTTGGGCGTACCGAGGGTGTGGTTAGGCGTGCCCTACGCTTCCAGCGTGCTCCTAGCAACGTCCCTATGCATCGTCTCTTCGTCCCCGACTCTGCCCGGTCCCGGGTACTGCTTTGGGGCCATACCAGCCGGTTCGCCTGCCACCCTGGCGTCCATCGCACGTTCTCCTTCCTGGCTCGTCATTTCTGGTGGCCCACCATGCGGAACGACGTCAAGGAGTTCGTATTGGCCTGCGCGGTCTGTGCCCGCAGCAAGGCCTCTCACCAGGCACCCTCCGGGCTCTTGCAGCCACTTCCCGTTCCGAGCCGTCCGTGGTCACATGTGGCGCTGGACTTCGTCACAGGTCTGCCCTCCTCCCAGGGGAACACCTGCCTTCTGACCGTGGTGGATCGATTCAGCAAGGGGGTTCACCTCGTGGCCCTTTCCAAGCTTCCCTCGGCGGCCGAGACGGCGGACCTCCTGACTCACCACGTGTTCCGCCTTCATGGGTTTCCCCAGGACATCGTCTCTGACCGGGGGCCCCAGTTCACCTCCCAGGTATGGCGGGCCTTTTGCAAGGGATTGGGGGCAACGGTCAGTCTTTCCTCTGGTTATCATCCCCAGACTAACGGGCAGACGGAGAGGATGAACCAGAGCGTGGAGTCTGCTCTTCGGTGTGTGGCAGCCGAGAGACCGGCATCCTGGAGCCGTTTCCTTCCCTGGGTTGAATACTCCATCAATTCAATGGTCAGTTCCGCCACCGGCCTCTCACCCTTTGAGGTTTCCCTGGGCTACCAACCCCCTCTTTTCCCCGCACAGGAGGCGGAAGTGGCAGTTCCCTCCGTGCAGGTCCACCTCGACCGCTGCCGACGAGTTTGGGAGATCACCAGGACCGCGCTGCTCCGGACATCTGAGCGCGCCTGTCGTGGTGCCGACCGGCGCCGGGTTCCTGCGCCGACTTTCCGCCCTGGGCAGAGGGTGTGGCTCTCCGCAAAGGACCTGCCGCTACGGTCCTCGGCCAAGAAACTCAACCCCCGTTTCGTCGGACCTTTCGAGGTCCTGAAGGTACTCAGTCCGGCGGCCCTGCGCCTGAAACTTCCTGCGTCCATGCACATCCACCCCGTGTTCCATGTCTCCCGGGTTAAGCCCGTCTCCCTCAGTCCCCTTATGCCTCCAGCTCCTGATCCTCCGCCTCCCGTGTTGGTGGATGGTCACCCCCAGTGGCAGGTCCGCCGGTTGATGGGCGTTCGTCGGCGGGGCCGGGGGTTCCAATACCTGGTGGACTGGGAGGGTTACGGTCCTGAGGAGCGTAGCTGGGTCTCCCGGCAGCTCATCGTGGATCCCAGCTTGATCACTGACTTCCATCGTGCCCATCCTGACGAGCCGGGTCGGCCTGGTCGCCGGGTGGCTCCCGTGGAGGAGGGGGTACTGTGAGGTTTCTGTCCTTGCTCACTTCCTCGCTCTGTTCCTTTAAACCACCTCGCTCTGTTTTCCATTTGTTTCTGTTAATCATTTCATTCCCCCATTCACACGCTTCTTCCCAGAGACGTCGTTGATTGGTTCTCTCCCGTCCACACGCTTTTCAATCACATCCCCCAGCTGTCACTGCTTGTCAATCAATCAATCCCGTATTATTTATACCCCGTTTCCCCACTCAAGTTTTGTTGGATTGTTTTGATATTTTCTGTTTGCATTCGCCGTTCCTGCTGCTGCTGTTGTTCCCTGTGCTTTACCTCCAGGATATCCAAGAAGCCTTCCTCTTGGACACCTTTTTCCCGTGGCGACGCGCTCGCTCCGCTACTGTTCCAGCGCTCTTTACGCACAACGCCTGGGTGAGTTTTTAATGACTGTCTTTGATCAAATTCCGTTTTCGTGTGTTTTTATAACACTGAAGATTACCACCTTTTATCAGACAGTCACTCACCCAGCGGTTGCCTTTTTGATTGTTTCACTGGGATAATATTTTGACCTAACATCTCCCACTGTGTGTTTATCACACCGAAGATATTATCACATTGGATTGTATTTTGGACTTCGCTCTCAGTGTCTATTTTTGCACCGAAGATATTTTTCACTTGGGATTGTGTTTTGGAACATTGCTCACTGTGTGTGTTTACACGAAGATTAGTTCACTTGGATAACTTTTGTTTTTGGGTACAAGTCACCTCTCCTGTTCTCCTGCTCGTTCTACCTGCACCCTGTGTTGACTCGCTCCCTCTCTCTCTCTCTCGGTCCCGCATCACCTCGGAGATTCTGCCGAGAGAAGTCTGCAGAGCGGCTCTGACGTCAGCATCTGCTACCCCCTACTACCACCTCGGGAGAAGCTGCAGAGCAGCAGAACATTTTCATCCTTGCTTGAATTCCTGTCTTGTTTAGACTCTTCCTATTCTATGCTGTTTAATTAGTCTCAATAAACAAGCCCCTGTTTTTGGCAACTCTGAATCCTACTCTCTTGTGTCGTTGCGTTTGGGGTCGGTGTCAAACCATAACAACATAGCCCCTTTAAGTTAATATAAAACCATATAGTCACATTTTAGAATACAATAGAATAGAATTTTAGAATACAACTAGAAACACTGTCCTGGCCTGCTTCTAAGTTCAGTGGCCTGACCATTTTTATTTTTTTTTATTTTTTCTTTAAATCATCTCGCGGCCCTCCCGTGGCTGCTCGCGTCCCACCTTTGGGTCGCGACCCCGACTTTGGGAACCACTGATGTACAGTACCAGCCAGCAATAATAATAATAATAATAATAACTTTATTTGTATAGCACTTTTCATACAGAGGTTGCAGTTCAAAGTGCTTCACAACAGTAAAAAATACAGACATGAGCGAGCATAGCAAGGTATGGTAAATCACAGTGTTTCACATTAGGATCTAGCATCCCAATAGGCTGTTTACAGTTTCATTCAGTAATAAAAATAATAAAATAGTTTAAAATGATTAAGTTTAAAAATAGTCTAAAAATTATAAAAATAGAACGGACGTACAACAACAGTAAAAAATACAGGCATAAGCGAGCATAACATTTTTAAATGTAAATAGCAAGGTTACAGTAAAAAGTGTGATAAGATTGTTAAATCAGATGAAAATGGCCCAGTTGGCTTCCGGTATGAGAGCGGAAGAGTAGCACGCATGCGGTGAGGCTCCTGGTCAAAAGAGCGAAAAACTGAGAAATAAGGACCCGAAAAGTGACGAAAAGTGATTAAAAATGAAGATGCAAACGAGAAGGAAGGAGGAGAAAACAAATATGAAGGAAAGAGAAATGGAGAACTCACAGGAAGAGGAGAGTTTGATGGAGCAGAACCCCCGAGGCGAGACCGAGAAGGAGCAGGCGGAGGAAGGGGGAGTCTCGGCTGAGACAGACAAGGAAATGCCAGGATGGGCCGTGCTCATGCAGGCCGGGATGCGTGTACCTGTTCCGCAACAGTAAGTGACTTCCGGGGTAGGCCTGATTGGCCCCGACAGGCACGTGACGCGGCAAACTCAGGACGCGCAACGAGGCTGCTGAGAGCTGTCGCGCGGAAATAGGCTGTCTATTGCCATTCTCTAACACAAACTCTAACCTTAACCAGCTCCTTAACAGCGCCTAAACTTAACCGTTCTAACCTTAACCAACTCCGAAACAATGCCTAACCTTAACCTTAACCTTAACCATGCCTAACCTTAACCATAGAAAGAATATTGCCATTCTCTAAGACAAACTCTAACCTTAACCAGCTCCTTAACAGCGCCTAAACTTAACCGTTCTAACCTTAACCAACTCCGAAACAATGCCTAACCTTAACCTTAACCTTAACCATGCCTAACCTTAACCGGCGAAAGAATACACGTTAAAAAAAAAATCACGTTAAAAAAAAAAAGTTTTGATGGGATTCGAACTCACCAACAACGGACCGCAGGATCGCAGGACCGCTGCTCTGCCAGGTGAGCTATAGCGCTGAATGAGAGTCATGGCGTATTTGGACGGTTACGTAATTCCGTAAGCTCTGCCGCTCGGCTCCGCGGAGCGTGCCGCGCGGCAGAGAAAGTTGCGCGTCACGTGCCTTGTCGGGGCCAATCAGGCCTACCCCGGAAGTCACTTACTGTTGCGGAACAGTTACACGCGGCCGGGATATTGGCGACCATAAAATTGAACTCGGACACGATGCAGGTGAACATGAAACTGAACTCGGACACGATAAGAAATGATATTGGGAAGTTACGGGAGGAATTGAGGAAGGAACAGGAGGACTTCAGAGGTGAAATGAATACAGAAATCAAAAGGGTGGATGAGAAGATGGCGGAACAGGACAGTAACGTAACAGAGGTACAGACTAGAACGGCGCAGATGGAGGAATGGAGCACAGAGATACACGAGGTGTTAACGTGTGCGATTCAAAAGCAAAAACAGATGGAGACAAAGATATCGGACATGGAGGGGAGGTCACGGAGAAATAACATCAGAATATGGGGATTGAAAGAAGGAGTCGAAGGGGAATCGGTGATCCAATATGTGGAAGAGCTTATCAAGGAACAACTGAAGGAGACGGGACTGGAAAAAATGGAGATACAGAGGGCCCACAGGGCGTTGGCTCCGAGACCGAAACCGGACAGACCTCTGAGGGCGGTGATTATTAACTTTCTGAGATTTGAGATTAAGGAATCGATACTCAGAACTGCGTGGACCAAGAAGATAGAAATCGAGGGGAAAAGACTGTCGTTTGATCAAAGAAGGCACGGGTTTTCCCAAACCAGAAACCTTGGGTGGACAGCACTATTAGAGCAGCCCTGAACTCTCGCACCACGGCTTATAACCTGGGCAGAGAGTCAGGAAATATGGAAGAGTACAAGGCTTCAGTTTACACTCTGCGCAAGGCTGTTAAACTTGCTAAGAGGACATATGCTGAGAAACTGGAGACACAAATGGCACAAAACGACACAAGAGGCTTGTGGAGGGGACTGAAGACAATAACTGACTACAAAGTCAGCGCCCCCTCAATGGGGAGTGACGACGCCTCTCGCGGACAAACTCAACTCCTTCTACGCTCGGTTCGGTGTAGACAGTGTCGCCGCTAGCCCTCTGGCTAGTGACGTCACTGGCGCACCGGCTGTTGTGGAGGGGGGGGGGCAACCGCGGGGGGGCGGGGGCGCTCTCTCGTTGTCGGAACACAGTGTGAGAAGAGCATTTATGCAGGTGAACACCAGGAAGGCTGCTGGCCCAGATGGTATAACAGGACGCATACTTAAGTCCTGTGCAAACCAGCTTGCCCCGGTGTTCACCGCCATATTTAATCAATCCCTGGCGGAGTCAGTGGTCCCTGCCTGGTTCAAGATGTCTACCATCATCCCTGTACCGAAGAAACCCTCCCCAACATGTCCAAATGACTACAGACCGGTGGCACTCACCTCTGTGGTCATGAAATGTTTCGAGAGGCTGGTCAAGGACCACGTTTGTGCCTCCCTCCCCAGTGATATGGACCCTATGCAATTTGCATACAGGACAAACAGGTCCACTGACGACGCGGTCTCCCAGGTACTGCACAGCACTCTCTCCCACCTTGACCGTCAGAAGGGGGGCTATGTGAGACTGTTGTTCATTGACTACAGCTCAGCGTTCAACACCATAGTACCCACCAGACTGGTGGACAAGCTGATCGAGCTAGGTCTGAGCTCCGTCCTGAGCGCCTGGGTACTGGACTTTCTGAGTGAAAGACCCCAGGCGGTCAGGGTGGGGGGTCAGACCTCCAACACCATCACCCTGAGCATCGGGTCCCCCCAGGGCTGTGTTCTAAGCCCCCTGCTGTACTCACTCTACACACACGATTGTGTGGCCAAGTTCAGCTCCAACTCCATAGTGAAGTTCGCAGACGACACGGTAGTGGTGGGGCTGATCTCGGACAACGACGAGAAGGCCTACCGGGAGGAGGTTGAGGTACTGGAACGTTGGTGCCAGGACAACAGCCTGCTTCTGAACATTGGTAAAACCAAGGAGCTGATCGTGGATTATAGGAGAGGACAGCAGGAGACACACACACCACTGATGATTAACGGGGCTACCGTAGACAGGGTGAACAGCTTCAAGTACCTGGGGGTCCACATCTCAGAGGATCTGACATGGTCAACACACATAGACACAGTAGTAAAGAAAGCGAAGCAGCGCCTCTACCACCTGAGACAGTTAAGGAAGTTCAGAGTATCGGGGAAGATACTCCAGTCCTTCTACTCAGGAGCTGTAGAAAGCATCTTGACCGGAAACATCACTGCCTGGTATGGAAACAGCACGGCACAGGACAAGAAGGCCCTACAGAGAGTGGTGCGCTCAGCCGAGCGTACCACGGGTATTGCGCTACCTACCCTGCAGGTTCTATACAACAAGAGGTGCAAATCCAGAGCCTGCAGAATAATGAAAGACCCCCACCACCCCAATAACAACCTGTTCCAGCTGCTGAGGTCAGGCAGACGCCTGCGAACCCCAGCTACTAGGACGGAGAGGCTTAGGCTCAGCTTCTTCCCCCAGGCCATCAGAGCCTTGAACAATGAACATTGAGAGCCACAGAAACTGAACTATCCACACACAAGCACACACAAGCACACACACGACACGCACGCTGAGCACGCTCACACACTAGCAGCCACTTTAACACTCATGCCGCACACACGCACACTTATGGCCAAGAGGAAAGGCCACTTTAAATTAGTATAACAACAGGAACAGTGTATTGCACTACTAAAGCTACCTAGCATGTCCTATATGCTCTGTAAATACTATGTACAGATACCGAGATCTCACACCATGTTACCTGTTTATTGCACTGTTGTCTTTTTATTGGATTCTATTATATGTTGTACCACTGTATTTTTATTGGATTCTATTATATGTTGTACCACTGTATTGCACATCGTCGCGGGCAAGACCACCCGCATTTCATTGTATACGTGTATGCCGTGTGTTAAATGCTCATGCCAGCCTTCGGTCAGATTGATAACCCAATAACTCATTGGTCCGTTCATCTCAACATCAAGCAGCGTCCTGCGATGTCTGTGATATCCAGAACCCAATGCGTCCACAAAACTGCTGGGGTTAAACCCGACCGACAGACATGACACACGCACCGCTCCGTCCCCCCCAGTCATCGACCTTAGGTCAAGTGATTAAGGTTGCGGAGTCTCTTATTTTATTTGCACCGGGAAGGATTCATTTTACCAAAGGACTTGTAATACTGCTCATTTGAAAGCTCGGTTGTATTACTACTTTTTTTTAATAAGTATTACCACTGTAACCTTACTTAATAAGCCCATTATATAGAATCTACATTATATATATATATAGAATATATATATGCTTACATACATGCATGGCCTACATATGATATATTTCTTTCTTTAGGGGTCTGTGTGGATACAGACATAATGTGATCATTCTACTAGAGTCTTACATCATAAATCCTAAACATCACGAGGCAGTGCTTCATCATGCTTAAAAAATGGGTAAAGTTACAATTCAAAACATTTCAATGCTTACCCGAATGGTCAGAAGAATGTATACGAAGTGGGTTCAAAAAGGTTTTATTTTTTTTTAAATACAAAATTACAATAAATGCACAGTTCATGGTTATAAGTACAAAAAGGTTTCTTCTTACAATATATCAGAATGCAGCTCCACAAAAATCTCTCTTGAGATGAAGTGAGTTAGCCTTTATAAAGGAATTCAAGATCTCTCTGTCATTGGTTCAGATACAGTGATGAAATTTCACTAGCCATTCAACGTTTAGCACATCAGTACATATTTATCCAATCATTTTACTGTACGTGTACAGTAAGTGTCTACCCCTTTCCTTTACTTGCGTTACATACAGTTACATAGTTTTTCAAGTATGGAGTGTCCCTCCACACACTCTTTTAACAGAACCTGGTAACCAGGCAGTGCTGCGAGGCCATCTGTGAAAACTCCCATCCCGACTCCTCAGAGCTATGGCAGAGAGTCCTCAGAGATGCTCTCATCCAGTGAACACAGAATTTACACAGTATAGTAATATATAGTATTACTCTCTTTCATTTTAAGCATAGAATTATGAAACATATAATTAATTCAGCAGAATATGTATACACCTCTATACCAACATTTCTGACTGTAGCAAAACATTTAACATTTAATTGTTATATAGTTTTAAGAGTGTATAAGTTTATAACACAGGTGGCGCTCGTTGACTTGTGGCACACATAACGTGTGTCTTCTCAATATCCTTTAGTTATTTGTTTCAGTTATGTATCAGAACAGGGATTCACAAGTATACACAAAAGTACTTGGGCTGTCTTCTCTAGACTTTCACATTCCCGCCTTTATCTCCCCCTGGCCTGGGGCCTCTCGCTCTGCCACACTATCAGTAAAAAAGCAGACGGATCAGTAAGGAACAGGTAGTAAAAAATGCAGGCAGGCTAGGCGAGGCCTTCTGTGGGTAAAATCCCTTTTCCATGGCAGAGGCCCCCTGTCAAGGCCACATCTTTCACAGTTACCTCCCTTCATACATGCTTGCACCTCTTATGCAGACCAGGCAATTCATTCTTCTTTAAGCAGAAACTTATGATTTGCCTATGAAGCATATAATTACATGTGAAAAATAGGTTATACGGCTATATTGTTACATAAACAAAAGGGTAGAACAGAAATCACTGTTCACACAACTATATACTCACTGTCCTCCAACTAGGTTTTTAGAAAACAGGGCTTTGCTTTTTGATTATATTTTTACCAACATTTCTTTTATTGATAAGGTTTGTTGTTTGTATACTTGGCTGTCTTTCTAGCCTTCTTTGGCCTCTCATACTCCGACCAGCCTCTGGTTGTGGGTGGTGAAGAACATGGGCCCTCTGGACGTGAAGTCCCTGGTCGAGAGGTCATCAATCTTGGGTCTTGCAGGCTGTGACCCTTTTCACCGTGACAATTAAAACTCTTGACTTGACTTGACTTGAAGATTACTCGACAGCGGTGGCAATAACACGCAGGTCCTACGCGGGACTGAAGAGAATTCTGAAAGAAAACGGAATGAAATTCCAGTCACCCATGACCTCGCTAAGGATTCACTGGAAGGAAGGGACGGTGACATACGCGACGGCGCGGGAGGCGGCGGAGGAGATGAGGCGACGGGGGATGCAGATGGCGGAGGACGGAGAGGGAAGGAGACAGGAGGGCCAGACGCGGAGCCTGCAGCAGAGATTGGAGGGGGCACACAGATGGACCAGAGTGGGAGATCGAGGCCCGGGAGAGGAGGGAGGAGAGAGGAGAAGGCCGAGGTGAGACGTGACAGACCGAAGGCGGAGGCGGACGAGGAGGCCAGAGACGGAGAAGGAGGGGAGAGGAGGCGGGAGGAGACGAACGGATGAGTACACGCACAAGAGATTGAAAAACTATCCAAATAGAGACAAAATATAGAAACTGAAATAACATATACATAAACACACATTCCCAGGTAGAGGCAGGATATAGGAACGAACATAACGTATACATGGACACATAATACACAGGCCGACGGAGGAAATAAATGGAAATATAATTAGGTATGATAGACGGAACACAGAACATATTGAAACAAGTACATAGACACACGCTGAGAGTAACACAGTTGGAAGGGATTAAGGGGATAAATGGACATCACATAGAAAATAGAGAGGAGGAAAATAAAATAAAAAGGGGTACACAGAAGACACCACACACGGGTTTGGGAGGAAAGAGGGACATTGGAACATATGAGCCGCATTGAGGGGGACCTAGGAAATGGGGGTCTTTGATCAGAATGAAGGACAGAGCGCTTTTGACCAGGAGCACGACAGCAATAAAAACAGTAAGAAAGCTGGACAAATATGACGAGCGGTTGGGGGCAAAGGTTTCAAACCCCCAAGCCGTCAGGAGGAGGCCTCTCACTAGGAGAGCAATTACTCCTCACCCACCAGCAGGGGACAGGGGGGGACACAGGGACCCCCCGAACGCCTTGGGAAAACTTTATGTAAAGTTTATGTTTTTTATTTATGTTAATCATTATATATATTCGGTGAAGAGAGCGGAGGCTACAACCGGAGGGGGGAATGAATGTGACATGGGGGGGACTGACAGATGAAAGAAGAAGAAAGATGACAATGGTTAAAGGTATAAAAATGATGTCGTTAAACGTTAATGGAATGAATAATGCGATAAAGAGGGGCAAAGTGATGTTGAAATGTAAAAAAAGTGAGATGGAAGTGATTTTTCTGCAGGAGACACATTTGGTAGCACAGGATCATGAGAAACTGAAGAGATTTGGATATGAAAATGCATACTATAGTTCCTTTAAACGGAACCTGAGGAGAGGAGTAATCACGTTAATCAAAAACACAGTCAAATTTGAATTGATCAAGGAAGTAAGAGACAAGGAGGGAAGGTTTGTTCTGGTGAAGGGGAAAATGGAGGGCCAAATGGTTACGTTAGTGAATGTTTATCTCTTCCAGGGCTATTTTGTATTTAGGAAATCCCTGAACATGATATTGCATTGGTTTGTGATAGATTATTAGTTACTGGGTATTTCAAAGTACCTCATATTTGATGCCATTTTAAAGCTAACAACTAGGGCTTTCCAATGATATAAAATAAGTGTATGATTATCATCATAATTTTTATTATTATGGTTCATATGTAGTTGCACTTGAACTTGTTGAAATTAAACTTGGAAGATAAAAATTTATTAAATTACACTTTCCTTGCTTAAATCAGATTTATGTATATTGAATGGAATGTAGACAATCTTGTTGGCAATATAGAACAGCTGACAGATTAGAAATAGCATCTATTGTTCAAAAGTTATTAATTAATTAATGAAACTAGATTTGATAAAAAAAAATATAATTTTTTTTACATATTGTGATGATAATTATAAAACGTTCATGTGTGTGTTAACATTTTTCTTCAAACTTACCCCATTATCTTCATAGAGCCTTGTCTTCCTTCTAGAACCTCTCCCTTCTTGAAGGTTTTGTCCTGGGTAGGGAATGACTGCGCTGTTCCTGGATCTCAGCCGGTGCTGTTAGAATCTGCACTAGCATGGGAGCTAGTTCCAGCATCTAGACACTGCCGTCAATTCTAAGTTGATAAAATGAGATATGTTACATATAGGAATATGACCCACTAATGAATACACTAAATACAGCAATGTGGCTTATTTGAAAACACTGCATTTGCGAAATAAATACGACAACTGTGTTGACGTTAGCCGTGTGTTAGCTCAGCAGCTAGCGCTAATGTTACCCAACCCACAGCAACTTTTCCTGGGGGAAATTGGTACTCTGCTGCGGTACATTTCAAAAAAAGCTTTTTGATGGAAAATATGACCAGAATCTCTGGAAAAACATCTCACAAACACTATAGACGGTCATAAAAGTTAACGAATGCTATAAGAAGTCCAACAGATTAGTATAAACAGTACTTACACTGGTTTCGAAATCTAGAGCAGAGCGGGTTTTCCCCGTAGGAATTTACTCTGCGACCGGTCGCGCTGGAGGAAAGTTCGAAAAAACTCGAGTTGCCGTCGACGGAGGCTTTTATAGACTTCCGGTGAGAGCTGCGGATTGATATTTGCTGTGTGTGTGGGGGCCGGTGTTCCTAATATGGTCACAAAAAATGGTGTCCCTCCGCCAAAAAATTAGAAAATAGTGCCGAAAAGAAAAGAGAGCGCGCTATTGTACGGATCCGTGTCGGGCGCTCTGGAAGAGATCACCCCCAGAGAGTGAGAGGGATTTATATGAGACCATTTTTGATATGATAGTGATGGAACTAGAAGGGATATTGATATGCGCGGGAGATTTTAATGTAGTACTGAATCACGACCTAGACACCACGAGTACTAGAAAAGGACGGGCACCAATCAGTAGATATATGAATATTCAGATGACGGAAATGGGAATTACAGATGTTTGGAGGGGGATGCACGCCATGGACAGGGAATACACACATTACTCACACCCGCACGTGACATATGCGAGAATAGACTACTTTTTGATGACGACGGGGGACAGTTACAGGGTACGGGAGAGCAGAATAGGAGTAGCGGACATATCGGATCACAGTGCCATATATCTGACAGTAGATCTAGAAGGGAGACGGAGGAACACGATCTGGAGACTAAATGTAGGAATATTAAATAACAAGGGGGTGGTGAGTCAGATCAAGGAGGAGATAGCCAGATATAAGGAAGAAAATGACAACGGGCGGTAGATCTGAACATTCTATGGGACACACCGAAGGTGGTGATAAGGGGGAAATTGATGGAGAAGACAGCAATGCTGAAGAAGGCCAGAACGGAGACATATCACAATCTGATAGGGAAGCTGAAGAAGCTAGAGGGGAGACACCAGATATCAAAAGAACAGGAAACGCTCGGAGAAATCAAAGAAGTAAAGGCCAGGATAAATAGGGAATTATTGACGGAAATAGAAAAGAAAGCGAGGTACATGAAACAAACGTACTATGAAGGGGGACCAAAAGCGACCAGACTGTTGGCTAGGAGAATTAGGACGCAACAGAAGTTGAACACGATACACACAATAAGGGAAACAAAGACTAATGAAATATTGAGAGACCCAGCTGAAATAGAGAGGACATTTAGAGAATACTATGAGAAACTATACACACAGCCAAAAGCAGCGGGAGAAGAGGAAATAGAAGCATATCTGGAGAAGCTAGAGTTACCATCGATAGGGAAAGAACAGAATGAAGAATTAAATAAAATAATTACGGAACGAGAACTGGAAGAGGCAATTAGTAGAGCTAAAAACAACAAGTCTCCGGGGAGCGACGGATTCCCATCGGAATTCTACAAGACATTTAGAACCGAATTAGCACCCATGTTAGGGGCGGCGTTCAGACACACGATGGAAGAGGGAAAAATGCCCCCCTCGTGGAAGGAAGCCATAATCACCACGATACCGAAGGAAGGGAAGGATAGGGAATTATGTAGTAGTTTCAGACCTGTGTCCATACTTAACGTGGATTACAAGATGTATACATCGATAATATCAAAGAGATTTGAGACGTTTATGCCAGACATTATAGATGAAGATCAAACTGGATTTATTAAAGGGAGACAGACACAGGACAACGTGAGAAAGACATTACACATAGTAGAGGAGATACAAAAACAAGGTGGTAGCGCGGTACTGATTAGCCTAGATGCAGAAAAAGCATTTGACAGTGTGAGCTGGAAATTTTTATATAAAACATTGATGAGGTTCGGACTGAACGGGAGGGCGATGAAGATGATCAAGGCGCTATATCAAGAACCGACAGCGAGGGAACCACTGGCACAACTGATCAGACAGGCCGAGGACATTAAGGGAGTAAGGATAAAGGGAACGGAATATAAACTAGGCCTATTTGCGGACGACGTGATAGTATACATGAGGCAACCAGACAAGAGCTTCCCGGCACTGATGGATCTACTGAAGGAATATGGCCACTACTCAGGATACAAACTAAACGTGACAAAGACACAGACCTTAGCATGGAACTATACCCCAATGACGGAAATTAGGGAACAGTACGGGATAAGATGGGACATGGACAAGATTAAATACTTAGGGGTGAACATCACGGGAGGGGTGGAGAAACTGTTTGAGGCGAACTATACACAGATAAATCAGAACATCAAGAGAGACTTAGAGAGATGGACAGTAATGCCCTTGGACTTCAATTCAAGAATAGAGGTCATTAAAATGAACATACTATCAAGGTTACTGTACCTATTCCAGTCACTACCGATACAAATACCACAGAATCAATTCAGGGAGTGGGACAGACTGATATCGAGGTTCATATGGGCGGGGAGAAGATCACGGGTCAGATATAAAACACTACAACTACCAAAGGAAGAGGGAGGGATGGCAGTACCCAGCCTACAAGATTATTACTATGCAGCACAACTGAGAGCAGTGACGTGCTGGTGTAACGACAGATATGAGGCAAGATGGAAAGACATTGAAAAAGAAGGGGAGGGATACAAGGTACAAGCTCTGGTGGGAGATAGGGAACTATTTAAAGAAAAAGAGGGACTATTAGATCCAATCACCAAATGCACCTTGACTATATGGAACAGAGTAGTAAAAACACACAAATTGGAGAAGCAGTCAGGGGTTCTGAGATGGGTAACACATGACAAGAGATACAAAGGCGCCTCCCTCAAACTGAACAGTGACATCTCCTTAGCAAATGACCTCAATACCTTCTATGCGAGGTTTGATGCTGGTAATAACAACACCAGCTCACAAGCCACGGCAATGGGGGGGGGGGGGGGGGTCGGCTGCTGATGGAGGCGCAGTGTTCAGGGTAACAGAGCATGAGGTGAGGCGGACCTTTAAAAAAGTGAATATCAGGAAGGCAGCAGGTCCGGACGGCATCCCCAGCCGCGTGAATATTAAAGGCAACCAACTTGTGTTCGGCTTTTCTCTGATTGGCCGCGCCCCCACGCGCAGGCGCGCGCAGCCGTCCCACGTCCCAAATGAAATCCAAAGAGCAAGCGCGGCAGCGCGGGCAACCAACTTTGTGTAGTGTTGGGCTGCTGTTCCAACGCACTTGTGTTGGGCTGCGGTAGCAGTGGAGCGCTGCTGACTGATTATTATGTTTCGCGTTTTTAACAACCAACGGTAGATTCACTCGTCACTGTACATGTATAAACAAAGCCCATACAGTTATGAAATAATAAACACTGTTGTGTTGGGCTGCGGTAGCAGTGGAGCGCTGCTGACTGATTATTATGTTTCGCGTTTTTAACAACCAACGGTAGATTCACTCGTCACTGTACATGTATAAACAAAGCCCATACAGTTATGAAATAATAAACACTGTTGTGTTGGGCTGCGGTAGCAGTGGAGCGCTGCTGACTGATTATTATGTTTCGCGTTTTTAACAACCAACGGTAGATTCACTCGTCACTGTACATGTATAAACAAAGCCCATACAGTTATGAAATAATAAACACTGTTAGGACTCGCAATAATAAACACTGTTACGACTATCTGACTCTTAATAATAAACACTAGTGTTAGGACTATCTGACTCTTACTAATAAACACTGTGTTAGGACTATAAACACTGTTAGGACTATCTGACTCTTAATAATAAACACTGTTACAGTGTTAGGACTATCTCGAGTCACGCGTCACTACTGTAACTAGAAACTCTGGGTGTCACTGTACATCAGTAACGTTATTTCGCGTTTTTAACGTCAGCGGGGCGATGCGGTGGTTTGTCGCCGGCTTCCGTGCACCGCCGCCGGCTCTACTCGGTCCAGCTCCAGCAGCAGCGGCCGTTCCTCCGTTGTAGAACGAAGCCCTTCAATGACAGAGCTCTCATATTTTGCGAATGCATAAACTATGTGGCAGCTTACTAACAGTAGCGATTTTTATTGTTTTGTCATGACCAAACATAATCCCAACATAGATAGGAGGTGTACTGTATGTCAAATGTCGGTCATGTGGTGGAAGTGTTTAGTACAGTCACACAACAGAACACCGCTGGTTCGACCAGCGCTTTTGCCGCGTCTCTCTTTGCGCGAGGGCGTGTGCTAGTGGATTGATTGATTGGCCGTGTGGCCAATCAGAGAAACGCTGAACGAAAAGCTGAACACAAGTTGGTTGCCTTTAATATTCACGCTCCCCGGCCGCGTCCTAAAAGTCTGTGCCGACCAACTGGCCCCAGTATTCACTGACATATTTAACCTGTCCTTAGAACAGGCTGTCATCCCCACCTGCCTGAAGAAGTCCACTATTATCCCTGTACCCAAAAAATCCAAGCCTGCTTGCCTCAACGACTACCGCCCTGTAGCTCTCACCTCCATAGCCATGAAGTGCTTTGAGAAGCTAGTAAAGGGCTACATCTGCTCCTCCCTCCCCATCAACATGGACCCCCTGCAATTTGCATACCGCCCCAACAGGTCCACAGAGGACGCCATAGCCCATGTGCTGCACACAGCAGCATCACACCTGGACAATAGGCAGGGGAACTATGTGAGAATGCTATTCATCGACTACAGCTCGGCATTCAATACCATAGTCCCCTCCATACTCATAGCCAAGCTCAGGGACCTGGGCTTGGGCTATGACCTCTGCCAGTGGGTCTTGGACTTCCTGACTGGCAGACCCCAGGTGGTGAGAGCAGGCAACTGCACCTCCTCATCCATCACCCTCAACATAGGGGCCCCCCAGGGCTATGTTCTGAGTCCCCTCCTCTACTCCCTGTACACACACGACTGTGTGGCTCAGCGGAGTAGCAATACAATCATCAAATTTGCTGACGACACAGTGGTGGTGGGCCTGATCTCTGCCAACGACGAGAGGGCCTACCTGGAAGAGGTCAAGGTCCTGGCGGGATGGTGCCAGGAAAACAGCCTCTCCCTGAACGTCAGCAAAACAAAGGAGATGATTGTGGACTTCAGGAGGTCGGGGGTCAAGGACTACAGCCCCCTCAGCATCGACGGGGCACCGGTTGAGAGAGTCAACAGCTTTAAGTACCTCGGAGCCTACATATCCGAGGACTTGACATGGACCACACACATTGACAGTGTTGTGAAGAAGGCACGACAACGCCTCTACTTCCTCAGGCGCCTAAGGAAGTTCCAAGTCAGTCAGAAGATCCTTAAGAACTTCTACTCATGTACAATAGAGAGCATCTTGACCGGCAACATCACCTCCTGGTTTGGGAATAGCACTGCACAAGACCGAAGCAGACTACAAAGAGTGACACGTTCAGCCGAACGCACAATTGGAGGGGGGCTCCCCACCCTCCAGAACATTTACAACAAGCGTTGCAAGGGCAAGGCTAAGAGAATCATTAAAGACTCCAGTCACCCGAACAACTGCCTCTTTGAACTGCTGCGGTCAGGCAAGCGATACCGGAGTCTCAAGGCGAGCACAGAAAGACTCAGAAGAAGCTTCTATCCCCAGGCCATCAGGCTGCTAAACGAACAATGAATGAACACTACACAACAACAACCACCAAACGCACATAGCACACACATCCACATGCACACACTCACTTTAAACAAACACACTGTAGCACCCACTCCACACACTTTATAGCACACACCCACTTTAAACAAACACACTGTAGCACCCACTCCCCACACTTTATATTTATTGATGAAGGATTGCACTACAACTCGTACACCTTACTGTAAATTGTACCTAAAATTGTACCTCATCCCATTTCTGCTTTGCACTAGATAGTACTGTACATTAGTACACTGCATAGTATTGTATATTATATGGTAACTCAGAACATTGTACATATGTCTATACCGAACACTGTGACCTCATTTTTCTTCTTCTAAATCACATGCTATATTATGTTATTTGATACTATCTTGTCTAGCACAGTCTCTGGAGCGTAACAGTAAGAAGCATTTTGTATGAAAGTATTCTGTACTTCTGTATGACAACTATTAAAGAACTTGAACTTGAAACCAGGGAGGTTAGACCATGGATTCAGAAGGTGGGAGAGGGGGGGGGGGGGCAACAGCGATATGCAAAATGATAGAGAAGGGGGAAATGCAGACACTACAAAAATTCAAGGAGAAATTTGGACTAGAAAACAGGGACCACTTCAGATATCTACAGGTTAGAGACTACTACAACAAAGAAATAAGGGGGGGCAAAGACGAAGAACAGAATGGAATAATAAAGATGATAGTATGGGCATACGAAGGGGGGCAAGGAAGAGTAATATCAGCAATATACCGGGCTATAATGAACAGCAAGGGACACACGACCGATTACATAAGGGAGAAATGGGAGATAGAGCTAGAGATAGAAATAACAGGGAAGGAATGGGGGAACATATGCGAGGTGCAACATTCAACAACAGGATCGAGGATATGGAAAGAGTTTGGATGGAAAAACATAATCAGATTCTTTATAACCCCAGAGCTGAAGGGAAAATATACACCAACACAAAGAGCATGCTGGAGGATGTGTGGTAAGGAGGGGGCAAATCACACGCACATATTCTGGGGATGTCAGAAGCTGAAGGGGTATTGGGAGGAGATAGGGGAGGCAATGATCAGAATATTAGGATACGGATTACCACAAACAGGACTGGTGCTTTACTTAGGAGACCTGACACACGAGGGAATACAAGGGGGGGACAAATATTTAATAAAGATAATGTTGATAGCGGCCAGAAAAGCAATAACGAGACTGTGGTACAAGGAAGACCCACCGACAATAGCACAATGGGTAGGAATAGTGGAAGAGATACAGGATATGGAGAGGATAACACACATGCTGAGGTTACAGGAAGAGACATTTGGAGAAAGATGGGGTAAGTGGGAGGATTACAAGGGGAACGAAAACGACATCACAGAGGAATAACCAAATACACCACAAGAGGGCGAAGGGTAAAGGAGGAAAGAGGTTCAAAGAGGGTCTCTGAACCCATGTCACACACTTAATGTTTTCTAATTTCATTTTGGTTTAAGGTATGACAACTGTTTTATGTTTTTTATTTGCTTAAGTCAGTATTTTTTATTTTTCGTCTTTTGGATATTAAAATGTTTTATGTATTATTTATGTCTGATTAATAGTGTTGTTGATGTTATTGTATATGTCGTGTTGTTTGTCCATAAATGTTTAATAAAAAAATGTAAGTTTAAAAAAAGAAAATGGCCCAGTTAGGAGAATCAACCTTGGCTAGGCGGTGAACACCATGTACCTAACTGGAATGTTAAACAACTTTGAAAGATTTAGATCAAAAGTCATCTTCTCCTCACAACAGAGCATCAAGTATTTGCTTGCATTACCCCACAGTGAAATGCCTGAGCAAAGAGCAAAGAGGTTTTAAGCTGTCTTTTAAAGATGTCTAGCGAGTTGGCTTCTCTGATGTTTTGGGGTAGTTTGTTCCACAGTTTTGGGGCATAGTTGATAAAGGCTGCATTACCGATCCTCTTTTGACTGTTTCTGGGAGCCTCTAGTAGTCCAGCAGCTGATGATCGCAGTGTTCTTGCTGGTGTGTCATTTATTAGAGTGTTGGCGATGTAGCTAGGTCCCTGTCCATTTAGAGCTTTGTATGTAAGGAGAAGGTACCAGCCAGCAATGTTTCAGTCATGTACCAGCCTCCTCTCAGTCATGTATACCAGCCCCCTCTGTCCTGTATACCAGCCCCCTCTCAGTCATGTACCAGCCCCCTCTCAGTCATGTACCAGCCCCCTCTCAGTCCTGTATACCAGCCCCCTCTCAGTCATGTACCAGCCCCTTCTCAGTCATGTATACCAGCCCCCTCTCAGTCATGTACCAGCCAGCCCCCTCTCAGTCATGTACCAGCCAGCCCCCTCTCAGTCATGTACCAGCCTCCTCTCAGTCATGTATACCAGCCCCCTCTCAGTCCTGTATACCAGCCCCCTCTCAGTCCTGTATACCAGCCCCATCTCAGTCATGTACCAGCCCCCTCTCAGTCATGTATTACAGCCCCCTCTCAGTCATCAATCAATCAAATGTATTTATATAGCACGTTTAAACATGACGCTTGTCAACCAAAGTGCTTCACATAGCTAAGCTAAGAACAAAGAAAAGTATAAAATAAACAGAAAAAAAAACAATCAACGGATAGACAAAGGAAAAACAGAACAACACGTCAACAAGTACGGCAAGAGTCAAAATGAGTCAGGGAAGGCTAGGCGATATAGGTGGGTTTTGAGTTTTGATTTAAAAGACTCTATGGAGTCATGTACCACAGCCCCCTCTCAGTCATGTACCAGCCCCCCTCTCAGTCATGTACCACAGCCCCATCTCAGTCATGTACCACAGCCCCATCTCAGTCATGTACCAGCCCCCTCTCAGTCATGTACCTGCACGACTGGCGGGGGGGTGCTTAAGAGATGTGATTGGGCCAGCCCAGTGTCAGTCAGTACCAATGGGCCGCTGTCCCAGCCTAGTAGTGGGCCGGTCGTTGACCAAACATAAAAAAAAATATATATATATATATATATATATATACTGTAGGAGACAACCCAATTCAAGGCGAAGGGGCTTGTGCGTACTGCAGACAACTTGTTGAACAGAAAGCTATGATCTACAATATCAAATGCCTTTTGCAAATCAATTAAAATCATACAACATAACTTATGTGAAGGTAAATCTTATATCAATCTATATGTTGCTTAAATCCAGGCCTGGACTGGCCATCTGGCATACCGGGCATTTTCCCGGTGGGCCGACGCATCTTTGGGCCGTTATGATTAAAAAATAAATTAAAAAAGATTTATAAAAAAATATATATATATATATATATATATTTTTTATAAATCTTTTTTAATTTATTTTTTAATCATAACGGCCCAAAGATGCGTCGGCCCACCGGGAAAATGCTTCAATTGATTCGTCTTGGGTCCCCTACTATTCTACAGAGAATGTTTTATATGCTGATGATTCAGCTATCTTAGCCTCTCACAAGGACACAAATAGGTTTCAGGCCATTCTAAGTGAGGAAACCAACTGGCTAATGAGACTGGTTGTCTCCTCATATGTGGCCAAAACAGTATTTATATTGTTTGGATCACAACCTAGGTTGCACAAGCTAAAATCAAGTTACCGGTATATTGACCTTGGTGGTCAGTATTCTTCTGCCAAATTCTACTACTTAGGATGCTCTTTAGATAGCAACTTGGGAGGAGAGAGTATGGCATTAAAACCCTCAAATGTTTTTTAGGGCAAAATACATGTTGTTAAAATAATTCTTATTTTATATTAGTTGTTAATTAAATAGATTGTTTTCTCTCTCTTTTTTGGCTGTTTCAGAAAGATGAATAAAACAGGAGCGTTAAGATTCTATCTGAAGGAAGAAAGCCAAGGTAAAATCCCAGCAGTCTGTGGTTCATGTGATTCATGTGATATAGTCCTTCATGTGGTGTCGGGTATACTGTACTGGACAAACAAGTTTCCCATGCAGAAATAGCATGTGAACGTGACTACCAAGTCGAATAAACACTGTTGGAAAGTCATAGATTTTCATATGTGTTGCTGAGCTGTGACATACAATCTTTATTTGCTTTGACTTGAATCTCGCTCTTCACAACATCCATGCTGCATCAAATTCTCTGGTCCATTCACGCACTCATCCGAGTGCATCTTCAGCTGCAGAGGCCAGTGAAACTGAAAGTGCTGGGCTGTAGTTACTCAAACTACAAAAACACAGCTTGCAGTAGCTTCTTGGAGAAAGGAGGCACTAGCAAGCAGGAAGACACTGGTGTGTAGGCTGCTTAAGATTTTGAGAAATCCATGTGTGGCTTCTGCCTATTGTTAAATACAATTCCTTGACTACGCCACCCATTTGCTTTTAGCATGGGGCAAAGGGGAATACCCAATAGCTTAGCTTCACTTATGATTCACAATTATGTTATTTTCATTAAGATCAATTCCTAACCAGGAACTAGGCCAGTTGGAAAGTAGCAATGATTTTAATACAAATGATTGAGTCACAGCCTATTCCAATAATATATGAATACAAGACATAACACAGACAATGCTTCGTCACACAAAGTTAAATGAATAAAAATAATATAAAACTAGTCTCAGGTATTATTCTACATTCATATTCAAACCAGTGTGCATGTGTGTGAGTTCATGTGTGTGTGTGTGTGTGTGTGTGTGTGTGTGTGTGTGTGTGTGTGAGTGCACACTCTCGCGTGTGTGTGAGATCACATTTTTGTGTGTGCATTTGAGTGAGAGTGTGTATGTATGTTTGAATGAGTGCGAGAGAGTGTCTCAGGGAGGGAGAGGGACAATTAAACTGATGAAGTCAGCTGTTAGAATTGCTGGCAGCTCATGGCTCAGTGGTTTTAATGGTAGTACTGCAGGGTGTTAGTTGTATTGCACCTCTAGTATAAAGCCACAAGAGGACGCATTTCTCTGTACAACTGCACACTCACAGCAGCCAGATTCACACTCACACTCATGTTTTTCACACTCTATGTATGTATGCATGTATGCATGTATGAGTGTGTGTGTGTGTATGTATGTATGTATGTATGTATGTATGTATGTATGTATGTATGTATGTATGTATGTATGTATGTATGTATGTATGTATGTATGTATGTATGTATGTATGTATGTATGTATGTATGTATGTATGTATGTATGTATGTATGTATATCTGTGTGTGAAGACAGGCAGTGCAGAGGATTTTGTGACCTGTAATTTTAATTGTTTTGTACATGCATACTGCAATGTAAACTAACCATATACTGGCAGCTTTCCAACATGTCTGATTGTGTCTATTGATTATGTTTCTGGACTATTATTGACATAAATAAATGAGTGTGTGTGTGTGTGTGTGTGTGTGTGTGTGTGTGTGTGTGTGTGTGTGTGTGTGTGTGTGTGTGTGTGTGTGTGTGTGTGTGTGTGCGTGCATGCATGTGTGAGATAGTGAAAGTAAGAGAGTGAAAGAGAGAGAGATCTCACAAGCCAGATTGCTATCTTTTTGTCATCACAATTGTTTTTGAAGGATAGAGTCTGTGTGCTTTGCTTTCAAGGACAGAGAGTATAGGCCTCTATGTTGTGTGTGTGTGTGTGTGTGTGTGTGTGTGTGTGTGTGTGTGTGTGTGTGTGTGTGTGTGTGTGTGTGTGTTATGCTGTACAGCACTATGATTGCAGTCTGGAGAACCACTGCAGGAAAACCCAGAGGTGGGACCAAGTTATAGTTTTGCAAGTCGCAAGTAAGTCTTAAGTCTTGACAGGCAAGTTGCAAGTCAAGTCCCAAGTCAAGTCCCAAGTCAAGACCCAAGTCAAAACAGGTAAGTCTCAAGTAAGTCAGTCCACAGAGTCCTAAACAAGACTTTAGTCTTCAAATTGAATGCCATTTCAAAATGTTAAAACTAATAGTTAGTAGTAGTGTTAGAGAAGCGTTCAAAATGTAATGTTCATATGACTTATTACTCTTAATTATATGTAGCATGATTCATTATATTACTTCATCATAGTGATGCGCTATAAACTCAACTTTTTCCTTACTTTCTGTAATAGAGAGGCTATGACAAATCCTGTCATAGGCCTAATAATTTTACATCAATATAATGTTGCAGAAGAGGAAACACTTGGATAGTTTCAATAAATAAATATGAATAAAATAGTGTCTTCTGCACAATGTTCTGGACAGGAGTTGGAGAGGAACAGGAATTGCCTCACAGACTTCACAGACGCCTGATTGTTACAGTTGGGGTAGGTGTTTTGGAGGGATCATCCCTATGTTCCCCGGGTCCTATGTTCCCCGGTTGATTGATTAATTGATTGAAAATTTTATACATTTTTATTATTTTATTAATTATTAATGTCCGCCTTGTTTCGAACTGGTTAAGCTTAGGCCCTCTTTCGAAGTTGGTTAAGGTTAGAGTTTGGAATCAGGGCTGGTGGTCTAACATTTTCAATCAATCAATCAATCAATCAATCAATCAATCAATCAATCGGGGAACATATGACCCGGGGAACATAGGACCCGGGGAACATAGACATGCTCCCGTTTTGGACCCATGTTCAGAGTTGAAGAGAGTAGTCGGAAACGTTAGGTTATGACTATAACCAAGTTCTGTTAGTATAGCGACGCTCAGCGTCACTCTCTGCACTGTCCTCGCACACGTGCACACGCACTGAATAAAGACCACAATGTACCTTTAATCCCAATATTTGTCTGACCACACCCCTATCAGCTTACCCATATAAGCAGGGGTGGGGCCACCTTCTCGCCTCCTTCCCAAGCTTTCACCACAAGGCGAGATCAAGGGCTGCAGTGGCGTCGGACGCCGAGCGTCGCTATACTAACAGAACTTGGTTATAGTCATAACCTAACGTTCTGTATCGTATTAGCTCTCGCTCGGCGTCACTCTCTGCACAAGGGAGGCCGAGCGAGAGCCATCGGCCGACAAATACACCCCGCTGAAAGCCCCCCACAACCATCAGAACAGGGAGGGCCGAGCCCCCCCGACCCACCCTAATGGAGGGCACCCCCCCTATTGGGGCTTCACGGGAGGGCGACGGACCCGACCGTGCGAATAGGCACTCAAGCAACTCAACGCACAGGGTGAGCAGACCGTGGCTTGACCCCACGACTACACACACGCACAACCCGCATGCCACCCGGGAACGAACGGAGGAAACAACCTCGTTACTGCCCCCAGAATCACGGGGTCAAGGGCAAACCCAACCCCGTGGCAAGGCCGTAGCAGCGGAGCGCGAAGGAAGACCCAGACCCACCAAAGGGACTGGACCCCCTGGAACGGGGGCCCGGAGAAGTCCATGATGCCAGCATCAAGACCCCACCAGGTGGGCACTTAGTGACCCCGCCCCCCACATCGCCAGCGTATTCGGACAAAGGCCCCTCAGCCGAGCGGGCCCTGTCCCCCCAATAGTACACCGCCTGGCACACTGACCCTGCAGAACAGGCAGTCAGCATGGCCGTAAGCACACAAAAAAGGTTAACCAACGGAAGCAGGCAGCGCACCGGGGAAAAACCAGGCAACAGGCTATTAACCCTAGCCTGGAGACTGCGGACGAGACAGGCGCCAGAGGGGACAGCTGAACACAGCCGCCCCGGCGGAAGGAGCGTAAGCTGGCGGTGTTGCATGACCAAGCCTCCATTTAAAAAAACCCACCCAGAGGGGTTGAGGCAGAGA
The DNA here is from genome assembly GCF_963971535.1 of Notolepis coatsorum. NCBI lineage: Eukaryota > Metazoa > Chordata > Actinopteri > Aulopiformes > Paralepididae > Notolepis > Notolepis coatsorum. The sequence continues at coordinate 117,395,229 of NC_140170.1, forward strand.
AGGCTGACACGATTGGCAGACGCCATGAACGTGCAGGGGCACCCTCAAACGGTGAACCCGGGAGTTGACACTGCTCCAACACACCAGGGAATCAACCACCTTGGTGTTACCCAATGCGGTGGTTGTTCCTATAACCTCTCAAGAAAAAACTCCAAAACACACCTGCGGGTATACACCGGCTATACCGCAGTACAAGTGTTTTAGTTTTTCAAAAAAGTCCCTCAGGGTACCAGAACAGCAGATCTGCATCCCCGGCGGACAACGGGTTCAACTGATCCGGACCAGCGTGACCAGAACCAGTCCCATGCCCTAACCACGCCGACATGCCTACTCCAGGGCAGATATGCGTGTTGATCTTAACATGAAAAGAAGGCGCCACCCAGACGTTCGGGCGAACCGCGCCCGGTGGCCCACCCCCAGGGCGTGAGACCCCTCTACATATGTTCAGATCCATTCCGTCATCATCCCCCAGACATGAACGAGAATCCGTCGATAACCAACCCAGGTCGTGGGATGTGGTCGTCGGAAGAGGAAAAACCTCCATCCCAGTTGCTCTATAAAAACGCCGTTTTAACCTCAAGCAACCAAGGCGTGCCAGTCAGTCGCCTGTTTACAGTGAGCTAGCACTATACGTGCGTCGGGACACACCCACATCAATGAACAGGCTATTTAGACCTGTCATTGAATCCCCAAGGCGCCCAGGGGAACGACAAGAGGGGTGTGACACTTCCTAACTCCAACTCTTTTTTAATAGAAAAGAAGGAAGCACCAACAGTATGTATCCCAGTCTACACAGCCGGGGGTAAAATTGTTCACATTTTTACATCCCACCACCCTCACATAGGAAGGAGACGGGAATCCCCAGAGAGACTTCCCACACGAGCTGTACAGATTGAAAAGAATATATTGCACCTTGAGCCATGTAAAAAATTGGTTTTAGGGCTCTCCAGGGAAGAGGCACTGAACCCATACACACTCAATAATCGAATTGAATCGAATACATACACAATAGAATAGGACACCTTCTAGAGGGTCCACTCACTTTGACAATCTGAGGAGGAGGCTCTGTACTCTGATGGAGGCTCCCTCACATGGAAGGAGGAGTTCAAACTCACAGAAGGCCCGAATAGGCGCTTGGTGAGGAGGAGCCCTGACCACCCCCCCGAAACAGATCCATCACATGGACCTGAACAGCACACGGAAGTCCTACCAACAGTGATACAAAGGGTCAGATTAAACCGAATATATATATTTATTGCTTGAGATCCCTTGTATAATATTTGTATATCGTTTGATATCCCTTGTATATTCTTTGTATATATACACGGAATATCCCTTTACCTGGGTACAAACCAGACCATAATATTCGCTCTCCTATTGGACAGCGACCCCTAGGCGCCAACGACCATACCCCCAACGGCAAGTTCAAAGGCAACGCCAAGGCATGTCTCAACATGTCCAGGTTTGCGCAGTAATACGAGACAGAACTGAGGTTGGCACTAGATAATTCACCTTACGTATAAATACGGCGCAGGTGGAAACAGCAGCAATTCGTTCATTACTAGTAAAGCCTTCACCACGAGACAACGTGCAGTGAAGTGGGCAACTTTGCCTCTGAATAAAGCCTTGAGAACCGCGTGCGAATAGATTGCTAAAGTGTCAGAGTTTAACGCAGTACCGTTGAGTTCGACTTATTCTAATGTGAAGTAATAGTCTATCATTTATAGTGTATCGTGCGGCTACCGTTCTTCAGTGACCAGCATTACCACCGGTTCGTCGTGTATATAGCTAGTGCACTTATCCAGGCTGGGCGGCCTAAACTCGTGCCCCCACCCGAGGAGTCCTAGACGAGAACCGTTGGATATGTACACCGGAGAACCTACACCGGCGACTGCAGAACCTTTTCTGGTTGGATTATATTGCTTTGGTACCGTGACTGCTGGAGCAGAGAACCGTCTACCCCACTATCGTGTGGGATCTACCCCCCGTGAGGAGCATCACTCGAGCCCGCCTCTAGGAAGAGGCTGGCTAGCTTTCATCCATGCTGTCGAGCATACTGGATTATAGCTGTTGCTTTGTCTACGGATCAAGGGAGTACTGCACTGGCTCCTGTATCTGGAGCCTCGTTATTCCGCGTTGACCCAGACTTTGCACCCGAACATTCCTCTACCCTGCCGGCCTTACACCCGGAGGGAACCCCCCAGTGTCTCCAGCTGGTACTAGTGTGCCTTATGTAATTGCTATGCCACAGGTGGCGTCAGTTTAGACCCATCTTACTATTCTCATTGACTTACGCTCTTGACCTACTTTACGTGTGTTCTTCGCCTTACAAGCGCGAGTATAATTCTCAATCTGTAACCTAACGTTGCTCTGATAATAATAAATACCCTCAAAATAGAACTTTATGTGTCATTGCCGTATTCTTGTGTGGGTGTTCACCATATATATTCATGTACTGTATGGCCAGTAATTAAAGTACATAACTAAGTAGTGGTTTAATATACCATACTCTCAATACAGTCAGGGAATTGTACCCCTCAGTTACAATTGGTCCTTCGAGCCGGATGGTATCAGTGTAATATCTAATATAATATTGATATTAACCATGGCCAGCGGTGAACACTCCCCAAGCGGCTCTCCCAAGCTAGAACGCCCGCAGCGCAGACGTCAGCCACCTCCCTATCTGGAGGAATACGCTGTCAGTCTAATACCTAGCTTTAAACAGACGTTAAATGCGGATAAAGCGGATAGTCAAAGCATGTCAAATCCTACCGACCAGGCGACCCTGCCAGTAGAGACCCTAGTGGGTTCTAACGAAACTGACCAAGCTCACGGGGGGGACCAGGGGGGACATGACATGACTATACCCCCAGACAACGTCAACGGTATAATCCCCGGAGAGCTCCAGGATAAAGAAAGCGCTCCAGGGACAGAACCCGACACACGACCAGAAGAGAAGCGCGCCCAGGAGATGGACCTCGGGGCGCGCCAAGAGAACAGATCTCCAACGAGCACTGTCAGAAGCCGATCACCTCCGTCAGTGTCATCCCCCAGCGAAGCGGACCAGATGCTGGCGCAGGCATTCATCGCCACCCTGGCAGCCTCCACTGAACGCGATCGACTCCAAGCACAGACGCTTAGTGAGCGCGAACATTCTTCCATGGAACAAGAGCGCCTCCGGGCGCAACAACTAAGTGAGCGCGAACACTCTACCATGGAAAGAGAACGCCTTCAGGCTCAACAGACGAGCGAGCGCGAACAATCTGCAGACCAACGAGAGCGCCTTCACGCGCAACTCCAAGCGCAAGCCCTTAGTGAACGCGAACACTCTGCAACCCAGCGAGAGCGCTTCCAGGCGCAACAAAGGAGTGAAGACGACCGCATACGACTGGAGACCAGACGCCTCCAGACGGAAGAGAACATTGAAAGAGACCGCGCCGATGCACAGCGCGCCGCCGCCAATGCACAGCGCGACGCAGCCCATGCCCAGCGCGAAGCAGAGAGCGACGCAGCCCACGCCCAGCGCGAAGCAGAGCGCGACCGGCTGCAGGCGCAGATAATAGAACAATTGATTGCCAGGGCGACACCCCCTCTCTCCGCACGGAGCTCCAGGACATCATCACGACAAGGGTCTAGGGCACCTTCCCCTACTCGACCAAGTGACCCGGAACCCGGCCAACAGAAGGATCCTATCTACGTCTCCGAACCCCCTCCCCGACCGGTCCATACGAGACCCAGCAACCGGGAAGAACCGGCCTACGCAGCCGAGAGACTGAATAGAAGACTTCAAGACCTAGAAGACCTAGAAGAGGAAGAGGAAGAGGAGGAAGGTCAAGCCCACCAGCAGCAACGTACTCAGGACCAGGAGGCCCAGTACAGCCCAGACTTCACCCCCGAGTCACTGCGCTACAAACCCCCGACTCAACTCACGGGTGAGTTTGACGCACAATCAGCACCGAGGAACAGCACCTGGGTACCCGGCCTCTGGTACCCACCAAGTACCAGCCCACGACAACACGTACGGGGAGACTCGCCCAGGAGGCCTCTTCCCCAACGCTCACCGATGTGCCAGCCATCCATGGCATCGTACCTTGGCACACCGACGTTCCCAGACTTTACGCACGAGGACAGAGCACAGTACACGGAATTACGGATGTGCTTAGAGACTATGATGTCCGACGTCCCTGATGAGTCGTACAAATATGCCATCCTCCTCAAGCATCTCAAGGTGCCCAGAGCGCATAATATAGCGCTGGCATATTCCAACTCAAGCACCCCATACTCCGCGGCTCTAGTGGCCCTCGACCAGCGTTATGGACGCATATGGGACTACGTGATACAAGAAATAAGAAATATTGACCGTCTCCCCCCATCAAGGTACAATCCCTGGTAGGGATGCTGGGGTCCCAAAGGGAAAAAGGGAGACATGAACTATATGCTAACTCTAATGTAGAACGAATACTAGAGAAGCTCCCTCCAGCCCGCCAAGAGCGCTTTCGGCGGCAGAGAGACCACCGTGATCCCGACGGTCCCGAGCCATCCCTCCTAGACCTAGCCGACTTCCTCGCGAGAGAAGTCAGCAGCCTACGACTGGATACGTTCGTGTGGAGTGGACCAAGCCCAAGAGATGGACCTCGGAGATCTAATGATAACCGCCGGTTGGTGACCGTTATGCACCAAGCCGAATCAGTACCGCAGCACAAGAACCACAACACCCCCTCGACGAAAGAGAAGTGGAAGATTGTATGCCAGTACTGTGAGAAAGAACATTGGCTGTCTCAATGTGACACTTTCAAGAAGATGACCGCTGACGAGGTGAGTCAGTGGATCAAAGCCGAGTGCCGTTTAAAGAAGAAATGCAGCAAGTGTGACGGCGCCCACTTGGATGTCTTGCATGACAGCAACAAGAAGAAACTCGCACCCCCAAGTAGCTCGAGAGTGAACGTCATGTATATCGACCCCGCCAGCAGCGGGAGCTCCCGAGTGCTCTTGAAAGTGGTCCGAGTGATATTAAGCTACGAGGACAAGGTCATGGACACTTACGCCGTCCTGGACGATGGGTCAGAAAATACTCTCCTCCTCGCATCCACCGCAGCCCGGCTGGGTCTGCGGGGGAGCGAAGAAACAATGACAATCCATACTATAAGAAGAGACCTGAAGACCATAAAGGGTGAAAATGTCTCCTTCACGATCGCAGCAGTCGGGCAGCCCGAGAAGCAGTATAGGATTACTAACGCCTTCACCAGCCAAGACATAGGCCTGTCACAGTACACCTACCCCATCCCCAAGCTGATGGAAAAATACGTGCACCTACGTCAACTACCTATACCGCTCATCGACGGCGCCACCCCGACCCTGCTCATAGGATCCGACCACGCACACCTCATCGTCCCAACGGACCGGGTCCACATCGGGCCCAGAGGCTGTCCAGCAGCAGTCGAGACCCGCCTAGGATGGACACTACAAGGCCCCCTCTCCAGGTCTCCCAACCGACCAGCAGCCACTCGCTGCCTCCACTCAAGAATAAAAGAAGAAGACACCACCCTCTTACAGCACGTCGAGAGGCTATGGACATTAGACGCAATGCCCTTTAAGAATGAAAAGAAACTCGTTCGATCAAAGGAAGACACTTATGCCATAACCCTCCTCGAGCAGAGGACAAAGAGAGTCGAGGTCAATGGAGTGATGAGATACGCAACTCCACTCTTGAGGCGAGAGGGTATGCCCACCCTCCGCACCTCAAAAGAAGCGACGGAGCGATATCTACTGAACACCGAGCGGCGTCTAGCCAAAGACCCCACTCAAACCACTGTGTACCGCGCTGAGATTGACAAGCTAATCACAGCGGGACACATAAAGAAAATTGACATTCAAGAGGCCGACCAGACGACCGAATCATGGTACGTGCCCCACCACAAGGTCCACCACAACGGCAAGGATCGTATTGTGTTCAACTGCAGCTACCAGATCGGACTACAGAATCTGAATAAAGAACTTTTGCCCGGCCCAACACTCGGCCCCTCTCTACTAGGCGTGTTGCTATGTTTCCGCCAAGACAAGGTGGCCATCAGCGGCGACATCAAAGGGATGTTCCTGCAGGTGCGACTAGTGGAAGAGGACAAGCCCCTGCTGCGGTTCTTATGGAGAGAGAGGATCGGGGATGAGCAACCATCCATCTACCAATGAGAGGTCCTCCCTTTCGGAACCACATGCAGCCCATGCTGTGCTACGTTCGCACTGCAAAAACATGTCGCAGAGGACCCAGCAGCTGACGAGGAGGTCAGACAAAGTGTAGAGAGGAGTTTCTACGTGGACAACTGTCTGCAAAGCGTCTCGACGCCAGAAGAAGCCGAAGCCCTCCTACTCAAGCTCCGCGCCTACCTGATCAAAGGCGGCTTTGATCTCCGGCAGTGGGCCAGCAGCGACCCTCAAGTACTGCGCAGCCTCTCCCCAGAGAACAAGGCAGCAAGCAGCGAGACCTGGATGGCGACCATCCCAGGTGAAGCCCAAGAAATGACATTAGGACTAGTCTGGCGCTTCAAAACAGACTCGCTCCATTACAGATACACACCCCTGACCACGGAGCAGGGAAGGTCGACTTCTCTACCGACCACCAGATGGAGTGTATACAGAACACTCGCCAGACAATATGACCCGTTGGGATGTATCCTACCTTACACCACCAGGGCAAAAATGATTGTACGAGAGCTGTGGGACAAGGAACAGGGCTGGGACGACCCCATACCCGACCACCTCGCTTCCACCTGGAGAGAGTGGGAAAAAGAACTCAACTCGCTCCCAAATGTGAACATACGCCGCAGCTACTTCCCACCCACAGTGCGGCTGGAGACGTGCCAGATGGACCTGCACGTCTTCAGCGACGCCTCAGAAGTAGCCTACGGCTCGGTGGCCTACTTGCGGGCCCGAGAGGAGGGAGGAGAAATACACACAGCCTTCATCCTGGCTCGCTCAAGGATAGCCCCCCGCAAGCAACAATTGATCCCGCGTCTAGAGCTCTGCACAGCCCTGGTAGGCGCGCAACTCGCCACGTTAATCCAACGTGAACTCACCATCCCGGTGCAAAGAACAATCCTGTGGTCAGACTCCATGACCGTACTCACATGGATCCAGTCCGATTCGTGTAGATACAAGGTCTTCGTGGGAGTCAGAATCACAGAGATCCAAGACTTAACAGAATCAGCATGCTGGAGGTACGTGGACACGAAACAGAACCCAGCAGATGTCATCACACGGGGGATGTCCCTAGATGACCTCACACGTCACAATATCTACAGTGACGGTCCCGAGTTCCTCAAGCTCCCGGAAGAAGAGTGGCCTAACCCCACCCCACGGGAGGCTAGTCAAGAGGAGGCAGAGATGAAGAAATCTATGTTCTGTGGGTTGACGCACACACCAGTCCCCACCGACCCTAACATAGACGACTGCCCCACCCTTGAGAGTGCGCAGTTGGAGACATTCCTGTGGCACCACCCTGAGGTTCCCTCCACTACTGACATTAACGCCGCTAACTACGAAGAAGCAGAACTCCTTCTGCTACAGCGAGCCCAAAGAGACTCGTTCCCCGAGGAGCTAGACTGTCTGCAGGGATCAAAGCCAGTCCCGTCAGACAGCAGACTGCTCCACCTGGCTCCTGAGCGCGACGCCCATGACCTCATCAGAGTGGGTGGTCGTCTGAGACGAGCCCCGGACTTAACGGATGACGTCAAGTTCCCTATAGTCCTCAACAGCCGACACAAGGTCACCGAGCTCATCATAAAGAAATACGACGAGGATGTGCACCACGCTGGGGCAGAGAGAGTCTTCGCTGAGATCCGACGTCGCTATTGGATACTGAATGGAAGAGAAGCAGTACGACGCTTCCAGCGGACCTGTCTAGACTGTCGCAAGTGGCGAGCACAGCCCAGTATACCCAGGATGGCTGACCTGCCTCCCTGTCGCCTCCGACTTGGCGACAAGCCCTTTCACTCCACCGGCATGGACTGCTTCGGCCCGCTTTACGTGAAGAAAGGAAGAGGGACGGAGAAGAGGTGGGGCATTGTATTCAAATGCATGACCACCCGAGCAATACACATAGAACTCCTTCCGACCATGAGTACGGACTCATTCCTCATGGCCTTCCGGAGATTCACAGCGCGAAAAGGAAAACCGTCTATATTATTGTCTGATCACGGGACAAACTTCAAAGTCGGAGAAAGAGAGCTGAGAGAGAGCTTCCAAGTCATGGGTCCAGAACTTAAGACCCACCTCGCTCCCTCTCAGATTGACTTCCAGTTTAACCCCCCGAACGCCCCTCACTTCGGGGGAACCTGGGAACGAGAAGTACGTTCAATAAAGACAGCCCTGTACGCCGTGCTTGGGGCCCAGACCGTGGCTGAAGAAGTCCTCACGACAGTCCTCACAGAGATCGAGGGAGTATTGAACTCAAAGCCCCTCGGTTACGTCTCAAGTGATGTAGCTGATGTCGACCCAGTCACCCCCAACACTCTCTTGATGGGGCGGCTGGACCCCGCGCTCCCGCAGACGGTGTACAGACCTGAAGAAGCGAACGGCCGAAGAATGAGAGGTACAGTCAAGTATTGGCTGACAAGTTTTGGAACAGTTTCCTCCTCCACTACCTACCGTCTCTACAAACCCGCCAGAAATGGGTAAAAGATAGAGACAACTTGACGGAGGACACAGTTGTCATGATCGTGGACCAATCACTACCCCGAGCTATGTGGCCGGCCGGCCGCGTAAGCAAAGTGATCACTGGTGCCGACGGAAAGGTCAGAGCGGCAGAAGTTCTTGTCCAGGGACGGACATACACCCGACCCGTGGCGAGGCTGATAGAGTTGCCAAGGCTCCCTGACTCTTGTGAATTGCCCTACTCCCCACAACAGACATTGAGTAGTTGACAAGACGATTAATCTGTCTTTGCTTTATCTAATTAGGTGCGGACTAATTAGGAGGCGGCTGTTACAAAGGGTCAGATTAAACCGAATATATATATTTATTGCTTGAGATCCCTTGTATAATATTTGTATATCGTTTGATATCCCTTGTATATTCTTTGTATATATACACGGAATATCCCTTTACCTGGGTACAAACCAGACCATAATATTCGCTCTCCTAATGGACAGCGACCCCTAGGCGCCAACGACCATACCCCCAACGGCAAGTTCAAAGGCAACGCCAAGGCATGTCTCAACATGTCCAGGTTTGCGCAGTAATACGAGACAGAACTGAGGTTGGCACTAGATAATTCACCTTACGTATAAATACGGCGCAGGTGGAAACAGCAGCAATTCGTTCATTACTAGTAAAGCCTTCACCACGAGACAACGTGCAGTGAAGTGGGCAACTTTGCCTCTGAATAGAGCCTTGAGAACCGCGTGCGAATAGATTGCTAAAGTGTCAGAGTTTAACGCAGTACCGTTGAGTTCGACTTATTCTAATGTGAAGTAATAGTCTATCATTTATAGTGTATCGTGCGGCTACCGTTCTTCAGTGACCAGCATTACCACCGGTTCGTCGTGTATATAGCTAGTGCACTTATCCAGGCTGGGCGGCCTAAACTCGTGCCCCCACCCGAGGAGTCCTAGACGAGAACCGTTGGATATGTACACCGGAGAACCTACACCGGCGACTGCAGAACCTTTTCTGGTTGGATTATATTGCTTTGGTACCGTGACTGCTGGAGCAGAGAACCGTCTACCCCACTATCGTGTGGGATCTACCCCCCGTGAGGAGCATCACTCGAGCCCGCCTCTAGGAAGAGGCTGGCTAGCTTTCATCCATGCTGTCGAGCATACTGGATTATAGCTGTTGCTTTGTCTACGGATCAAGGGAGTACTGCACTGGCTCCTGTATCTGGAGCCTCGTTATTCCGCGTTGACCCAGACTTTGCACCCGAACATTCCTCTACCCTGCCGGCCTTACACCCGGAGGGAACCCCCCAGTGTCTCCAGCTGGTACTAGTGTGCCTTATGTAATTGCTATGCCACAGGTGCCGTCAGTTTAGACCCATCTTACTATTCTCATTGACTTACGCTCTTGACCTACTTTACGTGTGTTCTTCGCCTTACAAGCGCGAGTATAATTCTCAATCTGTAACCTAACGTTGCTCTGATAATAATAAATACCCTCCAAATAGAACTTTATGTGTCATTGCCGTATTCTTGTGTGGGTGTTCACCATATATATTCATGTACTGTATGGCCAGTAATTAAAGTACATAACTAAGTAGTGGTTTAATATACCATACTCTCAATACAGTCAGGGAATTGTACCCCTCAGTTACAAACAGAGACGCGCACGGTGACGTACTCTATGGCGGGGGAATTTCTGCGGTGCACACGCCCAATATTCCAGGCCGTGGTACCAGGAAACTCCCCCCCCCCCTCACCCCGTAACATGCCGAACCGCAACGTGACAGGAACCTTGAAGGACAGGGGGTGTACCCCTGACCAACAGAAAAAAGGGAGAGAGGAAAGGTTACCAGTTCACCCCTTTACGACCCCACACCCATGATACGATGTAATGACAAAAAGAGAGTATGACACAGTCATAGTCAGCTCTATGAAGCGTTTGACAGCTTCACACAGCGCATGAGCTAACCTGCTATCTGATTTTTACTAAGGAAAAAACACAGAATAGAGAGGGCTCTCTAAGAGCCCCGGTCCAAACTTACACATGTGCTTCTGTGGCCAGTCCAACCCAGTTGTAGGTCACATGAAAAATGGCAAAAACACTCTACAGAGGAACGCCGTTTTTCATAATGAGAGAATACATAATTCTCGATTAGTATCGGCCATAGGCCTTGCTAAGCACACACGAAAGCGACCAAACAATCTTTTCTTTTAGGAAAATAAAGTTTCTCCAGCAGTCTTAGCACAACCTCAGCAATCAAGCTAAGGGTTACATCGCATCCCTACCACACAAAGACACAATGTAGTGCAACAACATGTCTGATAGGAGGATGAAAAAGTCCCCAGGGAACCGGGGGGAAACACAATCCTCCTACTTTACCCTTAATACGGCCAGTTAAAACAGGAAAACCTGTTAATATGTGAACACACTGTTCATTGTCATCACAGGCTGAGAAAAGAATATTCTTTACTCATTTGTCACTAAGCACAGCTTCATAGGTTAGTTACCCCTTAGTTGTGAGTACACGGTACATATAAACACACATGATGTTTCTCACACAACAACCAGATCATTTTCACATCTGTAACAACAACCCGATTTGCACGGAGAAGCTAATACCAGTGACAAGACAATTCACACAAAACTCGCGTCGTATCCTAAATGTATTGCAGCAACACACGTTTTTGGAAAACAGCGTTATTTACTAAACATGTAGAAGGTAAAGCCAGAAGACACGTATAAGGTCTGGCCAAACCTTTGTCCTACCCGGAGCGTAGATCAGCGAAGTGCAGTCTCAAGGCCCCGTAGAAAACACAGCCGTCCTGTGTTGTTCGAACTGGGCAGCGTTGCCGCTCCAACCTGTCGCTACGGTCCTCTTTTCCTTTTTTTTTTTTTTTATTATCTTTCTTCCCCTCCTTTTTTCCCGATTTTCTCTCCCATCCCACCCTTCCTGGTTGTTGCATACTTTCCCCTACTGTTGGTCCGGGAGACCGGAGACTGTCACATGCTTTCCTCCGACGCATGTGCAGCCTGGGGCAGGCCAACCTGGCCGCGCAGGTTCTCACCGGGGAGAGTGTAGCGTGTGGGAGGCCACACTATCTCTCCTCAGATCCAACCCTCGCTGAGCAGGCGCCCCGACCGAACTGTAGGGGTCGCTGTCCACAACGCCCAGGACCCACCCTTCAGCTTTCCCACCCTCTGATACGGCCAATTGTATCAGTGTGAGGGGCCAGCCAAGCTGATAGCAACGCCGGGAGCTGGATTCGAACAGGCGAATCCTAGTGTCTCCCGGTGTTGGTGACGAACGTAATCTCCGTGCGCCACCTGCCCCCCCACGGTCCTCTTTGTTGACGCAATCCTTGCCGTCCTGGCTCAGGGCAGGGTCGACGAACATCCCCTGTCAAAGATGACGTCGTAGTCAAGAGTGTAAAACATGTTATAATCAAAGCACGTTCAACAGAGTAGCATTAAGCTAACGGCCGCCCTAACCGTCGGACGCTACCGCCCCCGCCCGCGAGACGCCGAGCGAACGGCGCGCGCGACCAGAGAGTAGCTTCGAATCCCCCCCGCCTCTCCCCGTGAGGGAGAGGAGAGTCGGGAACCGCGGCGGCGCGCGAGGTGCCGGAGCCACCCCGCGCTGGACCTAGGCCGATAGCAGCAAGCTAACGTTCCCCAGCCTAACCTAGTAGGCCACCTAGTGATTACAGCAGGCTAGCGCCGCAGCTAACAGCTGACTGGCTAACAGTAGGCCACCACTAGCACGTAAGCTAAGCAGCTATCACCTGAACTTGTACACAATGATATAACACTCACCCAGACAGGCCGCCGTTCTGAAACCCTCCTCACTTTTTAAGAGAAAAGAGAAACAAGATGTCAACACAGCTTTACAACGGTGATTTTACCAACACCCGACGGAGCCAGCACAATACCCAAACTGGCCTGTGTAGCTGACTTGAACATAGATCTTCCGCTATCGAACATCTATGCCCATATCTCCTCGTGAAGGAATACTCTCATTTGGATATGAAAGAAGGGGCTACACGGTGACAGAGAGAATCCACTCGTCCAGAAAACACAGGGATCACCGTCATGGCCCACTAGTTAAAACTATAATGGGCTTCAGACCAAGGTCTTCTGTCGCCTAAGAGGCTGAACAAATGACCCTAGCCTGGGGCCGGTTTTCATAAACATTGTCAATTAGCCCCCATAGCACTAACAGACAAGTGGAGCCTGCCAGCAAAACATAACTCACCAAAACCTGGAACCCACCGCTTCTCACAACAGCGGCGCGTCCTACAGCCCAGTTGTGCCTTTACCGCAACCAGCACACAGCAAGGACTGCAGTTGGAAAAGCATGTAGCGGCGCAAACTCCCAATACGAAAACCGGTGGGGGATTTTTAGAATGATCATCATCTTCCAGACACTCCAGTACGAAGACAATATCGCCGTATTTTCTTGAAAATAGTGAGAGAGAAAATAAAGATATGATGTCAACGTATCCTTGTTTTCCAACTCTTCTCCTACTTCTTCTTCCATCACATCACGTCAAGTGTGGGGATCTACCGAGGCACTTCTTCCTTGTGGTGAAAGCGAGAAGGAGGCGAGTGGGTGGCCCCACCCCTGCTTATATGGGTAAGCTGATAGGGGTGTGGTCAGACAAATATTGGGATTAAAGGTACATTGTGGTCTTTATTCAGTGCGTGTACACGTGTGCGAGGACAGTGCAGAAAGTGACGCCGAGCGAGAGCTAATACGATACAGAACGATGGTTGCGCTTTCACATGTAACGTCTTTCTTTATTGTGAAACAACAATAATTTCCACCAACGTCACAACACGAAAAACAAACACTTTGAAAGGGGAAAGGAAATAAGAGACAGTAGTCTCCAAAACACCAATGCAGTTTACACTAAACTGAGTGATGTTGCTGGGCACACATCAACACAATAGATAATAACATGAATACAAAATAAGCTAAGCACGACGCCAACGTGGTGTCACAATTATGCTCCCGACATGAGCGACAACAAATGCTTCTTGGTAGAGTACTCACACCTGTGGACAGGGAAGAACTGACAATGAGAGAACACAACAGGTGAGCATTATGAAGGAGAGTCAACTACACACAGTAGCCGTTAATTAGCAATCAGGACATATTAGAAGAGAGGAAAAGGGTGAAATACTCCAGGGTGGCGCTCAGGGGCGGGGCTAGGAGGTGGCTACTTGGGCTCAAGCCCAGAATGTTTTCTGAAATATATATATTTTTTTTTTGGACAATTAATCATTGTTACATGAAAATATGTTTGCACCAGATTTAGCAGAAGCTAATTTCCATCTGTAGTCTATCCAGCTGCTAACTGTATTTGAGGGAGTTAAGTATTGGTGTTATGGTAGACTCAGACCTAAGCTTTAAATCACAATCAACAAGTTGACAAAAACATAATTCTTCCACCTTAGAAACATAGCTAAAGTACGGCCATTTATAAATCAAAAGGACGCTGAAAACCAGATCCATGCCTTTATCTCAAGCCGACTCGACTACTGTAATGCACTCCTTACCGGTCTCCCGAAAAAATACGATGATAACTATTTTATTGCAATGCACTATTGCATTATTTTATTCTATTTGACTAACTATTTTATTGCACTGCACTATTTTACTTTGTATCAGTGATAATCAAACCATAAACAAAGACGCCTATTAACACTTTCAGCGCCAGATGGCGCTGTTTACTGTTACTGTTGAAAGGCCAGCACCTTTTAACATGGGGATACGTGGCTGTGTTTGCAGGCCTAAAGCTATATTATATATTATAGCTATGGATCTAATAATATAGTCGATTGTCATTGAGTTTCTTCCGGTCAAGATGCAAAAAACAGATCATTTTTCCATCCATACATTTCCGTTTTATACCGTCGTGAATATGAGTGTAGTTTCAGGGTGGTCTGGTGTCATTTCCAAAATGACAGACACCAAGCCACATCGTTTCAAATGGAGTGCAATAGCAATAGGTGTTAGGCGGCGGTATTGGACTTTTGAGATCTCAGACCCATCCCCAGTGATAACACAGGCTGCCGGCATGTCTTTATGAATGGAAATATCGAATAAAAGAAACAACGATGAAAACCCGACTATACTCTGGTTTTCGGGGGTCCTGGCGCTCAACGTTCGGCGAGTTAACCCTAGATCTTAGATCCTAATATGAAAAAAATAAAATTTAATGTTCTATGTCTTACCTTAACTTTGTCTATTTTGCTGCTATCTATTTTATGCTTTATGTCTGCACTTTATGCATTGCTCTTGATCTGCCAATGTTGTGCTAATTTTATGCCTGTCTTTTTGTACTGCTGTGAAGCACTTTGAGCTGCAATTCATGTATGAAAGGTGCTATACAAACAGTGTATTATTATTATTATTATTATTATTATTATTATTATTATTATTATTATTATTATTATTATTATTATTATTATTATTTTATTATTATTATTATTATTATTATTATTATTATTATTATTATTATTATTATTATTATTATTATTATTATTATTATTATTATTATTATTATTATTATTATTATTATTATTATTATTATTATTATTATTATAAATTATTATAGTTTGCTTCATTAATTAAAGGGTGTGAATTTAAGTGTTCTCTAGTGCCTTTTGTCCGCTTTAAGGTGGTGGTATAAGTTAAAGGTTGTGGTGTCGAAGTAAAAAAAATCCGTGCACCTATCTGGGCTAAGCCCCGGATCTCCTACAATCCTAAATCCGCCCCTGGCGCTAGGGCTTTTACTCCTAAGTGAGAGCAAAAGGCCCAAACGTTACACCTGATGAACGTTGGACAACTGAAGAATAGTATTTAATAATTGAATGCAAGTGACGACAGTGTCTCTTTAGTGTATTGTCTTTAGAATAAATATCACGAACAATTATTTAAGGCAAGAATCAATCAATTGGCTCTGGGAATAATTATTCTTGAAAGCCCAGGGTAGAGAAAACCAAATCAATAGTGAATTATTTTATTCTTAACAAAAATAAGAATCTGTTCATCTGTTTTATTTTATCACACAAGATATACTGTAGCCTACATTATAGTAGGATATACATTGATTCCTGCAGTGCAGTCAGGTGAAAGGAGAATAAGCGTCTGTGGTAACTTATCATGATTACTTCTACACCAGGGCCCTCATTCATCAACGTGTCTTACGCACTGATTTGTGCTTAACCTGTGCGTACGATCATTTCTAAGCAAAGAGTGGGATTCATCAATTTCAACTTGAACTTGACTTTGTGCTTATGTCTACGCACAGCTCTGAGCACACTTAGCTGACGCCCAGTGGTAGAATATCGTTACTACGCACAAGCGCTCCTCAGTACATGCATTCGTTCCAACGCGGAAATAAAGACACTGGCGCGTGTTCTGTATGACCCCCGTAATTCATTATAGTTTATTGTGAAATAGCGATATTAGTGTAATTATTGTCAAACCCTAAATAGCATGTGGAATAGGTCTTTCTCTCCGAATGAATGCAGGTTTATATATATAGCGTTATGGGGTGCACTGACTGCGCTCGCAGGAACTGTTTTCAGAGATAGCATCAGATAGGGATGAATGAGGGGCAGTCTAATTGCAGAGAGAACATAATATTAACTAGAGTCCACTACCCGAGACACCTCCTTCATTTGTACCGCAATTTGGGACCCAAATTGGAGCTATGAGCTTAAAAGCTTTTCCATGCTTATTTGAGAAGGTCCAGCTGCAGAGCCGGAGAGACAGACAGCAGAGAGACAGACAGACAGACAGATAGACACTGTTCCACAGTGTGTGTGTGTGACCACTAGTCTCCTAGTAGAGACCCCCCCCTCTGGACCACCTCCCAGTAGAGACCCCCCCCCCCCTCTGGACCACCTCCTAGTAGAGACAAGTTTTCTGAAATTTATGTTTATATATGCAAATGAGGCACTTCCCCATTAAATATGTGGACATTTATGGATGCAATAAGGCAAAATGAAGTAAAATGAACAACTAAATGTGTGTTATTGACGTTTTATTGTCACTAGTTTCATAGAAGACATGTTTAGGAAGCAAAATATAACAAAATCTCAAAATCAACAAAAAAAGTATATTTGCCTATTCACCTGCAGTGTCTCGCCTTAATCCTCATCTTCGTCTTCTTCCTAGAGAAGTCTCTACTAGGAGGTGGTCCAGAGGGGGGGGGCTGAGTCTCTACTATTAGACTAGTAGTCACACACACACACGCACGCACACACACACACACACACACACACACACACACACACACACACACACACACACACACACACACACACACACACACACACACACACACACACACACACACACACTGTGGAACAGTGTCTGTCTGTCTGTCTGTCTCTCTGCTGTCTGTCTCTCTGCTGTCTCTCTCAAAATAGTATAAGTGCTATCTTGGCCCTGAGAGTTGCTCTCCGACTCTGCAGCTGGACCCTCTCAAATCAGCACGAAAAAAGCTATAAGCTTATAAAACGATTTAATATGCCAAACTTCGTTTTAAATTCCTTAATTCACTTTTGTTTATTTCATAAAGATTTTCCCGACATAATGATACCTGCCCCGACCAGATCCGTGACTCTGTTGCGATACAGATGAATTATCTACTCAGAAAGCTTATAAAACAATTTAATATGCTAAACTTTGTTTTTAAATTCTTTAATTCACTTTTGTTTATTTCATAAGGATTTTCCCGACATAATGATACCTGCCCCGACCAGATCCGTGACTCTGTTGCGATACAGATGGATTATCTACTCAGAATAGTATTATAAAGTGGCTATCTTATATGCTGTAGATCACTGCTGGTATGTGCGTGCAGAACCTTTATTTCAGCGGGGACTGTAGTATTTATTTGACGTTACTGTACAATATATGTGTATTAAAAGACGGAGCTGTCTTTTATTGTATTATAATAATTATTAATATTAAAAATAAATTAAGAAAGGCATTCTTATTCCAGCATGCATTAATGACACTAACGGGCAACGGCAAAACAGTGGTTAATGGTCTTTATTAGTGTTTGCGCTGCCCAGGCAGCAATGGTTAATAGATATCATATCCGACATCACCGTTCTCATAACACGCTTCCCTCGGCTTAGTCAATTTTTCCACATTTCATGGGGGTATTCCATTACCGTATATGGTTAATCGGGGCGGTTCTGGTATGCAAATACTTAAAACAGTGCACAAGCTCAAACGTAGGATCAAAGTCATATTCATCATGACAGGTGTGCGTATAACCTGCATACGCACGTGTGGTGAATCCCGATTTTACTGTGCGTGCACTGATTCTACATTCTGTGCTTACGTGTGGAAATAGAACATGTTCTACGTCCACGTTGATGAATGAGGGCCCAGGTATGCACAGGGGTGTAAAAAGTACCCAGAAATTATACTTAAGTGAAAGTATGGGTACCGTCTCAAAATCTTACTCAAGTAAAAGTCAGAGTATCTGGCTAAAAACACACTTGAGTAAAAGTAAAAAAGTTTCTACTTTTAAATGTACTTAAGTACTAAAAAGTAAAAGTAAAAACTTTATTTCTGACCGTCTATTCTTCTGATAGCAGGTGTTTAATCAAAGATCCCCGCTTTCTAGTCTTGCACAATGAGATATTTGGGGTGCTTTTTCAATGTATGTGATGTATAGATTGGGGAGAGATGACCACAGCTAAAACGGTGGTAACGAAATGTGCATGGTTCGCTTTAGAAAACGGTGATAGAAGAAGAGGCAGTAGCCAGCACTGCAGAATGTTTAGCAGCCAGCCCAATGTTTTGCATTCCTTGCAGGAACAAACTGATAAGAGTGTACTGTAGGCCCAGAGCGAGGGAGAGGGGTTCATCTTAATGCAACAGTAATGAAACGTGAAATGGTGTGAAAGGTTAGCAGTTGTCATGACAACACGTCGCATGACAACCAGAAGGCGGGGCCGTCGTTGCGACGACGAACATCTATAAGTCGAACGGTGTTTCTGGGTGTGAGGCAGACTAGAATCTGACTCAGACTAGAATCTGACCAAGAGCGAGTAGGACTGATATCACACAGAGGACACTCTCTCCTCTCACAAGAGGGGGGGGGGGGGGGGGGGGAGGAAGAATGCCACAACATCATTAGCTTCGGCTAACACGAGGAGGGTTCAGGCTAACGACCAGGCCTGACCGCTATTGGACATAACAGCAAAAGGACGATAATCTGAACACACCGAAAGATCATTAGAATAGACTCTTCAAGGACAATAACATCTGATAACATCTGATTATGAGGTTCTGTTTATAGCAATAAAACAACGCTTTTCCTCATAAGGTATCTCACGGTGTTGAAGTGTCGAATTCTTACGGAGGTGGAGAATTAGTATGGTTTATGGATTGCACTAACGGGGGAGATAAGGATCTTATCAGCCAGTGTCAGAGACGTCAGGACCATTAAAATGACACAACGCAGAGGAATTGGATGGAGAGCCAAAACAGATGAAGACGTGATACTGGCCAGTTTGATCAGGATCTTACAGTTGGTGCCGATGACAGCCGGATTTGCAAGAGATTAAAACAACGGGAACAGTTGGTTGTTGATGACAGCCGGATTTGCAAGAGATAAGAACAACGGATAAAGACTTTTTCA
This sequence comes from Notolepis coatsorum, assembly GCF_963971535.1. Taxonomy (NCBI): domain Eukaryota; kingdom Metazoa; phylum Chordata; class Actinopteri; order Aulopiformes; family Paralepididae; genus Notolepis; species Notolepis coatsorum. The sequence goes on from NC_140170.1 coordinate 117,414,557, forward strand.
ATAATGGGGCGACAGTGGACAACAGTCATCAATGTGTGGGAGAATCATGATCGAAGCAAGGCCGGCCAGCCCTGGGAGAGAGCGTCGAGTCGAGCGGTCATGAGGCGGACCAGCGCTGTAGGAGAAACAGCGCTCCGGAGAAAGATGTGAGTTCACTGTGCACACGTGGTTGTTTTGATCTTTTAAGCCAAATAAAAACGAACGAAGATAGTGCATCCGTAAATAAGTAGCGACAGAGAAGCCAGCTGTGATAATATGAGCAGAGAGCCATGGTGTTTTGAAAAACCAAGATGGGTTTTATCTACAGGGAATGAAAAACAAACGGGCCGGTGAAGGAAGGCAGTGTTCTAAGGGGTTAATTCCATTTTTGTTGGTCTGTAATATAAGGGTTGTTTTCCTCGCAAGAGGCGGGAACGCGGGACTGTGAGTCGGGAGAATCTATCTACGTTTTTCAGACCTACCGTCATTTGGCATTCAGTCTATTTTTGACCTGTTCAGTACTTGCATGTTAGTAGATCATCTATTGTCATGTGACCTGCAGACATCATTATGACCTGTTTGGCCGACGAGACTCTAAGAAACAGTTGTTTTGTTGTTAGGCCTTGAAAAGGAGGGCAGCGTTTGTTTGTTTGAGAGTAGCCATTATGAGCGAGACAAGATGGCCGCAAAAGGGGCCACGAGGAGGATGATACAAGATGGCCGTGAGCCACGAGGAGATAAGAACCAGGAAGTGACACGTCAACTAAACCACCATAGAGGAGGAGTAGGTTGCCACCTAGTGGCGGAGAGGGGGTAGTGCTGGGAAGTTTTCATTACCCATAGGGGAATATTTAGATATAGGCCTGTACTACCATCTAGTGGCGGAGTGGGGGAGTGATTCAATAGTGAATCTAATGAGCACAGAGAGTGGATCTATTATAATAATAATATTAGATATAGAGTTTAATTATACAATGGATTAAATGAGAATTGCACAGAAAGATGGTGCAGTTATTTGAATGGGTTAATTATGGAATTAAAGAGGGAGTTTGAATTCCAGTGGGGCCTTCTCACACCTAATAGATAGGCAGGGTCTTCAGAAGACACGTCACCAGAAGAACTGGCGCACGCTGGGGGTCAAACTGGGATGAAGAGTTGCGCGGAGTGGGTATCGGAAACTGCAAGTGTCACGCCGGAAGACAACAAACAGGGAACCGCCCTGTAAGATGGATAATAGGTGTGGAGAAGGTGGTAGACTAATAGCAAAACAAGGGAAGTCGAATGTACAGACGACTGCCGGTGTTGTGTTTCTGCTTTCAAGGGGGGAATGACACCGACAGCGATGGAGATGGCCAGGAGACAGACTGGAGGAGGAGGAAGCCGCAGGGGCCAGGCACGGCAGCCTGGTACACAGATAGTCCACGACGAGAGAGAGGAGACGGCGGCGGTGGAGGAGCAGATGTGGAGGGGACAGCCAGAGACACTGAGCAGTAGCAGACCAGGGGAGACATTTTTGCCTAGGGGACCGCGCCCAGGGAGGAGGACCAGCTCAGGAAAGGAGCCGTCACTGAAATGGGCCCTTGCCCTAGAAGACGGGACCGGCCCAAGATGGGAGGTGTACTGTAAGAGGGAAGGGAGCGCTCTGATTTGGACGTGGGGTACCTAATAGGGGGGCCGAAGGGTTTTAGGTGTGTCGTCTGAAAAGTTGCAATCTGTGTTTTTCTCTGCCTCTCTCTCTCTCTCTCTCTCCTCCATGACCGTTGTTTATCCTTTCTGGTTTAGGTGTGATGCGGGTAATGGAAAACAAAAGGAAAACAGCAGACGGCGGGGCCCTAATTGTTATGAGTCTATTTTTGTGTATAATTAATTGAAAAAACCAAGTAGTCTTATGATTCTGAAGGTTGATTAAGAATCAAAGGGGGGAATGAGAGATTTGGGGTGCTTTTTCAATGTATGTGATGTATAGATTGGGGAGAGATGACCACAGCTAAAACGGTGGTAACGAAATGTGCATGGTTCGCTTTAGAAAACGGTGATAGAAGAAGAGGCAGTAGCCAGCACTGCAGAATGTTTAGCAGCCAGACCAATGTTTTGCATTCCTTGCAGGAACAAACTGATAAGAGTGTACTGTAGGCCCAGAGCAAGGGAGAGGGGTTCATCTTAATGCAACAGTAATGAAACGTAAAATGGTGTGAAAGGTTAGCAGTTGTCATGACAACACGTCGCATGACAACCAGAAGGCGGGGCCGTCGTTGCGACGACGAACATCTATAAGTCGAACGGTGTTTCAGGGTGTGAGGCAGACTAGAATCTGACTCAGACTAGAATCTGACCAAGAGCGAGTAGGACTGATATCACACAGAGGCCACTCTCTCCTCTCACGAGAAGGGGGGGGGGGGGAGGAAGAATGCCACGACATCATTAGCTTCGGCTAACACGAGGAGGGTTCAGGCTAACGACCAGGCCTGACCGCTATTGGACATAACAGCAAAAGGACGATAATCTGAACACACCGAAAGATCATTAGAATAGACTCTTCAAGGACAATAACATCTGATAACATCTGATTATGAGGTTCTGTTTATAGCAATAAAACAACGCTTTTCCTCATAAGGTATCTCACGGTGTTGAAGTGTCGAATTCTTACGGAGGTGGAGAATTAGTATGGTTTATGGATTGCACTAACGGGGGAGATAAGGATCTTATCAGCCAGTGTCAGAGACGTCAGGACCATTAAAATGACACAACGCAGAGGAATTGGATGGAGAGCCAAAACAGATGAAGACGTGATACTGGCCAGTTTGATCAGGATCTTACAACAAGGACCAATCAGCATGGGTATGGGCGGGTTAATTTTCCATTGATGGGGATTTGATTGGCTGTTTTTAAATAAAGCGCGGCCGCAGGATTAATAGCGTTAACGTAAGGTTATGAATATAACCAAGTTCTGTGAGTTATGGTGCGCTCAGCACCAGTAGCACTGTACTTCACTTCGTGTACATACACTGAATAAAAAAATTCCACCATGTACCTTTTCATCCCCATATTCGTCTGACCACACCCCCTTCCACTTACCTTCATAAGCAGGTGTGTGGTCACCTACTCGCCTCCTTCCCAAACTTTCACCACAAGGCGAGATCAAGGGCAGCAGCGGCGTCCTGTTGCTGAGAGCACCATAACTCACAGAACTTGGTTATATTCATAACCTTACGTTCTGTTTCGTTAAGGCTTCGCTCAGCACCAGTAGCACAACGGGGGCTGAGCGGGAGCCTTAGCCCGACAAATACACCCCGCTGAGGCCCCCCACAACCATCAGACCGGGGAGGACCGAGCCCCCCCGACCCTCCCTAATGGAGGACACCCTCCCTAGTGGAGGCTTATGGGAGGGCGACGGATCCGACCAGGCGAAGAGGAACTCAAGCAACTCAACGCACAGGGTGAGCAGACCGTGGCTTGACCCCACGACTACACACACGCACAACCCGCATGCCACCAGGGAACGAACGGAAGGAACAACCTCGTTACTGCCCCCAAAATCACGGGGTCAAGAGCAACCCCAACCCCGTGGCAAGGCCGTAGCAGCGGAGCGCGAAGGAAGACCCAGTCCCACTGAAGGGACTGGATCCCCCGGAAAAAGGGGGCCTGGAGAGGTCAATGACGCCAGGCATCAAGACCCCACCAGGTGGTCACTTAGTGACACCGCCCCCCACATCGCCAGCGTATTCGGATAGGGCCCCTCCAAGAGCGGGCCTTTTCCCCCCAATAGCACACCGCCTGGCACACCGCCATGGCCGTAAGCACTCAAAAGCTAACCAACGGAAGCAGGCAGCGCACCGTGGAAACCAGGCAGCAGGCTGTAACCTGAGCCTGGAGCACTGCGGACGAGACAGGCGCCAAAGGAGTCAGCTGAAAACAGCCCCCCCGGCGGAAGGGGCGCATGCTGGCGTTGTTGATCACCATGACAAAGCCTCCATTAAAAAAAAAACCACCCAGAGGGGTTGAGGCAGAGAAGGCTGACATGATTGGCAGACGTCATGAACGTGCAGGGGCACACTCAACCGGGTAACCCGGGAGTTGACTCTGCTCCAACACACCAGGGAATCAACCACCCCCTTGGTACCAATGCGGTGGTTGTTCCTATAACCCCTCAAGAAAAAGGGTTATCCCAGGTCTACGGTATCAACGAAACTTTACTTCGGACCGGGCCCGGCGGCTCGGGAAGCACACAGGGTTACCAGAGGAGGTCCAGAAGACCACCCCAAAAGCCCTCTCTCCGCCATGCGTGAGAGAGGAGCGAAGAAAAGAGAACCAGCCCCTTAAGATAGTGCCAGGTACAAAAGAGTACCCAACAAGGGTCTCCATAACGCCTAACCTTGTGACACCCCGGGCCGACACGGCATTCTTTCCCCCGAAAAAAGCCTAAGTCCCTCAGGGTACCAGAACAGCAGATCTGCATCCCCGGCGGACAACGGGTTAACTGACCTGGACCAGCGTGACCAGAACCAGTCCCGTGCCCTAACCACGCCGACCAGCCTACTCCGTGAGAAGGGACAGATATGCGTGTCGATCAAAAACATGAAAAGAGGGCGCCACCCAGACGGGCCGGTGTGAACCGTGCTCGGTGGCCCACCCCAAGGGCGTGAGACCCCTCTACCTATGTTCAGATCTTATTCCGTTAACATCCCCCAGACATGAACGAGAACCCGTCGAGAACCAGTAACAGGTTCTCGGAAGAGGACAAACCCTCTATCCCAGTTGCTTTATAAAAACGCTGTTTTAACCACAAGCAACCAAGGCGTACTAGCTACCCGCATGATTCCCATCAGAAACACCCCGAGCTAGCACCATGCATGCGTCGGGACACAACCACATCAATGAACAGGCTAATGTAGACCCTTCATTGAATCCTCAAGGCGCCTGGGAGAAACGACAAGAGGGGTGTGGTGCTTCCTATACTCCACACTCTTTTATTAAAAAAGAAAAGAAGCACCGACTGTATGAACCCCATTTGACACAGCTGAGGATAAAACTGTTTACATTTTTATATCCAGTCACCCCCACCACAGAGGATTAGACGGAGCTCCTCAGGGAGGCTTCCCACGTGAGTCATAGAGTGAAAAAGCCATGGCAATCTTGAGTCATGTGACCAACCGACTCAAGTTACACATATATCGAGCGTAGTGGAACCCACGCTCTATCCCGACACTTTGACAACAACAGACCGTCATACGGCCTAACTCACGGAAGCCATCGTCAAATAGCAACGTGCGCAATGACGTGTGCTATGACGGGGGGAAACCCAATACTCAACACCTGTGTAATAGGAGCAGAGTTTAGGGAACCCTTCCCCCCCCCCCCCCCCTCCCTGCCAAGTCGCCTAACGACTTGGCCCTGACTGGACCAACAAGAGATGAATAAACCCCCTGACCAATCAGAAGAGGGAAGGAGGGGTTTATCCGGTACCCCCTCACAAGCCCTTCCCTTGCACACAGCAACAACTTTAGCACACGATACCTTCAATAGCAATGCTAATGAATAGCGCAAGCTAATACAATGCATGCTAACCACAGTCAACTGTGAACAGGGTTTACAACAAAACCAAGTCGCGTGTGTGTGTGAATCCTACACCCGTATCCATGTTGAACATAGAAAAACACTGATAGAGAGAGCGAGAACGGCTGAGCCGTGGTACGTGTTCATACGAGCATTACTGCAACCAACACAACAGTGTTGTAGCTCAACATTACTCGTGCAAGCAACAGAACATACAAGAAACCTCTACCTTATGTGGAGACTCAGGCCGAGGCAGAAAAAACCCTTTTTCAACCGAGTGTAGGCTGCAGACCTTGCTTAAAGCTCTTAACATGAACGTAACCCTCCTATCAACCCATACTAGTGAAGATTCACACTTTGAAACCCCATCATATGTTTGGTGAATAAACACACAGTTTGTTAACAAAAAATACAGTCCCCCTTTAGAGGGGACTCTTTATTTTTGAACAAAATCATAATATGTTAGGGCCAGGAAGGGAAAAACAGAGGGGACCACAGGGGAAAAAAGACACTGTGTCTAGCGGCGCCTGCCGCCACGAGCCGCTCGGGATTTGCCACCCCGTGGAGCCCCGGAGGGACGGTAAGCAATCGGCGGCTGGTCTCGACGGTCCCTACCGTCACCTCTGGGCGTAGATGGGTCGCCTGTAGCGGCGGCGCTCTCTCTCCTCCTGGCCTTCTTCCTTGAAGGACCAGCAGTGGCGGTGGTGGTAGCAGCAGTCACGGCAGAAGACGCTCGACGTCGTGGAAGCCATCTGACCCCACCGGCAACATCGGGAGGGGGAAAATGAGGTTGAAGCACGGAGCGCTCCTCCTGCATTTCTCTACAGGTCGAGGTCATCAACTGTAGGGCCTTCCCGAACAGTCCAGCGTCGGAGAGGGGTGCCGTCAGAAGTGGAAGCCTCTTCTTCTCCGGCACACGCGCCTGCTCCAGCCAAAGGTGGCGCTGGTTCAGAGTCGCCAGGGCGCGCACTTTCCCAGCGGCTATGGCCTGCAGCTGAGTCAGATGCAGGACAGCTCCTGCCGCCTGGGAGAGCTGGTCATGTTGTACATCACTCAGCTCCATGCCGCCCGTCAATATCCCGGACATGAATCTTGCCAGCTGTGCGATGTTAGACGCAGCAGCTAGAGATTGTGTTCCGGCGATAAATGACTGGTCGCTCCAGTAAGCCAACCGCCTAGCCGATTTCCCTTGAGGAACCGGCTTCCGTAACGGCTCCCACACCACCTCCGGACAGAGTAGCGCGGCCATCGGCCTATCAAGCCGTGGCACGCCCTCTCTCATACCGTCGACCAAACCCGCCACCCGCGTAACTTGTACGTAGGCCGGGGTGAGGCCTATGATGTGGGACACCACCTGGCCCTGACGAACATAGGCCCCCATTGAGGGGAAGAATGGATAGACAACGTCCACCCCTCTCACCGGGCGACGCTGCCATAAATGACCTATGAGATCATCAGGGACAGGAACAGTTTGCGACTGCCGCCACCGCCATGAGCTCGGGGAACAAAGCCCGCAGCTCCCCCTGCAGACTTTCCTCCACCGAGCCCGCATCCCTCACATACAGCAGGCTGCTACTGGTCAAGGAGCCACACTCCGATGTGGCTGATAGCAGGGCATCCCGCCGACGAGTTAGAGGTTCTTCTCCAACGTCTTCAAACGAGTCGCCCCAAGGAGACATCTCACCCCCCTCCAGTGTTACCTGGATGGGCGGGATACCTGTCTCCACCGGGCCTTCAAATAAGAACCCGTCCGCCTCTACCATGTAATCCTCTTTTTCCATCGGGCATGTAGAGACCGACGCATCCTCACTGGGCTCCAGCAACTCACCAAACCCTGGCCGTTCTCGTCTGCAAGCCACCATCTTGCGACGGGAGCGAGCCGACGCAAAAAGTTTGCGTCTCAAATCCCCTGGAACCAAAGGAACCGGCCGCCCAACAGCGGACGATTCCTCGGAAACAGAGGAACCAGAGCCAGAACCAGGCCATCGCATAGGCGACGGCACCGGTGCACCAGCTCCTTGGAGAGGCGAACTACCCATTGGACGCCTACCGGGCGTGGCTGTCAACCACGAGAGAGGCAACAGCCCCACTCCAGGACGTACGGCGGAGGCAGAAATGGAGAATCGCTGGTGGAGAGTGGCGCTGCGAACACGACCCTCCGGAGTAGACATTATGACTTAGGTTTTTCTATCGAATATATATGAGAGAAGAAAAAAATAAGCACAATGTAAACACGTCTCAACTTTCTTCAGCTAACAACCTCGTCAAGTGGGGATCTACCGAGGCACTTCCTTGTGGTGAAAGTGAAGAAGGAGGCGAGTAGGTGACCACACACCTGCTTATGAAGGTAAGCGGAAGGGGGTGTGGTCAGACGAATATGGGGATGTAAAGGTACATGGTGGAATTTTTTTATTCAGTGTATGTACACGAAGTGAAGTACAGTGCTACTGGTGCTGAGCGAAGCCTTAACGAAACAGAACGTTAGTTCTGCCGGAGAAACAAATATACTCATTAAAATGGTTGCGAGATTTGTAGTAGGTCTGCATTTTAAATGTAAGGAGTAAAAAGTATGTTTTTTTTCTCTGAAATGTAATTGAGTAAAAGTACAAGTATACAAACCTAATAATACTAGAGTAAAGTACAAATCCCCCAAAACAGTATTTAAGTATTGTAACAAAGTACAATTACTCAAGTACTTTACACCCCTGGGTATGCAACAGCATTTTAACATAGGTTATAGGTCAGTAGTATAAATACAGTATTCAATTACATATCACCAAAACATTGTATAGCCTAGTCTGCCCAACAAATGTGGGTGCAGTGGATCTCTATCTGAGCACTCTCTGTTTCAACTGAACTTGAGTGGTTTTAATTTTTTTATTTGGTTACTAACAAATACATCCACCAAAAAAGCTTATTTGTGACAATGAAATAGAAACCTCGCTCTGAAATCCTGCAAGCTGTGAGTTCTTGCAGTAAGCTGGAAGATGTGGTTATGTCGTGTATAGTAAACTTAACATTATAGCTAAAGGTTTGTTGGACTGTTGTATTTAAAAGATAAAAACAGCGGTAACTGACTGTTTTGACTGACAATCCTCATTAAGCATTGGGTATATTTCTGTGCATTGTTATGTCTGCGGAGCAAGTGTGTGTGTGTGTGTGACACTGACACACAATATCTCGTTATTGCTGCTGCCATGCGCTTTAATATGCGTTCTAAAAATAGATTTCCCTAAACAATTACTCAAGCACTACTCAAGTAAGTCATGCGAGTACTCAGTACTGGATCTGGGAAAACATGACTCGTGCCCATCCCTACGGTCTACTGCCATGTCCTCTGCTCCAGCACTGACAGACTGTCTGAACTGTGTTGTGTTTTTAATTCCTATTCCCTTCGCTCGACCACTTGCCCTTGCTCGGAGGCACAGAAGGCCTTACCAAAATACTATAGAGGGCTCACTTAAAGGAAGTCAGGAACAGAAGGGGACGAGGATGTGAAAGTCCAAGGGAAGTCACGAGTCATAGGCATTAAGTCAATGTCGAGTTGCAAGTCAGATTTGGTCAACTCGAGTCTGAAATGATCAAATCCGTGACTTGAGTCCAGACTCGGTTCCTATAGGACCTAATACTCCTCAAGTTCAGCTGGAGGACAATCACCACTGTCCTCTATGACCAGAAATGAGAGAGAATAGTTTGTCTGGACCTTTCATTTGTACTGTGACAACAATCTGCAGCTCCATCGGGAATGGAAGGTAAGCGATGGTGAGGTATACCATTTTTAAGGATATGTTCTGTTACATGTGCCGAAAGAGAGAGTAGGAAATTACCCTCCGCTCTCAGACCCTGAGAGCTGGAGAGAATGAATTTTTGAATGTCCAAGCCAGAATTCAACTTAGTACAATAGTGGGTTTTATTGGTAAACGTCCCAAGAATTATTCAGAGAAACATAGAGATATGATCAATGACAAATATGATCTACAAAACACTTTAAAAGAAGGAGGTACTGTATAGTTTAGATACATTATGAGTTAACATTGTAAATTGTATATTGCATAGTAGTGTATATAAGAACCAGTTTCTCAGGAACCTAGCATGTCTTTTTTTTGTATCATGCATATCTTGTGTCTTATCTATTTTATTCTCTATTTTATTTTTTCGATGCCTATTTTATTCTATTTTATTATTGTATTTTGCACAATCAATGCGGGCATGACCACCCGCATTTCACTGTATGCCCTAGTATGTACAGTATGTGACAAATAAACCTCTTGATTCTTGATTCTACATGATTATTAATGTTCACAGAAATAGAGAGGCCCCTACAGTGGACCTCGTTCTGGCCTCACATGTACTTAGAAATAGCACAACAAAAGAAGAAGTCTTTATTTGTCATCAGATTAACACACACATGCGATGGGCGACCCACAGGAACACACACACACATGCACTGAGTCGCTGACAAAATGTTCTCTGCACCTCCCATCCCGCCATCCTTCCCCCCCAAGGGCAGCCGGGAGCAGACAAGGGCTGCAGCGTGCGCCGCGCCCGGGGACCAATCCAAGTGCTCCTGTCCGTTCTCGTCGGGGACGCGACAGCGTTAGCGATCTGTTGTGCATGTTTTTCCATTGGGTTTATCTTATCGGGAGGGGAAACCCTTGCGAGCACGGGGAGAACATGCAAACTGGCAACACGGCAACCTGGTCCCCAAGCAGGAATAGAACCCAGGACCGTCTAGCTGTGAGGCGACAGTGTTAACCACTACACCACTGTGCCGCCAGATCAGATTTTACTCAGATGTGGTGACTTTCATGGGTTTATGTGGTGTTTAAGACACATTTTCAGATACAATGGAATGGAAGATACAATGGAATACATTGGAAGGCATATGGCAGTGGTGAATCGGCAGAAAATAATGTTCAGTGAAAGATATTGAAAAAACAAAGGGCATCTTGATTTTCGTATAAAGGCAAGAATGACTTGGAACGCATCAGAACACTTTAATGAAGTAACCTTTGGCGAGCTGTGGCGATGTGTGCGTCTGTGTGTGTGACCAGACAGTAAGCAATTATGTTGTTTGAAAACTATCCTCCTACATTCATGAAGAAAATACCAATCAGTGTTCAGAAATAATGTATACAATCAAGCCTCATCAAGAGACATTCATCTAACAATGGTTCATATAACAATGAAATACATTTCGATCGGATGTAGAAATACATTTCGATCGTATGTAGAATGAAGATCACAACATTCAAGACACACACAAAAACATTCTCCTTTTCATTGTCAATGGAGCAACACCTGTTTATTGTCTCTTGATGATAATCATAGATTCGAGTGTAGCTGTGGGGGAGATTTGTATTCACCAATATTGATTGAAATGTTGAAAATCTTAGGGACCTGAAAACAAAAGAAACAGTGAGCCAAACAGGGGGATGAACATCTGCAATGAAGGAAGATCAATCATAAACTAGATGGAAATTACACTTCTGTCTTTGGAGGGTAAAATAATTTACGGTAATCCTGATGTGTACAGATCCAGCACTGAAAAATTTAACCTCTGCTGCTCCTCCACCACTCCACGGGCCAAACTGATTTTGTGACTCCTATTGTTCTGGACCGGGCCAGATTTTACACCTCCACTGCCTCCCTTTTAAGACTTTTTCATCTTAAACTTTTATTCGTCCCAAACGCCCCAGCTCCATCCGATTCCTTAGCTTTTTTCACTGTTTACTTATCATGCATTGCAACACTAATATATAGGCAGTACCCCAAGTCAGACTGCCCCGAACCCACTTATTAAAAATGATCTTTGGGGTCTGAGGGCAGTAGCCCCCGACCCCCTCCCTGGGGGAGCACTTAAGTTAAGTACCATCCATTTGTTTACTTTGGGAGCCAGCCACCAGCCCCCGAAGTTTCCTGTTGCCGACATCATAGTTTCTCTCTGCTGGGGAAAGACGTTGAGGACGTCGTTGGGATAAGACAGCTTCTGCTCCCGTGTCTGAGGCGTCAACCTCCACCACAAACTGTAGGTCGGGGTCTGGTTGGACCAAGACGGCTGCGGAGACGAACCGGTGCTTGAGATCACGAAATGCAGTGTCCGCCTCGGGGGACCAACAGAAAGTGGAGGCTGTGGAGAGCACCGAGAGGAGCGACAACACGACTATAGTTGCAGATGAATCTCTGGTAAAAATGTGCAAAACCCCAAAAACGCTGGAACTGTTTCAGGGAGGTGGGTTGAGGCCACTGGGTGACCGCTGTGACCATAGTGGGATCCATCTGCATTCTGCACCTGTCCCTCAGAGATGACATACCCCGAAAAGGATACAGAGGTGGCATGGAACTCGCATTTCTCTGCTTTAACGAAAAGCGTATTCTCCAACAACCGTTGAAGAACCGGGCGGACATGACGCTGGTGAGTCTCCAGATCCTTCGAAGATCAGAATATCATCAAGATAAACAAACACGAACCGTCCGTTCATGTCCCTGAGTACGTAGTTTACCAGGTTCTGAAACACCGCTGGGCGTTAGTGAGGCCACACGGCATCACAAGATACTCAAAGTGGCTGATAGGTGTATTGAAAGCAGTCTTCCACTCGTCCTCCTCCCGAATGCGAACAATGTGGTAAGCTCTGCGCAGGTCCAACTTGGAAAATATGGTGGCTCCATGCAGAGGCCCAAAAGCAGAGCTGATGAGGGGCAGCGGGTACTTATTCTTTACCGCAATGTTATTACATGTTATAAAGAAGAACCCCGCCCCTACGGGAGAAGACGAGGGATCAAGCACGCTACCAGAGATTCCTGGATATACTTCTCCATCGCTTCCCGTTCCGGGCAAGAAGTGTTGTACAGTCGGCTGGTGGGCAGAGGAGCATCTGGCAGGAGGTCAGAACAAAGAACAAACTAAAATATATCTAAAAAACGTTAGCTTTAAAAAGACATTTTGTTCATGGTGACTATAGTTTACACTTTAGATTATGGCCTGCAACAACCCACAGTATACAAATAATTACATGTTAGAAATAAATAATTTGTTAAATATAAAATAAACAAAGACATGTCTAGTAATTGCTCATTTAATGATCAAATTAATATACACGTGTTGCATGTTTCTCAAATAATTTGTTCATTCTAAAATAATTTACAAATACTACTACGCCGAATGCAATTATTAATTAAGTATTTACTATTTACTACAAATGTATGTTGTTGCTGATGAGTTCATTAACTAATATTCTATATATCTCTCCGTCTCTCTTTCCGCTGCTCCTTTGCCAGCCAGTGACATGTCAAATCAAACCGGGCAGCCAGCAGTGGCGCGAGGCATCAACGTATCAATGAGCACAACAGTGTACCGGATCTCCTCTCTGGTAAACAAGAACACCCTGAAGACTCTGGCAGGAGCACTCATTCAGGGGTACTACGACTATGCTTGCACCTCATGGTACCAAAGCACCTCAAAGGCGCTAAAAACAAAATTACAAACATCTCAAAACAAACTGGTCAGACTACTGCTTGACCTTACTCCTAGAACCCACCTCACCCCTGCCCACTTCGACAACCTAGGATGGCTTAGAGTAGACGACAGAGTACAACAACTTGCAATGGGCCTGGTCTACAAGATACACTACACGACCAAGGTACCCATGTACATGTCAAAATACTTCCCAAAGGTCAGTGAATACCACGATCACAACACCAGAGGGAGCTCCACAAATCATGTCAAACCCAGATTCGGCTCAAATAAGGGACTAAACACGTTTCGCAATTATGCCACATCAATGTGGAACGCCCTACCCAAAGCTGTAAAGGAATGTGGATCACTACCCACTTTCAAAACCTCTCTCAAGGGACACCTACGGGAGACTGCAATTCAACACTGGCCCCTGTAAATATCCTAACCCAATCATTCCAACCCCCTCCAATGTACAGTCATTTACCTAGTATGGTTTTGTCAATAGTTCAATGTACAATTGTGTTTGTTTGTACAGTGTCTCCTCCCCCCCCTCCCTCAATGTACAGTGTTACTTGTTTATACAGTGTGCCCCCCGCCCCCCCCCCCCCCCCCCAACCACCTCCAATGTAAATTACCCAGTATGGTTGTCAATATCCCAATGTACCCAACCCCCCCCACCCAACCTCCAATGTACAGTTTCTACGTCAAATGTATATACTCCCTTTTCTTGACTCCTTCTGTATCACAAACAGTACTGTATTTGCAAATCTGGTATGTCATAAATGTATAGATGTAGCAGTACTGACTATCTGTATGTCATGTATGTCATATATGTCTATATGAATTGAAAATGGGGGACCCTGATGGAAACAAGACAAACGTCTTTCTCAGGTCTGCATCCCCTTAACAATTGTATGTATTGAGCCGTACTGTATTGTACCCATTCTGCAATCTGTTAAATAAAGTTTTCATTCATTCATTCATTCAGTCACCCTTGACTCGTCTGACACGCTCTGCCTCCGAAGCGCCACCACCGGGACAATAAAGGCTCACTGCGCGCGTCTCGTCTT